>NC_044316.2:18681813-18987713 GCF_007474595.2 Lynx canadensis
AACGCGTGAGAAAGAGACACACAGAGATTCTAGATGGTGACACATTTAATGAAAAAATAAAATACGGTGAGGGTGATAGAAAGTGGCTTCAGCAGGGAGCAGGCCGCTTTAGACAGGTCACAAGAGGCTTAACGACAGAAGTCGGATTTGAGTCGATATGAGGAGGAGTCTAGGCAGCTGGACTAGCTTCCACAAAGGCTCTGGGGCAGGAGGGAGCTCAGGGTATTTGAGGAAGAGAAGGAAAGCCCATTGTGGATGGAGTGAAGCCAGCAAGGAGAGCTAAAGCAGGTGATATGGGAGAGCTCGGCAGGGGCCTGACCACACGGGGCTTATAGACCAGGGTGAGGGCTTCAGTTCCTGCTAAGGATGACAGGAAGACGTTGGAATATTAAGGGGAGGTTTCCACTTTTATTTTTACTTTTATTTTTTTTATTTGAGAGAGAGAGAGGGCGTGAGTGGTGGGGGAGAGGGAAGGGGGAGGGAGAGAGAGAGAAAGAGAGGGAGAGAGAGAGAGAATCTTAAGCAGGCTCCATGCTCAGTGTAGATCCCGCAACCCTGGGATCATGAACTGAGCCGAATTCCAGAGTCAGATGCTCAACTGCCTGAGCCACCCAGGCACCCTGGGAGGTTTCCATTTTTAAAAGTTCCTGCTGGTTATTATTGTGAACATGGAGTGTAGGAGGGCATGAACGGCAGCAGGAAGGCTGATAAGAGATCACAGCAGTAAGTAGAGAAGTAACATTTTGGGATATGTGTGACAGTAGGAGCTGAAAAAAATAAAGAACAAGTTGGACAAGCATTTAGATGTGTAGACTGTGGACAAAGCGAGGTCACGTGACACAGAGGCTAGTGAACCAGCTTAAAACAACCCAAGCAGCCCACGAGGCTTGAGGTACCCGAGGGATCCTGTTGCCCTCAGTGCCCAGAGGCCCACGTGCTGTAGTGGGGGAACCCCTGCACAATTTTCTGTCTCCATTCATGTCACCTGAGCATCAAAACAATGGGCCTATGCCCTGATGTTTCAGACTTCTTAGGGGCAACAGCTCTTTCAGTATCTTCTAGAAGTCCCTCTCTCCCCGGCGCTCAGATCAACACTGCACTAAGGGGGTGGCTCAGTCAGTTAAGCATCCGACTCTTGATTTCTGCTCAGGTCATGATTTCACGGTTCGTGGGGTCGAGCCCCACATCAGGCTCTGCACTGCCTGAGGAGCCTGCTTGGGATCCTCTCTCTCCCTTGCTCTCTACTCCTCCCTCCCCTGCTCACTCTCTCTCTCTCTCAAAATAAATAAACTGGAAAAAAAATAATAAACTCTCCGCTTCCAATACCCTGTCCTCTGGTAGGGGAGATGTTTGTGCAACAACTTTTATACTAATGGAGTCCCAGGGACAGACTCCTCTAGGTCCCCTACTCGAGCCTCCTCGCACTCCATGGCCAAACTTGTCTAACTAGCCCAGTGCTGCACAGAGGTTCCAGCCAAGACGGCTTCAGCAGTGTTATTTTAAACCTCCCTAATTAATCTTCTCTAACATGTTAAAATATTAAGATCCTATTAGCAAAATTGATTTTGATAATCTAAACTTGAAATAAATACTTGGCTAGCAATACCTCTAATCTGAGTTTGCTGGATTTTTGAATGTTTTCCTCCAATTAAAAAACAAAACAAAACAGGGAAACAAACCAAAGAGTTAGAAATAAGGCACGCTATTATAATTTCTAGACTAAATTTGAGTGCTAAACCGAGTGTCCAAATACCAGATGTCAGTCGTCGGAAATATTTCTTTTCCCACCGAAATTCAGTCTTCCCAATGTCTGATCCAGTACTAATAGAAGATAGAAGAACTGTGCATCAATAGTGTCAGATTATTCAGGATTAGATTATGAGGAATTAATGTACCTGCTTGTCCAGTCAAGGGTCCATGGGTCCCTAGAATCAAAGGCTTATCCCTGGAGAAAACCTGAGCGTTGGTTTGAAGAAGAGCAGAGACTGAGGCTGCTCCCCTCAGCTTTT
Source organism: Lynx canadensis (assembly GCF_007474595.2). NCBI lineage: Eukaryota > Metazoa > Chordata > Mammalia > Carnivora > Felidae > Lynx > Lynx canadensis. The sequence continues at coordinate 18,683,823 of NC_044316.2, forward strand.
TCTCTTTCTCAGCCCCACCGCTATGTGCGGGTGGTTCGTGTGGGGTGTGTGTGTGTGTGTGTGTGTGGTATGGGTGTGTGTGGTGTGTGTGTATGTGGTATGTGGGGTGTGTGTGGTGTGGGTGTGTGTGGTATGTATCTTCAAAGAGGAATCTGATGGCCCAGCTCAGATTTTCAAGCCATATTTTCAAGCCACAAGTCATAGGTCACTCACCAGGCCAGGAATTAGTTGCCTTTGGACCTGAGGTCTATCTCTGACCGTGTGGGTTATGGCCAGGGAACTCAGGGTCATACGGTATACCACGTGATCATTCAGGAGCGGCTAGATCTGGGAGCAGGAGTCCCCCAGAAGAGGATAGATGGGCAGACATGCTAAAATACCCTTTAGTATACTCCCTATCTGGGACTCAGGGGTCCACTCATGACTGCTAGGTTAATGTGTTGCTACCCAAGTCTCCTTGGTAGCAATAAGACCCAGGACCCAGTCCCTTGGGGGCATCTAGCTGATCCTGAGTCGCCATTGTCCCACCAACTGAGCCAGCCAGGCACCCCTGAATAGAGCTCATCAAAAAAATAAACTAAATATAAAATCAAAATAATTACTTTTCATATGTTTTCAAAATAATTTTACTTCTAAAATACTTAACACTACCTATCACAATTAAAAGGCAAATAAATATATTTTTTTAAAGACTTTATTTTTAAGTAACCTCTATACCCAACATGGGGCTTGAACTTACAACCCTGAGATCCAGAGTCACATGCTCTACCCACTGAGCCAGCCAGGCACCCTGGCAATGTAAATCTAGTAAATGAATATCAAACGTTAAATGGAAATTACTTAAGTAAAGCCAAAATGTTTGTTTTTGAAAATTCAACGTAATTTTGTTAACTATTTTTATTTTTAAAAAAATCTATGCATTTCTAGAATAACACCACGTAGTGCCTTTGAAAAGAAGCGATATTACACTTCACTCATATTCCGTATACAGGTGTAGTTGAAGAGTTGAATTGTTTAGTATTGCAAAATCCTTCCCAGTCAGCATGCACAACTGTTTTGAGTGCTGTGCTATTTTGTTAATTTGTGGGTACCTCCAGGACCACAAATTAAAATGCAAAGAAGATGTAAGAAAATGGAATTCAGGGGCACCTGGGTGGCTCAGCTGGTTAAGCGTCTGACTTCGGCTCAGGTCATGATCTCATGGTTTGTGAGTTTGAGCCCCACGTCGGGCTCTGTGCTGACAGCTCAGAGCCTGGAGCCTGCTTCAGGTTCGGTGTCTCCCTCTCTCACTGTTCCCCTGCCTGTGCTCTGTCTCTCAAAAATAAATAAACATTTAAAAAGTTAAAAAAAAAAAAAAAAGGAAAATGGAGTTCAGCACTCCTGAGAAATGATAGCTCAATAGGCAGAAATTTTATACTCACGCTGAGTTGTAGGAGGGAGGATTTGACAAATTAACCAGCTTGGTATCTCTCTTACCTAAATATTCTCCCTGCCCACCAGGATGCATCGTCTTTAATGCCAGCCCCTGCCCAGCTCACACGCTGCAAGGCATTGTTCTCAGCCACCTTTTGTATTGAGAACAAAGGACAAACGCACAGGGGCTTAACCAGCATTGGTGGATGTTGAGAATTACAGATTGCTCTCTGCCATGCTGAGCACCAGATCCTGGGTGATCCAGGCACCGGTTATATTCTTCAGGTGACTCATATTATCAGGGAAGTCTCGGGGGGGGGGGGAAGATAAGGAAGGGCAACAATATCGTAGATATTGTTAGAATTGTTAGAATCCTACAACACAGTAGCTCAAACGACTGAAATTTGCAAAACTTATGGATGATTTTGCTAAAGAAATCATGCTTCAGGCTATTTGTAAGATCACTTAATTGTTGTATGGACAGAACTGATTTCACGTATATTTTCAAGTTTCAGTGTTAGCTTTAAATTTTAAAAATATGCTTATTTAGTAACATATTGGTATTATCAAGCATGATGACATTTACTCATTAATGTTCTAGAGTATGGCAAAACAAAATATTCTTGTTTATGCATTGGGGTGGGGGAAACAAAGATCTTACAGAGACCCACGTAGACCAGCTATGCTGCTCATCCCAGGGTGACACATTTCTTTTCTTTTAAAAAAATTTTTTTAAAACATTTTTAAAATTTATTTTTTAAAGGTTTTATTTCAATTCCAGTTATTTATTTACTGAGAGAGAGAGAGGAGAGAGAGAGAGAGAGAGAATGTGAGAGGGGCAGAGAGAGGGTGAGAGAGAGAAATCCCAAGCAGGGTCCGTGCTCTCAGCGCAGGGCCTGATGCGGGGCTCAAACTCACAAAGCATGAGATCATGACCTGAGCTGAAATCAAGAGTCGGATGTTCAACCAACTGAGCCACCCAGGCGCCCTGACATTTCTCTTCTGATGGTCTTCTTGCTAGAGGTAGTTGGATTTTTTGTTATCTGATATACAACACATACACAGACACACACATGCACACACTCCCTCTCTCCCTTCCTCCCTCCCTCTACCCTCAGTTTTCCAAATTATGCAATAACAGGAAGCAGAAATGACCAGAACTCACAATTCCAACTTTTGCTTAGCGAATTTACAGAAGGAACTAAGAAAACAGGTGGGACCAGTCAAGGAACTGAGGCACACGAAGGTTAAGTGACTGTACTGGAAAGGACTGTCAAGGGAAATACGAAGAAAGCTTTTCTAGATTAACCCCCAAACCACTGTGATGCCTGTGGCAGCGTGGAATTCTGGAACTCTTCTTATGACTTAGTCCATATGTGTAACCACATGTGCCACTCCATTGCGGACTCTGCCTGATGTGTGGTTCTTGGCTTACCAACGGAAACCTCATCTTATCTAGATCTCTCTAGCAATGCCACTTCATTTGCATTTACTGGGAGCAGTCGATTCTTCCCCCTGGATTTTGGTTACTAAACAGATGGAACTTTTCAAAGCTCAGAACAGCCACTCGGCGCAGGGCTGACCCAAGGTCAGTGTTCTGGTTGCTGTGCATCCTCTCTGAAAGGTGTCTGCTATTTCTTCCACTCCTTAGATTATTTTGCTTATTAGAGTCTGGCGTTCCCAGGGGGATCTGAGGGCGAGTGAGAACAAAAGCAAACAAGATGGCCTGAAAAACATTCCCCGTGCTTTTGACCTTCGAGGGACCTGCTAGGAAATGGAAAGCCTTTTGCTCTGCTTCCTGAGACAACTGTAGCAAAAGGAATTTTCAGCTGGGTATTATTTTTGGGAAGCGTTCAGATTTCTCTGAGCTGATTTTTTTCCCCCTAACAGAACAGGAGTAAAGAAATCCAAAGATTATCTTAACAAAAATAGAGGCAATGCTCCTCTGTCTCCCTGTGTGCTGAAGCAATTAGGTTAGGATAGTGTATTTATGTGAGTAGGCCCTTTCTCTAGACATGTTCAGAACTCAAAATGTTATGAAGATCTTTAATGCTATGATTTAAACCTAAAGACCTTTTCTGTAAGTTAGGAAAGAAAAAGAAGTAAGAAATGATTAGTACTTTTGGATAAGATAGCAACTCCGAATGCTAACATCGAATTCCACCCCACCTTGTGCCCCCAGTTCCTGAAAGAAGGGAATAAAACACAGTAATGAGCATCAATGCCACATTTCAGAAATGTTGAGGGGCGCCTGGGTGGCTCTGTCAGTTAAGGGGCCAACTTCAGCTCAGGTCATGATCTCACGGTTCGTGGGTTCAAGCCTCACATCAGGCTCTGTGCTGACAGTGTGGAGCCTGCTTGGGATTCTCTCTGTCTCTCCCCCACCTCTCTCTTTTTATAAATAAATAAATAAATAAATAAATAAATAAATAAATAAAGGAATGTTGAAGAATTTTTACTGGACTATAGCAAGCAGTCCATTGAAGGAAGAGGTCCAGGATATCCTGACGTGCCTTCTCCCCAGGAAGCAGAGTTCTAGAAGAATTATAGGAGATCCTGGATCCCACTAATATGTTCTTTTTTTTTTAATGTTTATTTATTTTGAGAGGGAGGGAGAGAGAGAGCGTGAGCAAGAAGGGGCAGAGAGAGGGGAGAGAGGGAGTCCCAAGCAGGCTCTGCACTGCCAGCACAGAACCCAACATAGGACTCAATCCCATGGACTGTGAGATCGTGACCTAAGCCAAAACCAAGAGTCAGACGCTTAACCAACTGAGCCACCCAGGCGCCGCCCCACCCCACCCCCACCCTCCACTCACTTAGGAAGAACATAAATGAAAGGTGAAAATAGACTGGGTAATCACTACATTTGGAATCTCTTTTACCTTTAAAAAACAGTTGTACAGGAGGCCCATAGTTACAAGTGAGTCCCCTATGGGGAAGGGGAACCCTTTCTGAGAATAGGTGCAGCAATAAAGGAGGCTATACCAGGGACTTGGGGCCCCCCAGGCTAGTCTCATGGGCCTCAGAGAAAGCTGGCCCAGGTGCATCATCAAACACTTGGGGTCACAGTGTCTGCTCATGAGCTGATAACCCTGAGCCCTTCCTTTTTCCCTGAGGTTGAGGGTCAAAGAGGCCTTGAAATTAAGATAGGAGAAGAGCATCTTAGCATCTGGTAGACAGGAGGAGATGGTGACAGGATCCCAAGAGAGTCATCATTTACCTTGTTTCAGGGCCTAATAGATGCTTGTCTCTAGGGGCGCCTGGGTGGCGCAGTCGGTTAAGCGTCCGACTTCAGCCAGGTCACAATCTCGCGGTCCGGGAGTTCGAGCCCTGCGTCGGGCTCTGGGCTGATGGCTCGGAGCCTGGAGCCTGTTTCCGATTCTGTGTCTCCCTCTCTCTCAGCCCTCCCCCGTTCATGCTCTGTCTCTCTCTGTCCCCAAAATAAATAAACGTTGAAAAAAAAAAAAAAGATGCTTGTCTCTCAATTTTCAAAGGTGGAAAGGCAGAAAAAACCAACAACACAGGAACCATTAAAATATTCTGTGACATGAAGAGAAGGGAACATAGCTCCCGAGGAAAACCTCTCTGTGGAATAAGAGTTGGGGAGGAAAAGAGGCCCCTGGGTGTCTCAGGTCTTAAGCGTCCGATTTCGGCTCAGGTCATGATCTCACAGTTCATGAATTCGAGCCCCATGTCGGGCTCTGTGACAGCTCAGAGCCTGGACCTGCTTCACATTCTGTGTCTCCCTCTCTCTCTGCCCCTCCCCTGCTCACACTATGTCTCTCTCTCTCTCAAAAAAAATAAACATTGAAAACAAAGAAAAAAAAAAAAAAAACACAAAAAACAACAGCACACACACAAAACCCTGTTATATTAAGAATTAGAAGACTGCTTTTTTTAACTATCCCAAACTAGTATCTTCAAAAATGCTTAGAGTATTCCCACTAATATTAGGTCAAAACTATCACCATTACTACTTAACATTGGTCCTCAAATTCCAGTTCTTGCAAAGCAAGAAAAAGAAGTAAAGCGGGACTATTAGAAAGGTGTTGAATTTATCATTTGCACATCACATGATCATTTACATAAAAAACAAGTAAAGAGGTCAGTTATAAGTATATAAAAATCAATAGCTTTGAAGGGCACTGGGGTGGCTCCGTTGGTTAAGTGTCCCAATCTTAATTTCACCTCAGGTCATGGTCTCATGGTTTGTGGGATTGAGCCCCATATCAGGCTCCAGAGCCTGCTTGGGATTTTCTTTCTCCCTCTGTCTCTGCCCCTCCCCTCTTCTCAAGCACACGCATACTCTCTCTCAAAATAAATACACTTAAAAAAATTAACAGCTTCACGGGGCGCCTGGGTGGCGCAGTCGGTTAAGCGTCCGACTTCAGCCAGGTCACGATCTCGCGGTCCGTGAGTTCGAGCCCCGCGTCGGGCTCTGGGCTGATGGCTCAGAGCCTGGAGCCTGTTTCGGATTCTGTGTCTCCCTCTCTCTGCCCCTCCCCGTTCATGCTCTGTCTCTCTCTGTCCCAAAAATAAATAAAAAACGTTGAAAAAAAAAATTAACAGCTTCAAAATGTTAGTTTAAAAAACCCAGATTACATAAAATGGGTATTATATAATGAATTATATTAATAATAGCAACAAAAACATAAACAGAAAATGTCAAACCTTTAATGAAAGAGTATGCCTTGGGGGAGGACTGGATATTGTCAAGAGGCTGTTCGCCTTGAATACATTTATAAATTTAATATAATTCCAATCAGAGTGACAAGGGGATTTTTATTTCGGAACTTGACAAGATATCTGGAAAAATAACCAAAACACATTGACAGTCACCAAGAGCTGGGCTTGCATGGCAGATCTTAAAATGTGTCCTAAAGCCTCAGTGACCCAGGCAGACTTGCCCGGGCAGCTCTGAAAGGTCAGACAGATTCTTGTGTGTGACACTCAACACACAAGTGCACACTAAGAAATCAACATGAGAAGGTGAAGGTGCTCATTTTTTAAATGAGCAGTTCACAGAAGAAAGATTGCAACTGGCCAATAAACAAATAGTTTTTGATGCAAAATAAAGCAGGATGTCATTGTTACCTACCTAACTGGAAAACAGGAAAGACTGTTGGTGAGGATGACTGTTGGGGAGTGAACCTTCCTGGACACTGCTGGGGAAGTGACCATGCCTGCTGCTGGCATCCCTGCCTCGTCTTCCTTTTTTTTAAAGTGTATTTATTTATTTTGAGGAAAAGACAGAAGAGAGCAGAATAGAGAGAGAAAGGGACTTGAGTGAGGGGGGAGGGAAGAGAGAAGGGAGAGAGTGAGAGAGGAAAGAAAAGAGAGAGAGAGAGAGAGAGAGAGAGAGAGAGAGAGAGAGAATCCCAAGCAGGCTCTGCACTGTCAGCACAGGACCCAACTCAGGGCTCCTCATGACCCGTGAGACCATGACCTGAGTCGAAATAAAGAGTCTGATGCTCAGCTGACAGAGCCACCCAGGCGCCCCCCCCCCCTTCTTTTGATAATGGTACTCTGATATTTCCATAAGGAACCACCAATTTCTCCCATAGTCCACATGCTTTAGGTGGGGCTGATCTCACTCACCCCACCTCCACCCCAGGGATAAGCAAAAGACTCAGGTCAGTAAAGGACATAACTTTTGCTTTAAACATCAAGAAAGAAAGCTTCCTTTCCACTGTGGTTGCTAAGGTGGTGGATTGTAGTTCAAGTTTACCTGGAGACAGTACTGCTCAGAGACAGAGCAAGACAATGTCCAGGCAGCATGGTTTGAGCCCCTGGATCCAGTCATTCCTGAAACAAGATGTACCTTCCTCACCCCCAAGGTCCTAGCCATGTGGGCCAATGCCTTCCTTTTGCTGTTGTTACTCAGTTAGGTTCCACTTAGCTTTTTGTCACTTGTAACACTCTGACTAATACACCTATCGATCCCGCAATTCCCTTTCTAGGAAATGGGCTAGGGAAATAATCAGATGTGTTCAAACTTTAATGTCCAACAGTATTTTATCACAGAGTTACTTATAAAAGCAAAAAATTAGAAACAACAGGACATTGATCAAATAAATTATAGTATATCTACAAGATAAAAGACACAATTAAAAATAATGATTTAGGAAGTTAGTTAAGGAAGTATTTTTAGGATATGTGCAGTCAGTAATTCTTTTCTTTGTGCTTATATGTTCATCTCCATTTTTCTTAATGAGCAAATATTTCTATAATTAGGAGGGTAGAAACAAAAGTATGTATTTTTTTATTTTTTTTAATTTTTAAAATTTACATCCAAGTTAGTTAGCATATAGTGCAACAATGATTTCAGGAGTAGATTCCTTAGTGCCCCTTCCCCATTTAGCCCATCCTCCCTCCCACAACCTTCCCGTAACCCTCAGTTTGTTCTCCATATTTATGAGTCTCTTCTGTTTTGTCCCCCTCCCTGTTTTATATTATTTTTGTTTCCCTTCCCTTAGGTTCATCTGTTTTGTCTCTTAAAGTCCTCATATGAGTGAAGTTATAGGATTTTTGTCTTTCTCTGACTGACTAATTTCACTTAGCATAATACCCTCCAGTTCCATCCGCGTAGTTGCAAATGGCAAGATTTCGTTCTTTTTGATTGCCGAGTAATACTCCATTGTGTGTGTGTGTATATATATATATATATATATATATATACACCATGTCTTCTTCATCCATTCATCCATCGATGGACATTTGGGCTCTTTCCATACTTTGGCTATTGTTGATAGTGCTGCTATAAACATGGGGGTGCATGTGTCCCTTTGAAACAGCACACCTGTATCCCTTGGATAAATGCCTAGTAGTGCAATTGCTGGGTTGTAGGGTAGTTCTGTTTGTAGTTTTTTGAGGAACGTCCATACTGTTTTCCATAGTGGCTGCACCAGCTTGCTTTCCCAAAAGTAGGTATGTTTTTAAAAATCCATGATTAGAGAAAATTATACATACCACTGATTTATCCATCTTTTTTTTTCCCATCATCATATCTTATACTTCTATTCAATCTCCCCTGGTGATTTTATGTTTTTAATTCTTAAAATTTTTATTTTTTAAATGTTTTTTTTGAGAGAGAGAGAGAGAGAGAGAGAGAGAGAGAGAGAGAGAGGAAGAGGCAGAGATAAGGAGACAGAGGATCTGAAGCAGGCTTCCCACTGTCAGCCCAGAGCTGAATGCGGGGTTCGAACTCATAAACCATGAGATCATGACCTGAGCTGAAGTGAGACGCTTAACCAAATGAGCCACCCAGGCACCCCTCCCTGATGATTTTTTAACCCACCTTACCAGGTAATATCGTTCTGAAGAATGGGGACTGTTATTTCTATGTTCAATGCAGTTGCTAGCCCATTGTGGACATTTAACAAAATAACATGTAATTGTACCTGGCAAGTACTCCCTTCAGGAATTTTGTTGTGATATTAGGGTCAAAGTGGTGAAGCAAAACCCATCCAAGACATCCAAGAAAGCTCAGGCCTTCCACCTCCCTTACCTCTCTTACCGAACTTCCCCTTCCCAGCGAAGTGTTTATCTCAACCCAACACACCTGATTTTGTTTGTGTATATTCAGCCCCAGAGATTGGGTGGATGTGGAGTGATAATGAGGGCAAGGTGTCCTCTACTCTTATCATTTTATTTATTTTTATCTCTATGAAAATCGGATGCTATGCAATCCTGTTTTTTTTATCAGCAGCAACCTCAGTTGTGTCCAGAGGTTGTCGTCATGAGCATCCATGCCCAGTAAAGCCTGGGGGTCTCTCTTAGCAAAAGAACACTCTGAACTAGTTTCCTACAACCGTGCTATCCTCTATGGTAGCCACAAGCCACATATGGTACTTAAATTTAAATTAAGTAGGGGGTGCCTGGTTAGCGCGGTCAGTTAAGCAGTGGGCTTGATTTCAGCTCAGGTCATGATCCCAGGATCGAACTCCGCTTCAGGTTCTGTACTGGGCATGAAGCCTGCTTAAGATTCTCTCTCTCTCTTTCTCTCTGCCCCTCTCCCCTGCTTGCACTCTCTCTTTCTCTTTTAAACAAATAAATGAATAAATAAATTAAGTAAAATAAAATAAAAATAAAAATTCAATCCCTCAGTCACACTAGCCACACTACCAGGGCTCCATAGCCACACCTAGCTGGGGGTTCCATATGAGATGACTTAGACACAAAACATTTTAAGCATCCCAGAAAAATCCTGTGACAGTGTTGGTCTAGAAAATCCCTTATGCTCTCCCACCTAATGGAATTTAAAACAAAAGGAAACTAGTTCTTAGGATACCATGTTAGCCATGAGCAGAGATTGTAAATATCCCTCTTCCGGGCAGGACAAGAGGGAAATTCCTTTGTGTTAAACTTTCTGTACTCAACTGACTTTGGAGGCGTAGGGATTTATCAGAATTTGTTTTAGAAGGAAGACAAGAATTAAAAAAAAAATCTTCTAAGTCAGAGAGGATTTTTTTTTTTTTTGCTAAGATTCTTTGCTCTTTTCCATTTTAATCCAGTCTATTTGGGGATCCCAAAAGTTGATTTGATGGATTAGCTTTCTGGAACAACAAGGGTCACACTATTTTCTCAGGCCCTCTGCCTACTGGTTACTTCTCCAGAGTGTCAACAAGCTCTTTTCTTGCTTATTGGATATTGTTTTTAACCACTGACAAAGATCAACAATTTAATAGGACTGCTGATGAAAGTTGTAAACCTCTATGGAGAGCAATTTGGTCTCTCTATCAAAGTTACAAATGCACATGGCCTTTGACCCAGGAATTCCCCTTCATGAATTTATCCCACAGACATACTCATGCAGCAAAAATGACATCTGTGCCAGGTTATTCACTGCTGCACTATTTAGAAACTTTGGAACAACCTACATGCCCATGAATAGGGATCTGCTTAAATACGCTATGTCATTCATATAACAGAATACTGTGAACATACATACCATACAAAAGGGTGGAAAAGCTCTTTATGTGCTAGCTGGGAACCATTTCAAAGATCTATTGTTAGGTGAAGAATAACACGCCATTATCTGTGTTTTTGAAAAGGTATAGAGTAGAGGAAGGATGTACAGAATATTTACGTGTGTGGAGAAGAGTGCCAAAAGCACTTTGCCAAACCTGATAACTTTGACTGACTTCATGGTCTAGCAAGGCCCTGGGGCCTGAAGAATGACAGGATTTTAATGGGACATCCCCTCACAAATATGAGGTTCTGAAGGTCTACCCCTCTCTGAGAGAGGGGGAAATGGGGAGCTGTAGGGGGTGAGGGGTGAGAAGGAAACTTTAAGGACATGTACTGAGGTACCATTTCAGTGTTGTATCATGTGGATCAATTGTCGATTAGAAAATATATTTAAAGGGGCGCGTGGGTGGCTCAGTTGGTTAAGCATCCAACTCTTGATTTTGACTCAGGTCATGATCTCATGATTGGTGAGATCGCCCTGAGTCAGGCTCTGTGCTGACAGCGTAGAGCCTGCTTGAGAATCTCTGTCTGTCTTTCTCTCTGCCCCTCCCCTGCATGCACGTGCTTTCTCTCTCTCTCTTGCAAAAAATAAGTGAACTTAAAAAATTAGGAAATATAATTTAAAATAGAAAAACATTGAGTTTTCCAAAAGACCCTCACCTTAAACCTTTCTTTCACAGTTTTGTTAACTGATAAATTGGGAGTTAGAGGAATGGCTTTCATGTCTGGTAACATGACAGACTGGGTAACCCTACTGAGTCTCCCTCTGAGAACGGCTAATTATGACAGATGAAATATGAGACATGTCTTCTTGAATGTATCTGTGATCTGGGAAGAAAGTAAACAATCCCTGGACAAGGACCAGAGAAGAGTGCCAAAGGCACTTTGCCAGACCTGATAACTTTGACTGACTTCATGGCCTAGCAAGGCCCTGGGGCCTGCAGAATGTCAAGATTTTAATGGGACATCCCCTCACAAATATGAGGTTCTGAAGGCCCACCCCTCAGGGAAGAGATAAATTTAAAATACCACTCCCCCCCCACACACACCAAATAAAATACAACAAAACAAAATAAAATACCACCCTCACCTCCAGCAGTCTACAAAGAAAGTAGCCTTTTTCTTTTTTAATGTTTATTTATTTGAGAGAAAGAGAGAGATACAATGCAGGTGAGGAGCAGAGAGAGAAGGGGAGACAGAGTATCCAAAATGGGCTCTGCACTGACAGCAGCGAGCCCAACCTGGGGCTCCAGCTCATGAACCATGACATCATAACCTGAGCCGAAGTTGGATGCTCAACGGACTGAGCCACCCAGGTGCCCCGAAAGTAGCCTATCTTAAATCTTGGCACGGAGAATGGGGGGAACTCCTTCTCTACCTCCATCCACAAGAAATCTTAAACCCAAGCTGGTTCCACACAGGCTGCAGCCTCAACTTCAGAACCTCAAGGTGAGGATGTACAGTGGTCCCTGGAAGATAATGTTCTCTAGTGCCTGACAGAATCAAGCACAGACCCTTTCTGGAAGAACCCACTTTTATCTTTGGACTCAAAGAATTTCTACAGAAAAGGGAGATGAAGGGGCACCTGGGTAGCTCAGTTGGTTAAACATCTGACTTCGGCTCAGGTCACGATCTTTGTGAGTCTGAGCCCTGCGTTGGGCTCTGTGTTGATGGCTCAGAACCTGGAGCCTGCTTCAGATTCTGTGTCTCCCTCTCTGTCTGCCCCTCCCCTGCTGGCACTCTTGTCTCTCTCTCTCTCAAAAATAAATAAACATTAAAAAAAATTTTTTTTAAGAAAAGAAAAGGGAGATGAAAATTGAGAAGATTAGTAAACACTCAAGGAAACAAGGCATCACAAACAGGAGCTCACAGAACCCAAATGTAGAATCCGACTTGCAAAATCACCGGATATTGAAATGATCAGAGCTGGAACATTTGAGAATAAAAGAGAGACTTCAAACTCTGAGTAAGAGCGAAGGGTTTTAAAAAAGAACCAGGGTTGGGGTGCCTGGATGGCTCAGTTGGTTGAGCGTCAGTCTTCGGCCCAGGTCATGATCTCGCGGTTGTGAGTTCAAGCCCCCATCAGGCTCTGTGCTGACAGCTCAGAGCCTAGAGCCTGCTTCAGATTCTGTGTCTCCCTCTCTTTCTCTCTGCTCCTCCCCAGCTCGCGTTCACACACACACACACACTCTCTCTCTGTCTCAAAAAAAACAAAAACAAAAACAAAAAAAAACATGTAAAAAAGAATCAGGGAAGCCTGGGTGGCTCAGTTGGTTAAGCCTCCAACTTCGGCTCCGGTCATGTCATGGCTGGTGGGTTCGAGTTCCTGGTTGGGCTCTCTATTGTCAGCGCGGAGCCAGTTCAGCTCTTTGATCCTTTGTCTCCCTCTCTCTGCCCTTCCCCCCTTGTGTGCTCTGTCTCTCTCTCTCTCTAAGCATTAAAAAAAATTTTTTTTCAGAGAGAACAAAAGAGAGCTCATAAAAGTAAAATATATTTACTTTACGTATGCGTGAATTCCAATGGAAGTTTGTTCTCACACAGCCTATGAAGCATGTGCTTGCCCACCAGAGCTCTGTGTGTGGCAAACACTGTAAGCTGCCCACCCAACACAACCCAGCTTTACCTGGGCATCAGGGGATCTTAGCTTCCTTCCGGGGAGCCACGCCTCCTCTCCAGCCCCAGGGCCTGAATCCTGATTGGTCAACTCTAAACCAATCCCGGTTGTCTGTTCTTTTTGCCGGTGATTTTTTTTTTTAATTCTTTTTTAACGTTTATTTATTTTTGAGACAGAGGGAGACAGAGCATTAATGGGGGAGGGTCAGAGAGAGGGAGACACAGAATCCAAAACAGGCTCCAGGCTCTGAGCTGCCAACACAGAGCCCCACGCGGGGCTCGAACTCATGGACCGTAAGATCATGACCTGAGCCGAAGTCGGCCGCTTAACCGACTGAGCCACCCAGGCGCCCCTTTTTGCCGGTGATTGATAGGCAAAGGGTTGTGAAGCCATTCTAGGCATTAAGATACGAGGGGGAGTCGGCTGGGGGCTTTGGGAAAAGAAAGTAGCCTTCTCTGCCTCTGTAAAGAGATAAATGGAGAAACAGCGCTTTTCTAACTCTAGCCATTGCTGTCTGCAGTGTGAAGCACGGAGCTACAGCAGCCATCTTAGGACCGTGTGGGGAGCTGGCCTAGAAGGACAAACCAGTACTCTGAAGGTAAGGTGGCAAGAACCTGAGTCCTTAGTGACTCAATTTTGCTGGTCAATTAACTAATTGGAGTCATCTGACCTCCAGAATTCTTGCTATACGAGATGATTCCTTTCACAGTTGTGTACGCCGTTTTGAGTTGGGCTTTCAGTGATTTGCATCAGGAGGCTTCTCGAGGGACAGCCCACACTCTCACACTGCGACACACACCTGGGGCAGCAGATCAAACCCAAACAAGAGGAGCAGGGACTAATTCACAACCAGTTGGCCACTCCCCTGGATCTTCTAGAAAAACTGTGGTTGGCCTCTCCCCAACTTCCAGAGGACAAGGGTCCAGGGGCAATGGGATGTGGTCTGGCACTTAGGAACTGAAGAAGAGTATCTGCTTTGCACCGAGAGTTCAGCTTTTGACGTCATTCGTGTAGTTACTCATTACAAGTGTGTAGACACTAGGTAGGATGTAAGGACAAACAGTGCTGTAGAACAAACAGGGTGCATCTTCTGGGGCCCCTCCCTTCCACGCTCACCAATCCCCTTGTTGGTGCCAACCCCACCCCTCTCCACAGGTACCGGTCCCTCTTGCAGACTCTTTGACAGGAGGTAGAATTCTGTACCATCTGAGAGTTTGCGTGTGGGCTGGATCAGGCCCAGCGTGGACCTTGCGCACTAAAAAATCAGAGTGAGCTCTTAAACAGCACCCTCCTGCTTTGGGGTGAACTCTATTCCCTAGCCTATTCCACACCCACTCGGAACCTAAAGAAGGGCTGGAGTCAGACTGTCCTACAGAAATCTATTGATTCCTTCCAAGAGGAGCTCGCCATGCCCTATTTAAACCTCTGTGGTTTTTTAAAAGTTTTTATTTAAGTACCAGTTAGTAAACCTACAGTGTAATATTAGTTTCAGACGTACAATATAGTGATTCAACACTCTATACATTACTCAGTGCTCGTCACAACAAGTGCACTCCTTAATCCCGCCACCAATTTCACCCATCCCCCCATCCACTTCCCTTCTGGTAACCATCAGTTTATAGTTAAGAGTTTGTTTCTCTATAGTAAAGAGTTTGCTTCTTGGTTTGCCTCTCTCTCTGTCCCCCTCTCTCTCTTTTTCCCCCTTATTCATTTTAAACCTCTATGATGTTGCACATTCTATTTACTCTCCTTGCTCACCTGCCGAGCTCATACTCACTCTTCAAGGCCAACTGAAATATCATTTCCTCCATGAAGCCACCATAATTCCCAGTCTCTCTTCACACCATTATCCCTCCTTGACAAAAGAGATTACCTCTTTCTCCACATTCCCAGCATGCTTTGGACACATCTTTGTTCACTTGGTATCGAAAATCATTTGCTTGTGTGTGTATTTCTCTCTCACACATTGCTACTCTAATATGATATACATGATGAGAGAAAACCGTAATTTCGAAAAGATTAAAATAAGCCCTTTATGAGGATATATAACAAACTTCTACAATCAACAATAAAAATAACAAATACCCAATTAAAAATGTGCAAAGGACCTAAATCAACATTTCTCCAAAGGAGATATAAAAATGGCCAATTGCACATGAAAAGATGCTCAATTATCATTAGTCATCAGCAAAACCACAATGAAATGCCACTTCATACTCACGAGGATGGAAAAAACTGATAATAACAAGTGTTGGTGAAGATGTGGAGGAACTGGAACCCTCACAAACAGCTGGTGGGAATGTAAAACAGGGTAGCCACTTGGAAAACAGTCTGGCATTCCTCCAAAAGTTAAACATAGAGTTACCACATGAATCAGCAATTCCACTCCTAGATACATACCTACTAGAAAGGCAAACATGTCTACACAAAAACCTATACATGAATCTTCATAGCATCATTACTCATAATAGCCAAAAAGTAGAAACAGCCCAAATGTCCATCGACTAGTGAATGGATCAACAAAATGTAGTATATCCATATGATGGAATATTATTTGGCAATAAAAAGGAATGAAGTATTGATTCATGCCACACCATGGATGAACCTTGAAAACATTATGCTTGGGGCTCTTGGGTGGCTCAGTCAGTTGAGAATCCAACTCTTGATCTCAGCTCAGGTCATGATCATGGTTCATGGGTTTCAGCCTTGCATCAGGTTCTGTGTTGGCAGTGCAGAGCCTGCTTGGAATTCTGTCTCTCCCTCTCTCTGCCTCCCCCTCTCATGCTCTCTCTCTCGAAATAAATAAATAAAAACTTAAAAAATAAAATAAACCCACCACATTATGCTTAATTGAAAGTGGCCGATCACATGAAACCACTTATTGTAGGATTCCTTTCTTTTCTTTCTTTTCTTTTCTTTCTTTTCTTTTCTTTTCTTTCTTTTCTTTTTTTTCTTTCTTTCTTCTTTCTTTTTTTTTTTTTTTTTGGTATAGGATTCAAAATATCCAGAATAGTAAATCCATAGAGACAGGAAGTACATTAGTAGTTGCCTAGGACTGAAGAGGTGGGGGTGGGAACAGGATGGGGAGTGCTAACAGGCATAGTGTTTCTTTTTTGGGTGATGAAATTGTCCTAAAATTGATTGTAATGATGTTTGCACAACTCTTAAATATTGTAAAAACCATTGAACTGTACACTTTACATGGGCATATGGGCGTATGTGCATGGTAAGTGAATTATATAATATCAATAAGGCTGTTTTATATATCACATAAATACATTAAAAACAAAGCAAAAAAACCTCCAAACAGAGCCAGCCTCCAGCCTTCTTCCTGTTTCCACAGCAGAGGTTTCTCTCCTGTTTGCCTTTAATCCATTTTATCTTCCTGTTGACTAGAATCCACCCAGCCAGCAAACTCATGTTTGCTCTGCGGTAACATCCCGAGGATGCACCAGGCCCAGGGCCTGACACTTCTCAGCAGTGCTTGCCAACTAGGTCAGTGTTAGGGAAGGCAAACAGCCCAGGCTGGCCCCGTGGCTATTTCAGAACATGACAACATGAGGGCGTGAGAAGCAGCCAGAGAGAGCCCCTCCACAGGCTTCCCCTGGATAGGACACAGGAGGCCTTTACTTCTGGTTGAGACTGCTTACTGACCCAGGAGGTAAAGCTGGATACCGAGGCCTGGGACTGGAAATAAGAAAGCACTTCCAGAGGACAGGGACCGACTCTGGGGAGTCATGACAGTGGAAAGGAAGGGAACAGAGGCTGAGCAAGCACTGTGCCATGAAGACTCCTAGCTGCCTTACACACTGATCGCGCTCAATCTTCCCAATGATGCTGTGAGGTGTGAGGGAGGGATTCTCATTACTCCTGTTTTACAAATGATGGGATAAGTTCAAAGAGGTGAAGTAACTTGCCTAAAGTTGCATAGCTAGAAGTGCTTGAGCTGGATTCTACTCTTTAATACAAACAACAAAAAAAAGATTCATAATAGCCTAACTATCCCACAGTAGTGGACTGGTTAAATTCATTATGCTTCATTATACAGTGGGACAGTATGCAGATACTAAAAGAATTAGGCATGCATTAAATACTGATATGGAATGATCACTGATGACTTTAAAAAAAATTTTTTTTAAGTTTATTGATTTATTTTGGGAGAGACCGAGAGAACGTGGCAAGTGGAATAGTCTTTCCTGACCCCTCAGCTTATGGAGATTGTGTGGTTTTCCTTTTTAAAAAAATTTTTTTAATGTTTATTTATTTATTTTTATTAAAAAAATTTTTAATGTTTATTTTTGAGAGAGAGAGAGAGAGAGAGCGCGTGCACGCACGCATGAGTGGGGGAGGGGGAGAGAGAGGGAGACACAGAATCCAAAGCAGGCTCCAGGGTCTGAGCTGTCAGCACAGAGTCTGACGTGGGGCTCGAACTCACTAACCGTGAGATCATGACCTGAGCTGAAGTCTGACCCTTAACTGACTGAGCCACCCAGGCGCCCCAATATATTTTTTTTGAGGCGGGGGGACAGAGAGAGAGAGAGAGAGGGAGACTCGGAATCTGAAGCAGGATCCAGGCTCCAAGGTGTCAGCACAGAGCCTGATGTAAGGCTGAAACCCATGACCTGTGAGATCATGACCTGAGCTGAAGTTGGAGGCTTAACTGACTGAGCCACCCAGGCGACCCAGTATGGTTTCCCTTTCTTGCTCCAGGTTGGTTCCTTTCTCCATAGGAAAGCAGATTATGTCAGCAATAGTCCAGTGCCTGCCTGTCTGGCACTCAAAGATAGTAGGTGCTTAATATGAGTTAGCCTTCCTTCCTCCTCCTCCCCACTTAAATGATCTCTCAACAAAAGTAGGGAGAAATGAGGCTTCCCTTCCTCCTGGAACATATGTAGACTTCGTTTCTCCTTGAGATTGCTCAATTTCCCTTCCTGTGTTTGCAATTTCTCCAAGTATGTGATTTGCATTTGGCAACTCTTATCCTATGGCAATGGGGACAGTGGAGTTATGCCTCACCTACCACGTTATCCTGCCACAAAGTCAAACTGCACTGATTGGCCAGACCCACCTGCCCCCCGATCTCTGCTGAGAGCTCTTCTCACCCTAGCCAGCTCTGGGACCTGCCCTGTCTTCTCTGGGCCCCAGTCCCATTAGATGGAGGACATTTCTCTCTTTTTTTTCCCCCTCACCACCTAGCATTTGAACCCCTTTCTTATGTCTGGAGGACCCTTGACTTTATGGTCTTATTAGGAGGAGGCACCCACCTCTCACTAGAGAAATGGAAAATGCTACGCTAGAGTTACGTTCCTTATTCTCCTCTTTGCAACTAAGGCCAGGGCATGTAGTCTAGGCTTACCAGACAGAGGGGCCTGCACCAGACTTTGGTGGGTAGCTGGCGGTAGGGGGGCAAGCAAGGGACCCCAGAGCATGTCCACTGCTGGTGGTGAAGAACACGGCAGGTCTGGATTCCCAGCACAGCCTGGGCAGCAGAACTAGTTAAGACACACACAAGGGAAGTTCCTCCATTTGGGGATGTGTCCCTGGCAGCTCTGATCCCAGTCCTTGAGTCTCCTGGGAGCGCTCATCCCCTTTTTGAGACCTCTTCTCTTAATTTAGTCACTCAGTTTCTGTGGCTTATAGCAAGGAACTCGGACGGTTTTACAGTGACAGAGTCTCTGACCCGTCCCTCTGAGCCTGACTTTCTCATCAGTCCTCACTTTAAGCAAGAGAAAGGGGACACGGAGGCACATGGCTGGTTCCATTGGTTGAGCGGGCAACTCGTGATCTCGGGGCTGTGGGTTCAAGCCCCATGTTGGGTGTAGAGATTACTTAAAAATAAAATCTTAAAAAAGAGAGACAGAGAGGGGCACCTGGGCGGCTCAGTCGGTTAAGCGTCTGACTTCAGCTCAGGTCATGATCTCACGGTCCGTGAGTTCGAGCCCTGAGTCAGGCTCTGTGCTGACAGCTCAGAGCCTGGAGCCTGTTTCGGATTCTGTGTCTCCCTCTCCCTCTGACCCTCCCCCGTTCGTGCTCTGTCTCTCTCTGTCTCAAAAATAAATAAACGTTAAAAAAAATTTAAAAAAAAAAAGAGAGAGAGAAAGGGGACGCAGAATGCATCTCAGGAAAGGTGTTCGTGTGCTCACACTGTCCTTTTGCAGCCCTCCACCCGGCGTTGTGTAAAGTATACTGGACTCAGAGTAGCAACCCTGTGCGTTAGTCTTCATTTTGTCAAAGCCACCCCAGTGACCTGAGGCGCATGGGGGCAGGGCTCTCATTCCTTTGGCCTTTGCCTCTGAGCGCCAAGATGGCAGTTCCAGCCATTACAGCCATGCACGAAGAAGGAAGGCGGCTGTCCAGCTTCGAGAGGGCTAAGGCTTTCCAGAAATCCCTGGTGGGCTGGTGCTTCTTCAACATTGGCCAGAACCATGCCCCAGAACCCCCAGCCGCAAGGGAGGTGAGATGCCATGTCTTCCACAGAGGAGGAAACCAAGGGAAGTCAAGGTTGGAAGGGCAATGGGTCCAACCTACCGTGTCTGCACAGGTTCTGAGAGGGAAGCATGCAGCGCCGTAGGGGCGGAAGTGGACACATCTAATCCTATCAGGGGTGCTGGGGGTGATGGGAAAGGGCTTCCCAGGCTGAAGGCCCAGCTTAGCAGCGTTCTAGGCAGAGCCAACCACAGGAAGCGCAGGGCCCGTGCTCCGGAAATGAGGCCCCATCGGTCAGAAGGGGTCAGATGTTCACGAGTTCGGTCTTCCTCAGCTATTTGCTGAATCGTCTGGGGTGCTTTGGAAATAGATTTCAAGGCATTCTCAGATTTACCTAATCGGAACCTCCAGGTGATGCCTGTGAGTGTGAGACAGTTGGCTCCAGTCTCAACCAGGGGTTCTGGAAGCGTAGGTGCCAAAGCTAAAGCTGCCCACAGGGGCCCCACCCTGACCACAGAAGCAGAACAGGAGTCTAGCAATTAGGGAGCTGCCTGCTGAGGGATGGTCCTGGGGGCACTGCTAACCCATCAGTTTCCTGGGGCCAGGAATGAAGGAGGACCAGTTCTGCATGGTAAAAACAAACCCTGGAGAAATAGCCACAGAGTCTTCTAGATTCTCTCTGGGTGTGACTGAGGCTGCACCTTCTCAGGCTTTTGGCTCTTCTCAAAGCCAGTCCAGCCAGGCCCGTGCCCTTCCCAGGGGACCAGAAGGAACTGGAGGAAAGATGAGTCATCAGAACAGAAGGTCGCACTCTCCTAGTTGGTGCTCACCCGCCCCTCAGGGCTTCCGCTACTGCTCGGCCCCTACCTCTGCAAACCCTAACTCCCCACCTCCCCCACCATGGAGTTAGTCCAAGAAAGGTGCAGCTGTAAGTTGCTGGATTTGAGGGAGGGGAGGCAGGGAGAGGCACCCGTGGTGCTGGTATCTACCCTCCACCCGTGGAGGCACTGGTTTAGAACTAATGCAGGACAGCCTGCTCCCAGCATCACTGGTTTTGCAGGGCAAAGCTTCATTTCTCTCGAGTCGGACATATGTCCTAAATCAAATGGAGTGACCTCTAGGACTCCGGGCTGGCCCTGGCGTTGGTAGCTAGAGAAGACATAGAAAAAAACATTGCACCAATTTGTAATGTGTAGCACTGGCCCTCAAAATGTGAAGTTGGGGGCACCTGGGTGGCTCAGTCAGTTAAGGGTCGGACTTCAGCTCAGGTCCTTGAGTTCCAGCCCTGCGTTGGGCTCTGTGCTGATAGCTCAGAGCCTAGAGCCTTCAGGTTCTGTGTCTCCCTCTCTCTCTGCCCCTCCCCAGCTCGCACTCTTTCTGTCTCTCTTTCAAAAATAAAATGTTAAAAAAAAAAAAAGTAAAAAGTTAATTAAATTAAATTAAAAATTTTAATTTAAATTAAAAATTAAAAAAAATAATTAAAAAAAATTTTAATAAAAATGAAGTTGGGTGCATTTGTCTTGGGTCAATCTTCCCATCTCCCCTTTCATTTTGTCAACATTAACCCTCTGCCAGAGGCTGTGCTAGTCTGTCCTCCCTCCTGGCCCCAGGAACAGAAACTTCCAGTCTGGAATAGACAGAGACTATTCATCATCCCTGTGATGATCCCTGACAGAGCTCATCATCCCTGTGATGAGCAGGGAGGTCCCGAGGCAGGATGGCCAGAGGAACCTCAAGGCTGCCAGTGCAGCTGGAATAGGGTGAGCAAAGCAGAGAATTCTTTGTAAGAAAAGAGACCCGGAAGAAGTTTAAGAGTACCAGCTTTGCAGTCATGCATGCTTGGGACCCACTGTTTCCTGGCCGTCTACATTTAGGCAAATGGCTTAATCTCCCTACTGCTCATTCTCCTTATCTATAAGATGGGAAAAAACAGTGCATTCACGGTGCTCTACATGCTTCCTTAAAAATAAGTGGCAGCTATTGAAAAAAAAAAATTAAAAAAAAAAAGTACAGGGGCGCCTGGGTGGCTCAGTCGGTTAAGCGTCCGACTTCAGCCAGGTCACGATCTCGCGGTGCGGGAGTTCGAGCCCCGCGTCGGGCTCTGGGCTGATGGCTCGGAGCCTGGAGCCTGTTTCTGATTCTGTGTCGCCCTCTCTCTCTGCCCCTCCCCCATTCATGCTCTGTCTCTCTCTGTCCCCAAAAAAATAAATAAACGTTGAAAAAAAAATAAAAAAAAAATAAGTGGCAGCTATTATTAGGGTTATTATAGACACCCAAATACATGTTCAATATTCAGTATTACCACTTTCCTGGAGAGGTTTTCCAACAACATATGCTAGATTTTGTTCTTTTTTTTTTTCTTTTTTTTTATTGTGGAAAAATATACATAACATCAAATTTATCATCTCAACTGTTTCTAAGTGTGCAGCTCAGCGGCGGTGAGCACAGTCCCATGTTATTGTGCAAACATCACCATGATTTATCTCCACAGCTTCTTACATCCTAGAAAACTGAGACTCTGTGTCCCTGACACTGTGACTCCAACATCCCCCTCCCCAGCCCCTGGCCACCACCCTTCTATTTTCTGTCTCTGTGAATTTGACTATTCTAAGTACATCAGATAAATGGAAGCAGGCGATATTTGTCTTCTTGTGACTGGCTTCTTTCACTTCGCACGATGTCCTCTAGGTTGTGGCATATCCCTCCTTTTTAAGACCGAATAATGTGCCATTGTACATATACGCCACATTTTTGTTTATCCATTTAACCAAAGATGGACCTGGGACTGTTCTACCTTTCGGCTGTTATGAATAGTGCTGCTAGGAACGTGGGTGAGTGAGGATCTCTTCGAGTTTCTGCTTTCGATTCTTTTAGGAACATCCCCACAAATGGGATTGCTGGATCATGTGGTAGTTCTATTTTTAACTTTTTGAGGAACCTTCATACTGTTTTCCACAAAGGATGCACCATTTTACATTCCCAGCACAGTGCATAAGGGCTCCAGTTTCTTCACATCCTCACCAACACTTGATGTTTTCTTTTTTCTTTTCTTTTGTTTTTACTTTTGTTTTTTCTTTTCTTTCTCTTTCCTTTCCTTTCCTCCCTCCCTCCCTTCTTCCTTCCTTCCTTCGTTTCTTCCTGCTGTGGTTGCTGTCCTGCTGGGTGTGATGTGTCTTTTTTTGACATTTTTTGACATGTATAAAAACATTTTAAATTACATTGACATTTGGGACACCTGGGTGGTTCAATTGGTTAAGCGTCGGACTTCAACTCAGGTCATGATCTCGCAGTTTGTGGGTTCAAGCCCCGCATCGGGCTCGCTGCTGTCAGCACAGAGCCTGCTTCAGATCCTCTGTAACCCTCTCTCTGCCCTTCCTCTTCCCTCTCAAAAATAAAAATAAACATTCATGAATAAAATAAATTAAAATAAACCAATTACATCAACAGCAACATGTCTCCTGTGCTGTTTGGAATATGTGGGCACGATATACCAACAACCACAAATTGTACTCACTGCTTCCCCCATTCCTCGAGGTGGGGGCTTGCTGTCATTATTCCAGAGCTCCGTTACAGGCACCATAAATAAGGGAGGAGGAGTAAAGAGCTTGGCTGGGTGTAGGCAAGACCATCGCCAGAGTCCGAATTAGGATCCAGTCATTTTCAGGTGGAAGCAGAAAGTTTCTCTTTGAATCAACACTTCCTCCCACTTTCTTTTCATTTGAGTCAACAGAAACCCTAAGAGTTTAAACCCTTTCCAGGGAGTTTTGAGCATAAGGAAGCCATCTTGCTTTCAGTTTTTGGTTTTGAACACTGGGAGGTCCCTCAGCGACTGGCCTGGGTCCTCGGAATGGTCTCTGGAATGTGGGGAGATCGTCACAGGTCCTGCTTCTGCCCATCCCCGCTCACCCCCCTGTCCCTGCCAGCAGTAAGCCCATATCCACTCTGAAGGGTTCTGTTCAGTCACGCCCCTGTGCAGCCCTCCTCTGGCCTGCTCAGGAGCCCACCCCCTGGCCTGCCCCTGCTTGCTGCACACCTTATCAGATAAGCACAGCACAGCCTAGCTTCTTTCTCCTGCAGGACACACACAGGTCTCTCTGCTCTCCTGGGTCCCCATGCTAGTGGCTCTCCTCAACCTGGGTACAGGCCGTGCCTGAGGAATTCGACAGAGCAGGGGCAAAAATAGTCATGGCAATCAGACAATAGAGTGCTGCATAAAAGAAAAGTTAAGTGCCACGTTAGATAAAAAATCAAGGCCTAGGGGTCATGGGTGGAATGCTGGGAGGGGCAGTTCACCACTGAGCAGGGAGTTGGAGACCCAGCAGGAGCCTTGGCTCTACAAGTGAGGGTTGGGAGGAGGAGAAGGCCACAGACCATCCCCCATCCCCACCCCTGCTCCATAGGAAGGCAAGGTCTCTAACTGCTGCTGATGGCCTGGCCAGGGGTATCCAGCTGGGCATCCAACCACCTCGGCTGCACCTGTGAGATGTCCGAGATGGGGATGGTGGTGCCAGTCAGCAGGCCAGGTGGCCAGTCGAGGCCTTACAGTTAAAGCACATAACAGGGACTTCGAGGCCTTACAGTTAAAGCACATAACAGGGACTTCGAACCTAGTCTGGGATAGTCAAGAAAAGGGCGTGGTGATTTTCTTCCGGGTTTGTTTGTCCTCAGAACACGGACTCCTCCCAAATAACGAATGACAACAATCCTGTCACCTACTGATCGCTTGGCGTGAAGCAGGTGCTCGGCTAAATTCTTTGCATGTACGATCTCATTTCATCTTCACATCAGTCTTTTGAGGTTTTCTCACTGTCTTCATTTATAGATAAAGAAATGGAAGAGTTTATCTGTAGGGAGGTTAAGTAACTTTGCCAAGTTCAAACGCAGGTCTGTCATACTCGGAGCTCAAGGCCTTTAACCACCAGACTCTGTCTATACTATGTTTTATTTCAACAGCTGGGATGGGTTTGACCTTTCTTTCATTCTCAGTTCCTCCAACTCAATCCATAGTTAATTAATTAATTAATTAATTAATTAAAGGTTTCATGCCCCGTATGGAGCCCAGTGCAGAGCTTGAACTCGCCACCGTGAAATCAAGACCTGAGCTGAGATCAAGAGCTGGACGCTTAACCTACGGAGCCACCAAGGCGCCCCCAACTCATCCATATTAAACCAGTCACCTAGTTTCTGCCTAAAAAAAACCATGCTCATCGTATTTAAATATTGATTAGAAGCCTCTATCTCTGTGATGGCATATTTCCCAAATAATTTTTGCAATGAAACCAGAGAGAGAGAGAGAGAAATATTGGTTAAACCCCACTGTACAAAAAGTTTTCAAATTTTAACTATCTGAATGATGGATGTGTAACCTCATTGTGATAATCATGTCACGTATACATATATCAATTCATTAAGTTATATGTCTTAAACTTTCACACTATTATGTCAATTATATCTCAAGAAAGCTGGGGGGAAAAATCCCCAAAAACAACAACAACAAAAGAATTTTGCTGAGGTGAATATCTTTCAAAATCAGAAGGTCATTAAAGAGAGAGTTTTGATGAAATGGAATTTACTGTTTACATATACTCTTAGTATAACACTGCCCCATCCCTTGGTATCACCTTCTGTTAGGTAAGTTACCTTTGCTCACCAGGCATTAGCCAGCGGGGAAATGGTCTGCATTTGACAAGGAAGCCCAACGCAGACATTGCATCTCTGCTTTAATCTTTCAGGAAAAATGTCTGCTTTTATGCCTGGCCTCACTATAAAAATCAGGTAAGTAACATGGAGAATAGGGGCTACCAAGAAACTACTCACACAGGCTAACTGGGATTACTGGAGACCACGGAGCTTTTGGTGACTTCTTCTGACCTCTGCTGGACACACATGGAATTGCATGGCCCTCAGGTCCTTCAAAGCAACCGACCGAATTGGCGTTTTAGAGTTGAAGTTTACAGAGTGTCTCATCTAAATCTCTCACATCACAGATGAAGTAACTAAGGCCCCACGGATTTCTGAACTCATTCAAGGCCACTCAGTGACACAGTGGCACATTGAGGACCAGCACCTAGAAATGTATTATCTCCCAATAAGACATGGATATGCATCCACTGATGAACCTCGCTGGGACAATGTCCTTTGGATTATCTGTAGAGAACCGCCATTATTAAAGTGGTAACCGCTGGGGCGCCTGGGTGGCTCAGTCAATTAAGCATCCAACTTCAGCTCAGGTCATGATCTCACGGTTTGTGAGTTCGAGCCCAGAGTCGGCTCTGTGCTGACAGCTCAGAGCCTGGAGCTGCTTCAGATTCTGTGTCACCCTCTCTCTCTGCCCTCCCCTGCCTCATGCTCTGTCTCTCTCTCTCTCTCAAAAATAAATAATAAAAACATTAAAAAAAAAAAGAAATGGTGACAGCTGACACAGGCAATGTGGTTGAATAACCAAGAATAAAACTGGGATTATTTGAACAAGGACATAATTATTTTTATGTCTCATATCCCATAATCTCATAATAATTATCGTCAGTCACTGTTAGATGATACATGTAGAGTAATAGAGAAGAGATTCAGAGAACTCATTTTCACAAAAGGCCTTTCTTTCTTAGTTGCAAATTCCTCTTCCTGGTTATGGTTTGTTAAAATTAGTTGGCATTTCCAGAGGCAATTTCAACTGACTATAGGAGAGAAGACAGCACACTGTTAACAGAATCGCTCCTTTTTCTTTTTTTAACTTTATTCATTTATTTTGAGAGAGAGAAGGGGGGGGGGAGAGAGAGAGAGAGAGAGACCCAGTGGGGGAGGGGCCAAGAGACTGGGGGACAGAGGATCCAAAGTGGGCTCAGTGGTGACCAGAGAGCCTGATGCGGGGCTTCATCTCATTCGCCAGGAGATCATGACTTGAGCCTCTGGGGAGTGCAATCCTTTCCCATTAGATGTTAGAGCAGAAGTCACACTGCAGGGACTACTGAGAATGAGCTAAGGGGACAGGATTCTGGATCTTGAAACCCTTTGGCCAGAGCAGTGCTGATCAGTTTTAGGATTTCTTTGCTCCTGTAAGGAAGATTTTGTTTTTTGCAAAGTTTGAAAAAAATTTGTAAGGTTTATTTGTTTGAGAGAGAGAGACAGAGCACAAGCCGGGGAGGGACAGAGAGAGAGGGAGACACAGAATCTGAAGCAGGCTCCAGGCTCTGAGCTGTCAGCACAGAGCCCCACACGAAATGGGGGTCATGACCTGAACTGGGGGTCATGACCTGAGCCGAAGTCAGACACTTAACTGACTGAGCCATCCTGTTTTTGCAAAGTTTTTGTGACTGAAAAATTATTTTCAGGACACAGGCGTAGTCTCATTCCCTAATTTTACATAGGAGGAAACCGAGGCTCATGGAGGTGCAATGACTTACCACTAAGTTAGAAGCAGAGTCAAAAACAAAACCCGGGACTTGGAGCGGTCAGGGGTCTTGGTTGTTAGCTACAGAGCCAGTTCCGGATACTCAAGCAAAGGCTCACAGGATCTGTCAGAATGGATGGGAACCTGAGGGTCAGACTTCAAAATAGCAGAACCAAGAGTGTCTGGAGGGCCAAGAAGCTAAACAGAGTTCCCAGAAAAGTCCAGAAATTGTCTCATAATCAGAGAAACCTATTCAAAATATCAATCCATTGCCTCTCCTGGGCTGCAGCCCATGTGCCAACCTTCCACTCTCAGTCTTGCGTCACTTGTTCAAGATTCAAAGTCCCAGGAAAGAGTACCTGGTTGGCTGAACTGAAGTCACACGCTCATATCCTGGCTGAACTGGAGTCAGGAGAGACGGGCCTGGCTCCATGAACTCCCAAATGAGCACATCACCACGATTACCCACCTACAACAGGGGAAAGGGATAACATCCCAAGAGAAAATTGGGATACTGTTTAGGGGGAATGGATGTGGGCAGCCCATGGGGTAACCACAGGGAGCTCGAAGGAAGATAGAGAAGATCCTGACCACATGGTTAAATTGCCCCAAACAGAAAGAGACACAGCAGAGGAGAAGGGTCCTTGTTGATGTCTAACCTACCTTTGTTCTTCAGAGGGTAAGTTCTTTTTGGCTCTTACGTTCTTGGTACAGTTGGGAAGATCCCGGACACAGTTCTCTGTATACTCCACCAACTTATCACCAATTTGAAACTAGTTATTTAATAATCCTGTACCCATTGTTGAACAAGGGCTCTTTCAGAATAGTATTTCTTAAAATGAAGGCCCGGGTCCAAGGTTAGGATAAAGAACAGGCCAGATCTTTAAGGAAGTTATGATGGTGTGTCAATCACGACAGAAACAGACCCATTAGGATGTGTATAGATGGAGGGATTTATTTTAAGGAATTGGCTCATGTGATTGCAGAGGCTGGCAAGTTCAAAACCTGCAGGGTAGGTGGCAGGCTGGAGCCCAACATGGTCTGATGGCAGAATTCCCTCTTCTCCCAGGGAACTCAGTCTTTTTTCTATTAAGATCTTCAGCTGATTGAATGAGGCCCACCCACATCATGGAGGGTAATCTGATGTACTCAGAGTCTAATGATTTGAATGCTAATCTCATCTAAAAAAAAACAAACAAAACCTTTACAGAAACATCTGGAATAATGTTTAGCCGAATACTTGGTACCATGACCGAGCCAAGTTGACACATGAAATTAACAGACAGGTCTCAGAAAAAGAGCTGGGAAGGTTTTATGACTTCACAGCCAGCTATAGCCACAAATTGACCCCGGGCAGCCACTTTTCTCTGAGCTTGTTTCCTCCTCTGTAGCATTTGAGTTGGGTGGTGTCTAAGAGTTTGGGGGGGTAAAATAGCAAGGTGAGAATAGCCTCAAATTTATACCCTCCCAGATTCTTACGAGAAATTTCCAACAGAGTTTAAACTGGTGAGGGGGGCACCTGGCTGGCTCAGTCGATAGAGCATGTGACCCTTGATGTCGGGGTCATGAGTTCAAACCCCATGTTACTTAATTAAAAAAAAAAAATAAATAAAATGGTGAGGACTTGCATCAGATTTGGAAGCCAGGTAGAGTGCACTCCCCATGGGTTTCCTACCTAGTATTTATTTCCTTCTTTCCACTTATTTCACTCAGGTTTCCATCTTCCCTCACATAGCCTGTGTACTTCTAAAAGAATTGACTTCATGCCCAGCACCAGATGTTGGCCTGCTTGGCCTCAGGGGATTTCCATCCCCTCTACCATTGATTGGTTCAGGAACTCAGTGTTAATTACACAACATTTCCCTGGACACAAATGGATTCACAAAAAAGTTAGTAACTAATTGGAACCAATACAGTGTAAGGAGAAGTCTGCTGGAAGCTTCTGAAAAAGTTCTATCTTCCTGCCTCAGAGATGCCTGCCAGAAGAAACCCTCTGTCTTCCTCTGGATATTGTCAGGAGAGGTTTAGAACTGTAGTGCCTGGGGCGCCTCCCTTGGCTCAGTCAGTAGAGTGTGTGACTCTTGATCTCGGGGTTGTGAGTTTGAGCCCCATGTTGGGTGTAGAGATTACTTGAAAGTAAAATCTTAAGAAAAAAAAAAGAATTGCGGTGGCCAACTGGCCACCAGTAGAAGATGAATCCAGCTTAAGGGAAAGAGGAGCCCCAGAGAATCCCAAGAACCACACAAAGTTGGAGACCTGGCTGTATCACATCTGAACACCTCCTAGCGATGGACTTTTCTAGTCACAGGATCCGATAAATGTGCTCTTTATTTTTTAAGCAAGTTGAGTGGGGATTTGATTAGTCATAACAAACAGAAACCTGACAGACACACTATAAAAGCCACCATTGAAATGCTTCTGGAATTGGTGCTAGGCAAACTCTGACAGACTCCTTCTCCTCTCCTGTTACGGAACAACAGCAGGAAGCCTGCACAGCAGGGCTTTCTCTCTGAGCGGACAGCTGCACCAGGCCGTGCGAGAGTCCAGTGGGCTACTCCCAAATCAGCAAACAGGGAGACATCTATACAAAGATGCTACAAATCAACAGAGCAGGGCCCTCCTGGAGAACCAAGGGGATTCTCCGTCTGAGGTAAATGTATGCAACATTTTAGAAAGTGTATGAAGTGAATGCAATTTTTTAATCTGCTCAGCATCCCTCCCTCGCCTCCTTCCTTTGATAATTGGCTTCATCCAATGGACACAGGTCTGGAAATGAGAGCCAGGCTTGACCCGGAAGTCTATCCCTGTAAAGATTCCCTGACACCAGAAGAGAGAAACTCTATTGCCTCTTTGGTTAGGGAGCTGAAAGGATACGAATTTGGTGTTGCTAGTGTTCATGTTTCGAACTGGGGGACAAAAATCCACCTGTAGTAGGAGAAAATGAAGCCAGAGAGATTAGAGAGGGAGAGAGAGAGAGAGAGAGAGAGAGAGAGAGGGAATGACTCAGCAGCATGAAGCCCTGATTCCAGTCTTCTCGCCGAGGTCCCTGGAGATGTCCTACCTCCTGAGACTCCCTTCAGCCTGTCCTCTTCCCCAGCGTCTTTCCAACAGTCTCCTCCTCCCTCAGGCCGCTTCCAGCTGGGGGTCTGTTTCTTGCTTGCGAAAAAACTCTGCTGTTCCTCTCCAGCCAAATCGAAGGGAACATTGGCCGATACAGAGCAAGAAGTCACAAGGAAGGATCCATCCGAAATCAGGCAATATTTTCATGGAGAAGGCAACACGAATGCCAACTGGAGAGCTGCACAGAGGCAGAGCTGCTAGAACTTCCTGAAGAAGACAACCTTAAGAATTTCCCCCAGGGGCGCTTGGGTGGCTCAGCCGGTTGAGCGCCTGGCTTCGGCTCAGGTCACAATCTCACAGTTTGTGGGTTCGAGCCCCGCATCGGGCTCCGTGCTGACAGCTCAGGGCCTGGAGCCTGCTTGGAATTCTGGGTCTCCCTCTCTCTCTGCTCCTCCCCCGCTCATGCTCTGTCTCTCTCTCGTGCGCGCCTTCAAAAATAAATAAAAACATTTAAAAATTTTTTAAAAATATAAAAAAAAGAATTTCCCCGACAAGGGCACCTGGGTGGCTCAATCCGTTAAGTCTGAGACTCTTGGTTTCGGCTCAGGTCATGATCTCACAGTTTGTGGGTTCAAGCCCTGCTTGGGATTCTCTCTCCCTCTTTCTCTGCCCGTCCCCTGCACTCTCTCTCTCTCCCTCTCTCTCTCTCTGTCTCTCAAAATAAATAAATAAATAATGTTTAAAAAAAAAAAAAAAAGAGGGGCACCTGGGTGACTCAGCCAGTTAAGCATCTGACTTCAGCTCAGGTCATGATCTCACTGTTTGTGAGTTCGAGCCCCGCGTCGGGCTCTGTGCTGACAGTACAGAGCCTGGAGCCCAGAGCCAGCTTTGAGTTCTGTGTCTCCCTCTCTCTCTCTCTCTGCCCCTCCCCTGCTCACACTCTGTCTCTGTCTCTCTCAAAAATAAATAAACATTAAAAAAAATTAAAAAAGAATTTCCCCTAGGACTCAGAGGATAGGTATGAAAGCTACACAATCAAGAGTGCTGTGGAGGACTTACCCAGGAGATCTGAGGTCGATGTACAGGCCAACAGCCCTTTCTTCAAAATGCTTGCAGTCAGATGTGCTTTAGAACTTAGAATTCAGAGCGTTTTACGGAGATGACTTGGTGTGTAAACCGGTAATACATGCCCCCCCCCTTCCGCCCCCAGTTTGGTCTATGTCAGCACTTTGTAATAAAAATATCATGTTTCTGCTGTAAAACATTCAGGGAAATACAGACAACAAATAGTTCTGCATTATGTGGGGTCAGGGTTTACTGCCAAATAAGTGTTGCCAGTTCATGAGAGAACTTTTGGTTTTCAGAGATGTTAGGATTTTGGAATTGTGACTCAAGGGACCTGAGAGCACAGAACTCATAAAATCGAAATCATCAGGGGTGCCTGGGTGGCTCAGTCGGTTAAATGTCCGACTCCGGCTCAGGTCACGATCTCTCGGTTTGTGGTTCAAGCCCTGTGTGGGGCTCTGTGCTGACAGCTCAGAGCCTGGAGCCTGCTTCTCATTGTGTCTCCCCTCCTCCACTTGCACTCTCTCTCTCTCTCTCTCTCTCTCTCTCTCAAAAATAAATAAACATTAAAAAAATTAGAAAAAGAAAAAGAAAGCATCAAAGAATCAAGTTGGGGGGGGCGAATAAAGAGCTGAAGATAGCAAAATTTTGAAGCTCAAATGTCATGGAGTGTCAGGTGAAATTAATTTAAACAAAACTTGGGGCACCTGTGTGGCTCAGTGGGTTGAGCATCCAACTCTTGATTTCAGCTCAGGTCATGATCCCAGGGTCTTGGGATCAAGGCCCACATCAGGCTCTGAAATGACTGTGGAGCCTGCTTGATATTCTCTCCCTGTCTCCCACTGCCCTACTCCCCCCCTCCCCCATTGTGCTCTCACTCGCTCGCTCTCTCTAAAATAAAATTTAAAAAAAATACAGAAAGTTCTTTTTCTTTTTATTTAAATTTTTTTAATGTTTATTTATTTTTAAGAGAGAGGGAGCGGGAGAGGGGCAGAGGGAAAGGGAGACACAGAATCTGAAGCAGGCTCCAGGCTCTGAGCTGTCAGCACAGAGCCTGATGTGGGGCTCAAACTCATGAACCGTGAGATCATGACCTGAGCCGAAGTCGGACGTTTAACCGATTGGGCCACCCAGGTGCCCCTCTGCTTATTTTTTTAAATACAGAAAAATCTAGTAATTCCCTGCACTGATGTCCTAAGTCTCCATACCAAACTTTATGCCCTACACACAGTAAATGTAATTTTCTTCATGTACATTACATGTATGTTTCTTTTTTTTTTTTAATTTTTTTTTTAACGTTTATTTATTTTTGAGACAGAGAGAGACAGAGCATGAATGGGGGAGGGGCAGAGAGAGAGGGAGACACAGAATCTGAAACAGGCTCCAGGCTCTGAGCCATCAGCACAGAGCCCGATGCGGGGCTCGAACTCACGGACCGCAAGATCGTGACCTGAGCCGAAGTCGGCCACTTAACCGACTGAGCCACCCAGGCGCCCCTACATGTATGTTTCTACATGTATGTTTCATGTACGTTTTCTACATGTATGTTACATGTAAACATAGTGTTCACATATGAGGCCGCAAAGAACAGCCCAATCGTTTCTGAGAGATAAGCTGACCAAGCTCACCCAGCTGGCAGGTAACAACAGAGGTGGAAATTCAACCTGGAGCTGCACCTCTCTACTTTTTCCTATATCTCAATATTCTCCGAGGACAGCAAGGGAATAGTCATTAACTTCCAAGTACTGATCACAGAGAGAAGTATTGTAATTTGGTGACAAAAAACAATTGGCTGAATGCCTGCAACAGTGTAAATATTCCATAAATGTTAGTTCAGTGAATAAACGAGCTAATGAAAACATGAAACAGTCTCACCAAGGAATTTTGTATTTTACACGAGATCTACTCAAAAGCCCTACTCTTTCTAGAACATGTCTGAGACACAGTTGGGGAAGGCCGCTGTTTCTTTACAATGCAAGTGATGTATCCAAGATGCTCTTAGGTACCATTAGAGGAGGCATTAAGACCAGGATGTACGTGGGACCGAATTGCAGTAAGACTTCCCTAGGGTGACAGGGATCAATGGGAGACAGGACCTAGAGAGTCCTAATGGTCTTCACTTACTCTTCCTCAAAACTTTTTAAGTTTCCCTCATGGTGACCCATCCCAGAGTAATGCACATTTAATTCAACTTCTAATGCAGGGAAATCAATAGCATTGTACCACAGACAGTTTATTACACATAATCTGAAGTTTAACACATAAATAAATAAGCAATATACACAAACCATGGCACTTAAGAGTATAATTTGGGGGCTCCTCTTTTCCCACAAATCCAATTACTTCTTACATCTTATTAAATATTTCACATTAAAGAAGAATAAAAGAATTTAAAGATGTTTTTTAAAAATCTCGGCTGGAATCGCTTGGAAATTTTTCCTTTAAAATAAAAATTACGATGGCTTTGGCTTATTTTAAGTAATCTCTATGCCCAACGTGGAGCTTGAATTCACAACCAGGAGATCAAGTCACATGTGCTACTGACCGAGCCAGCCAGGCAGCCCTTGATGGCTTTTATTTTAATAATACTTTGTAAGTTGTTTTAACATACCTTACCTTATTTTGATCTTCCTCCTCATATCCTTGTGAGTTTGAGAGGACAAGAACACCCATTTAGCGGGTGAGTGAACTGAGGGATGAGAAGAGCCTTCCCATAAGAAATGGGAGTCCAATAGGCAGTCAAGGGTCATTTTAGGACCAAAAGGGACTTGGTTCTATTTGGATGGGACTGGTGGGGGTAGGAAGATGGAAGCAGTTTGACCCCGAATTGTGTCTACCACCGGAATTCGGACATGTCTAGACCTGGTAAGCTAGATTCACCAGAAGTCTATGTTTCTGTTGGTTGGTTTTGTAGGTGTTTGGAGACTTCAGGTGGAGTGAGGGAGTTAATCGTATCCCTTAAATCATGGCCTATCAGCATCATCGTCAAGGAACTACTCTTATTTTTTCCATTATATTCTTTCCTTTCATACCTTATCCCTAGTCCATATAAAAAAAGTTCAAGATAAAGTTATTCTCTAGTTACCAGGGCGAGGTGGGGACCAGCATTGTTTCTGAGCTACTGGTAATGTTTTAGTTTTTTATCTGTGTTATGATTATATAGAATTACTCACTTTGCAAAAATTCATTGTGCTATATATTTATGATTGGTGTGGTTTTCTGTGTGAATGTTACATTTCAATAAAATTTTACTTAAAAAAATTCCTGCTGGGGGCGCCTGGGTGGCTCAGTATTGTTCCATCTAGAGACATCTTTGATACTATACGAGAGACATCTATTGGTTTTATGTTTTAAAAATAATAGCATCAATTTTAGGTGATTTCTTCAGAATGTTTCACATTTTGTCTTACTGAGAATGCAATTTATGGTTTTAAAATTGCACAGGGAAAAGGATTGTCTTTTTGACAAATGGTGCTAGAACAATTAGACATCCATATCTCATAACATGTACAAAATTTAACTCAAATGTATCACAGACCTAAATGTAAAACCTAAAACACTAAAATTTCTAGAAGAAAACACAGGAGAAACTATTTATGGCCTTGCATTAGGCAAAAATTTTTTAGTGACACCAAAACATTATGTATTAAAGGAGAAATTGATAAGTTGAGCTTCAGTAAAATTAAGAATTTCTGTTATTTGAAAAACTTTGTCAAGAAATTAAAAACAGAAGCCAGAGACTGGTAGAAAATAGTTGCAAATCTTATATTTGATAAATGACTTGTTTCCAGAATATGTCCAGAAATTCCAAAACTCAGTAACAAAAAAAGAAAGTCTTCTTAAAAAATGGGCAAAATACTTGAACAGACACTAACACTGAAGAAGATATGTGAATAGCCAATAAACACATAAAAAACACTCAATATCAGCGGCGCCTGGGTGGCTCAGTCGGTTAAGCATCCAACTTCGGCTCAGGTCAGGATTCCATGTCTTGTGAGTTCGAGCCCTGCGTCAGGCTCTGTGCTGATGGCTCAGAGCCTGGAGCCTGCTTTGGACTCTGTGTCTCATTCTCTCTCTGCCCCTCCCCTGCTTGTGTTCTGTCTCTCTATGTCTCTCAAAAATAAATAAAGGTAAAAAAAATTTTTTTTAAAGACAATATCCGTAGTCATTAGGGAAATGAAAATTAGAACCACAATTATATACCTCTACATACCTTTTAGAATGGCTAAAATGAAAAAAGATTGATCATAATAAGCCTTGGTGAGGCGGTAGAACAACTGAAACTTTCATATGTTGGTGGGAAGATAAAACGGTAAAACCACTTTAGAAAAGAGTTTGACAGTTTCTTTTTTTTTTTTAATTTTTTTTTTTTTATGTTTTATTTTTTATATGTGAGAGAGAGACAGAGAGGGAGCAGGGAGGGGCAGAGAGATGGAGACAGAATCTGAAACAGGCTCCAGGCTCCAAGCTGTCAGCACAGAGCCTGACATGGGGCTTGAACTCACGAGCAGTGAGACCACGACCAGACCTGTGGTTTGACAGTTTCTTAAGGGTCACACATGCACTGACCATATGACCCAGTCATTCAGTTTCTAGGTATGTATCCAAGAGAAGTGAATATCCCATCAACAAGTGAAGGGATAAAAAAAAAAAAAAATCAGAAACCCATACAATGGAATAGTACTCAGCAATAAAAAGAAATAAACTATTGATACATGTAACAGTGTGATTGGATCTTAACATTACAGAAAGATTACTGTGTGATTCTATTTATATAAAATTCTCAAAATGCAAATTCATCTGTAGTGACAAAAAGATTAGTAGTTGCCCTAGGGATTGGGACAAGGGTATAGAGAGGGATAAGAGAGAAGGATTACGAAAGAATACAAGGAGGGGTGCCTGGGTGGCTCAGCAGGCTAAGTGTCCGTCTTTGGCTCAGGTCATGATCTCACGGTCTGTGAGTTCAAGCCCTGCCTCAGGCTCTGTGCTGTCAGCTCAGAGCCTGGAGCCTGCTTCAGGTTCTGTGTCTCCCTCTCTCTCTGCCCCTCCCCCGCTCATGCTCTGTTTGTCTCTCTCTCTCAAAAATAAATAAACATTAAAAAAAATTTAATTGGATGGAACAGGAGGGTATTATGCTAAGTGAAATTAGTCAGTCAGAGAAAGACAAAAATCCTACGACTTCACTCATATGAGGACTTTAAGAGACAAAACAGATGAACCTAAGGGAAGGGAAACAAAAACAATATGAAAACAGGGAGGGGGACAAAACAGAAGAGACTCATAAATACGGAGAACAAACTGAGGGTTACTGGAGGGATTGGGGGAGGGGGGATGGGCTAAATGGGGAAGGGGCATTAAGGAATCTACTCCTGAAATCATTGTTGCACTATATGCTAACTGATTTGGATGTAAATTTTAAAAAATGAAATTAAAAAAAAAAGAATACAAGGAAACTTTTGGTGATGATAGATATGTTTATTACCTTTTTGTGGTGGTGGTTTCACAGGTGTATACATATGTCAAAGCTTATGAAATTGTGCACTCCAAAATGTACAGTCAATTGCGTATCAGTTACACTTCAATAAAACAGTTTAGGGGTGCCAGAGTTGCTCAGTCGGTTAAGCGTCCAACTCTTGATTTTGGCTCAGGTCAGGATCTCACTGTTGGTGAGTTCAAGCCCTGCATCGGGCTCTGCACTGACAGGGTGGGGCCAGCTTGGGATTCTCTCTCTCTGCCCTTCCCCCATTCAGTCTCTCTGTCTTTCTTAAAATAAATAAATAAACTTAAAAAATTGTTACAGTTTTCTTATTAATGTGTATTTATATCTGTAAGTTCCCATCCAATCATAGCTTTAGATGCCTTTAGACACA
Organism: Lynx canadensis; assembly: GCF_007474595.2. Taxonomy (NCBI): domain Eukaryota; kingdom Metazoa; phylum Chordata; class Mammalia; order Carnivora; family Felidae; genus Lynx; species Lynx canadensis. Next base: position 18,720,628 of record NC_044316.2, read on the forward strand.
AAGTACTTTCATTTAGTTCTAAATATTTAAGAATTCCCCTTATGACTTTCCTTTTTATCTGAACAGTTATTTAGACATGTTTTAGTTTACAATCATAAGTGACTTTCTAAAAAATTATTTATTTTTATTTAAGTAATCTCTATACCCAACATGCGGCTTGAACTCACGACACCAAGAGTCACATGTTCTCCAGACTGAGCCAGCCACTCCCAATCATATGGGATTTTTAAAGCTAACTTTTGGAATTGATTTTTACATTGCAGTTGGAGAAAGTCTGCATGATTTTATTTTTTTTATTTTTGAGAGAGAGAGAGAGAGAGAGAGAGCATATACTAGTGGGGAGGGGTGGGGAAAGAGGGAGAGGGAGAGAGAGAATCTTAAACAGGGTCCACACCTGGTGCAGAGCCCCATGCAGGGCTCAATCCCACAACCCTGGGATCATGACCTGAGCTGAAATCAAGAGTTGGACGCTTAACCCATTGAGCCACCCAGGCGCCCGAGAAAGTCTGCATGATTTTAGTTCTTTGAAACTCACCGAGGTTTTCTTTTTTTTTTTTTTTTAACGTTTATTTATTTTTGAGACAGAGAGAGACAGAGTATGAATGGGGGACGGTCAGAGAGAGAGGGAGACACAGAATCCGAAACAGGCTCCAGGCTCTGAGCTGTCAGCACAGAGCCCGACGCGGGGCTTGAACCCACGGACCGCGAGATCATGACCTGAGCCGAAGTCGGACGCTCAACCGACTGAGACCCCCAGGCGCCCCAAAGAGGTTTTCTTTGTAGTCTAGTTCAGGGCCAATTTTGGTGATTGTTTTACATGTACTTTCAAAGAAAAGAATATGTAGATAGGGATAAATGAGCAATTATATCTATACTTATTAGATCAGGCTTGTTATTCATATCTTCTTTATTTTTCCTTAGTATTATTTTGCTTGTTTGAGATATAGTTCCTGAAAGGGGTGTTTTAATACCTAGAAACGTCAATGTATCTTTTTCTCCCCACAATTCCTCCGGCTGTTAATTTTTTTAGCATGGAACTATAATGTTGGGTGCATGTTCATGTCCATGTTTTTTCTGCTCCTTTTACGGCTTCTCTTTGTCTCTTGGGATGCTTTTTCTATTTTGTCAGCTATTGAACTTGTTTCCCTGGCTTCCTTTTGGAAGCCCTGCTTGTCTAGTGCATTTTTCTCATCTCTGTTTCTTTCCATTTTTTAAATCCTTTTGCTTTAAATTCTTCTCTTACAGTAAGTATAATGTGAGATTCTTTTTAAAAAACTCCCAGTCTTTCACCATGAGGTATGATGTTAGCCGTGGGTTTTTCATATACAGCCTTTCTTATGTTGAGGTATGTTCCCTCTAAACCTAGTTTGTTGAAGGTTTTGTCTCACAAATGGAGGTCGTACTTTGTCAAATGTTTTTGTGCATCTGTTGAACTCGTGAACTGTGAGATCATGATCTGAACTCAAGTCAGACACTTAACTGCCCGAGCCACCCAGGCACTCTTTCTTTTCTGCTATTAGTATTGCCTAGAGTTTGGGTTGTGGCTTATTATAATCTTTTTCTTTTTTTGTCATCATTTATTTACATAGCAAAGAAACTGGCTAACTTATTTCCATGCCATACATCTCAAAACATGCTCTGGCTTTATTTTTCTCCTTGCTGGAGACCTTCCTCCAACAAGGTCTTCAAAGCAGATGTTTCTGTGGGGAGTCTTCTGAGGGCCTCCTAGAGTACAGGGCCCTATCTTCAATTTGCTCCCACATTAAAAGATAGCTTAGCTGGATGTAAAATTCCAGGATCAAAATTCCTGTCTCTCAACACCTTGAAAACCTCTGTTTTGGGTTTTCGTGAGGATCCTATTGAAGATTCAGACATCAGCCTAATGGTTGTCCCATTAGAGATGATCTGCTTTTCTCTCTGGAGAACTTCTTGAAGACAAGCTCTCTGCTTTGTTCGTAGCTTCATCTTTAATGCTCTGAGCAGTGCCTGGCCCAGTCCCGCAGTCAGCATTTTCTGATGAATGACTGTCATAGCATTCTGCCTCCAGGATTAGCACTGGTGGCAGCTGTGAGCTTACACTGCTGAGCAGGGTAGACAGGTGCAGTGTGATTTCAGAGGAAAGCCACACAGAAATCCAAACTAGTCTTCTTATGCTTATAATGACCTATTGACAGCATGGCCCCAGGGTTCAACTTAAGGGCAATATCATGTTCAAGAAGTAGAGAACGGGGGCGTGTGGGTGGCTCAGTTGGTTGGGCGGCCGACTTCGGCTCAGGTCACGATCTTGCAGTTTGTGGGCTCCAGCCCTGCACTGGGCTCTGTGCTGACAGCTCAGAGCCTGGAGCCTGCTTCGGATTCTGTGTCTCCCTCTCTCTCTGCCCTTCCCCCACTCGCACTTTGTCTCTCTCAAAAATAAATAAAAACATTAAAAAAAAAAAGTAAAGGACACCAAGAATTAATTTAAAAGGAACTCTCTCTCTCTCTCTCTCCCTTCCTCCTCCATGGGGACCTCTCTTCCTTGCAACTCTTTGCCCTAGGGCTCTTTCCTGCTTATTCTTTGTATTTGACCACAGTGGACAGTGAGTAGGGGCTGGTGATGTGGATGAGAGAGGCGAGAAAATAGTCTGGCAGCTAGAGAATCTGAGAGGACTTCTGTAAAAAGCCTCTTGTTAATAATTTATATTCCTGAAATTCTATCCTGGCATTAGGTGTCTCCTGAGTCTTTCCTTCTAACTGGACTACACCTCCTTCCCAGCCTATTCAACCTCTACTCGCCTTTCAAGATAAGCTCAGACCTCCACAGAGCCTCAGATAACAATGAGGAACTCATGTATACATTATACGTTATGAGTCCCCAATTGCTCGGTAATAAGAGTATGTTCCATTTAGCCCAGGTGATCATGTCATATTTGGAAGGAAAGCATGATCTGACCCCCAACCAGTGCTGGCAGTTTTTCAATCCCGCATAATAGAATCAAACTCCAGACCAATTAGATCAGAATCCCTGGAGTTCGGGCTCAGGCAACAGGAATTTGTAAAAGCTTCCAGAAGCTGATGTTTATGTACAGCCAGGATTGAACACCACTGCCCCAGCATCCCTGACCAGTGGATACCCAAGAGACAGCCCATGCACTGTAATCTGACCCAAAAAGTAATGACTGGGTTTTTAGGCTTAAACCAAAGCTCAAAGCTTTTCCAGGTATGTGACCGTGGACAAGTGCATTAATGCCTATGTGCTTTGGTTTCCTTGTCTCTTTAATGGGAATTTGAAAATATGCCATTCGATCTAATTGCGGAGGACGGTTAGACGTACACGGACGTGCGGATTTCCACTAAATAAACTTTAAAACGCTTGGGAAATTGCTTAAACAATTTACGATCTATATGCTAATAGACGTATTGTTTCTGTGATGGAAATTAACATTTTATTTCTTTATTAAAAAATAATCTCTATGCCCAGTGTGGGGCCCAAATTCATGACCCAAAGATCAAGAGTCAGTCACACGCTATACCACTGAGCCAGCCAGGCACCCCTTCTGTGATAAAAATTAAATTAATTTGTTCGGGCGCCTGGGTGGCTCAGTCAGTTAAGTGTCCGGCTCTTGATTTCGGCTCAGGGCATGATCTCAGGGGCACGGGATCGAGCCCCTCATCGGGCTCGGCGATGAGCGTGGAGCCTGCTTACGATTCTCTCCCCCCCCCCCCCGCCCCCGCTCCCCTCCTCGTGTGCTTTCTCTCTCTTTCAAAATAAACAAATAAATAAAAGCTAAGAAATTTTAAAAACCAGTGTGTTTGAAAGCCAAAATTAATTAACTGATTCATTGGAAATAATAAAAACGTTATCCTTTTAAGATGGTGGTGAGGCGGGGCGCCTGGGTGGCGCAGTTGGTTAAGCGTCCGACTTCAGCCAGGTCACGATCTCGCAGTCCGTGAGTTCGAGCCCCGCGTCAGGCTCTGGGCTGATGGCTCAGAGCCTGGAGCCTGTTTCCGATTCTGTGTCTCCCTCTCTCTCTGCCCCTCCCCCGTTCATGCTCTGTCTCTCTCTGTCCCAAAAATAAATAAACGTTGAAAAAAAAAAAAGATGGTGGTGAGGCTTCCATGAGAGCTGGTAGTGACAGTTAGCAGGGTGCCTGGTGTTTTGCTAGTAGCCGGTGTGGTAGCCAGCCTCCAGGGGACCACAGTGATTATGACCACCTAGTATCCGTGCCTCTCTATAGTCTTCTCCCACATAGTTTTGGGTGTTGTTGTTGTTGTTGTTGTTGTTTTATGATTTTATATACAAATTTTTTTTGATGATTATTCATTTTTGACAAAGAGAGACAGAGCACAAGCAGGAATGGGGCGGAAGGAGAGGGACACACAGAATCGGAAGCAGGCTCCAGGCTCTGAGCTGTCAGCACCGAGCCCGACGAGGGGCTCGAACTCACAAACCGCGAGATCGTGACCTGAGCCGGGGTCGGTTGCTTAACTGACTGAGCCACCCAGGTGCCCCATTTATGGTTTTCTTTTCAAGTAATCTCTACACCCAACGTGGGTCTCAAACTTACAACCCCGAGATCAAGAGTCACATGTTCCACCGACTGAGCCAGCCAGGCTCCCCTCCACACGGTATAATAGAACTGACAGACTGTGACTTCTGAGGCTAGTTTGTAAAAGACATCGCAGCCTCCTCTTTGTTCTGTTTCTCAGATCACTTACTCTGGTGGAAACCAGCTACCATGTTGTGGGGTCATTCAAATACTCTATGGAGAGGCCCATGTTGGGGGACCGAGGCCTCTTGCCAACAGCCATGTGAGTGTGCCATCTTGAAGCAGATCCTTTAGCCCCAGTTAAGTCTTCAGATGAGTGCAGCCCCAGCTGGGATCTAGACTCACGAGAGACCCCAAGCCAGAACCATTCTAAACCAGTCTTGAATTCCCGGACCCGCAAAAACTCTGTGAGATAATAAACATTTATTGCTGCTTAAGACTGCTAAGTTTTTTGTTTTTTTTTTTTTTTTTTAATTTTTTTTTTTTTCAACGTTTATTTATTTTTGGGACAGAGAGAGACAGAGCATGAACAGGGGAGGGGCAGAGAGAGAGGGAGACACAGAATCTGAAACAGGCTCCAGGCTCCGAGCCATCAGCCCAGAGCCTGACGCGGGGCTCGAACTCACGGACCGCGAGATCGTGACCTGGCTGAAGTCGGACGCTTAACCGACTGCGCCACCCAGGCGCCCCTAGACTGCTAAGTTTTGAGGCACCTGGGTGGCTCAGTCGGTTAAGCGTCTGTCTTCCGCTTGGGTCATGATCTCACGGTTTGTGAGTTCGAGCCCCGCATCGGGCTCTGTGACTCTGGAGCCTGTTTGGATTCTGTGTCTCCATCTGTCTCTGCCCCTCCCCCACTCACTCGTGTGTGTGTGTGTGTGTGTGTGTGTGTGTGTGTGTGTGTGTGCGCGCGCGCGCGCGCGCGCTCTCTCTTTCTCTCTCTCACTCAAAAGTAAATAAACATTAAAAAAAATTTTTTTAAGTTAAAAAAAAGACTGCTAAGTTTTGGACTAACTTGCTATGCAGCAATACATGACTAAAAGACTCAGCAAAGCTATCATCATTATTATTATAAAGTACTTCCTAATTTTGTGCTGAAATCCACCTTCTTGTAATCTCCGCCCTTTTTTCCAGTTCCGTCTTTTCGAGCGACACAGAAAGAATATAATCTCTTCCTCCTGCCCCGTGTCAGTTTTCATGCCAACAATTTAAGTAATCAGACATTAGCCAAGGAACAGTCACTGTGCCAGGCACTAGGGTTGCAAAAATAAATAGAACGGGGACTCTGCTCAACCAATGTTGTTCCACGTGAGAGGTGCCGTGATGAAAGGACCTGACCCCCAGATGCAGAGGAAGGGGGTCCCTACTGAGGCATGGTTGGTTCTACTTAGAGAGGTGAGGGAAGGCTTCTCAGAGGCGGTGGCCGCAGAAGCCTGAGGGATGAATAGGAGTTCATCAGGCAGACAGGAGGAGAAGGCTTTCCAAGCAGAGGTTACAGGCAGTAGACCCCTCTCCGCATCCCTCCACCTAAGCCCTTTCCTCTCCAGGTCACTCATTTCTTCCTCGTGTGGGACTTGAGACACAGTTTTGAGTCCCTCCACTGCCCCACCCCCACCCCCACCCCCGGTCTTAGTAAGGCCACTCAGGACACACCCTTTCCCCTCAGATGGGGCATCCAGACAGAGCCAAACCTCCTCCAGGGTGGTCTGACCAGCGTGGAGTAGAGTTAGCCATCACCTTTTTTTTTTTTCTGGAAGCTCCAGTGTTTGCCCGAGGGTTTTTTTTTTTTTTTTGCACCCACATCCTTCAGCTGACTCACGCTGAGCCTCCAGGCGTCTGGGCTGCTAAATCATTTGTCACACGTGCTCCTGTTAAACCACATCTCCCCCAGCTTTGTGCATTTGCCCTTGTTTTGTTTTTACAATGTTTCATGGGTGTTTTGCAGTTCGATCATCGCCATCTCCACAAACTGCTCAGCTCAGCTCCCGGTTGGCAGGGGCCACGCGGAGACGAGCTGTGCCACAAACAAAACCCACTTGAGCGCGCACACCGTGGAAACAGAAACCCTCTGTCATTCTAAGGCCATTGTGGTTAGGGGTGATTCAGACTCCCTGCGGCTCGGGCCAGCCTTCAAAGATCTCACCGGGGAGGAGTCTGTCTCGGATCTGAAGACGCCTTCTATGAAGCAAAGGCCCCGGCAGGCCAGGCGGGCGCTGGGGAGGCTGCGATGCTGGGGAGGCTGCGATGCGGAGCAGGAGCTGAGCTCCACGGAAGGAAATTGGAAGGGATGTTTGTCTGGTTCCCCACGGTTCCCACCTTCCCCTGGTCGGGGAGAATCGGGCCATTGTCTCAGCGGAAACCTTGGCTTGTTTATCTTCTTAGGCCCGGCTTGGTACAAGGTTTCACTTAGTTTTTCTTGCACCCAAAAAATGGCCACAGGAAGGGGCTGACCTGCTTTTGGCAAGCATCCAGCCCACGCTCTCCTTCTCCGTTTCTCTGCCTCTTTCCTCCATCACTGGCTTCTAACCGAAAATAAGAAGAGCAACCTTTTCCCTTTGGTCCCACCGAAGGCAGCGTTTAGCCATTCATTTCTTCAGCTGGTATTTAGTGAGTGCCACCTACGTGCCAGACGTTGTTCTAGGTGCCACGGCCATCCTAATGTGGAAGACAGTCCCTGACTTGGAGAGATCGCGGTTCTGGGAGGACTCTCAGCTGCGTTAGAGGCAGCACAAGAGGAGGTGGGAGCATATAGGAGGGGCATTTGACCCAGCTCTGGGAGGGTGGGGATTAGAAAAGTCTTGTAGGAGAGGAGACAATTAAGCATGTTGTACGTGCCAGGCACCGGGTTAGAAATCTTTACGTCTATATTATTTTATTTTAATCCTCACAACAGCACTGAGAGGTAGCCACTGTAATTTTCCAACTGCACAAACGAGGAAAGTGAGATTTAGAAAGGTCAATTTACTCGTGGTTTTACTGAGAATACATGGCAGAAATGACATTTTAGACTCAGGTTTCCGTGGCTCTGGAACCCATTCTTTTACCCAGGGCTGCTGTGAATGGGTGTGCGTGTTGTACACCGCACAACTTTAGTGATGGCCCTGCTCTGATTGACGCATTGTGCATGGGAAGGATAGCCAGGCAGAATAAGCCTCCTTTACAGAAATATGAGAAAACAACCTATATTCCGGAATCGGGCTCACACAATGCAGCTGTGTCAGGGGCTAAGAAATTCCCCGAAGATGGGGAGTTCCTTTGTACACCCCGTGACCGCTGATGGAACTGAATGCTAATGTCTCTGGAGGGATCCTAGGGTTTTGTACTTGGTGCAGAGACCCAATTCTTCCTCTCATTGAGCTGTGGAACTCTCAGGGGGATGTGACCCGAATATGCATCATTCTCTTCTGAGCTGGTGGCCATGCAAACGTTCCTGTACATGAGATGCAAGTGATCCCAGGTCTCCAAACTGCTCAGGGTCCTACAAACAGTCAACCAGCTTCTTATGCTTGGGCACCAAAGAGAGCCCGATAAGCAAATCATTTCCATAGCCAAGCCACTCCTTTGTTGAAGTCATTACAGTAGCCACGAGCAGTCCAAGGATCTGGGCACATCCAAGGTGGATGTGCTGGGCACTCTGAAAGCATCGGATTCCTCCAATGCTCACACTTTGGGAAGCAGGCATGATCATCACGCTCCAGTTTGCTGATGAGGAAACTGGGGTTCAGAGGTGTTGGGTGATTTACCTGGGCTTATATGTGGATCGAGCAGCTCTGATTCTCACCAAATCTTGCTGCTGCTACAGCCCGTAGGCTTCTAGCCTAACATCAGCCCTCAAAAGGTAGCCAGAAAAGGGCAGGAAACAACTTGGTTCCAAAACCACTTGCGGGCTTTTATATGGTAGGGTCTCTCTCTACTTTTTTGTTTTTCACAGATTTTTCCAGAACTGGGGTTATCACTCTCAAAGCTCAGGAATCTCTTGTCGGTGGAGAGTCTGGTTTTAGACATGATGGCACAAGGGTCTTTTTTTAAAGAAAATCACTTGTTTACAAAAAATTTGGGGGACACCTGGGTGGCTCAGTCGGTTGAGCGTCCGACTTCAAGCTCAGGGTCATGATCTCACAGTTTGTGGCTTTGAGCCCCGCGATGGGCTCTCTGCTGTCAGCACAGAGTCTGCCTCGGATCTTCTGTAACCCCCCACCATTCTCTGCACCTCCCCCACTCGCTCGCTCTCTCTCAAAAATAAACATTAAAAAAATTATTTTATTTAACTATAGTTGACACACAAGGGCCTTTTCTTTCTATGCAACAGTCTCGTACTGAAGGAGAGTAGAATGCATTATTAAATGTTTTCCTGGGATTGACATGCTTCCCCCCTCCTCGCCCCGGGTCTTGTTTTTTAATTTTTTTTTAATGTTTATTTATTTTTGAGAGAGACAGAGTGTGAGTGGGGGAGGGGCAGAGAGAGAGGAAGACAGAGAATCCAAAGCAGGCTCTAGGCTCAGAACTGTCAGCACAGAGCTTGACGTGGGGCTCGAACTTGTGAACCACGAGATCATGACCTGAGCTGAAGTTGGATGCTCAACCAACTGAGCCACCCAGGCACCCCCTGGGGTATTTTTGATAAAATAATTTCCTATATCAAATAGGGTTCTCTGTTGTCCTTCACTGACTAAATTAAGGAGGAGAGGGGTGCCTGGGTGGCTCGGTCAGTTGAGCATCTGACTCTTGATTTTGGCTCAGGTCATGATCCCAGGGTCATGGGATTGAGCCCTGCATCAGGCACCGTGTGGAACATGGAGCCTGCTTGAGATTCTCTCTCTTTCTCCCTTTGCCCCTCTCCTTCACTCTCTCTCTCTCTCTCTCTCTCTCGAAATAAAAACAAAATAAAATAAAAATAAATTAATTAATTAAGGGGGATAGGGAAGTGGAACTCACAGGAAGGATGTGGGGCCAGTAAGAGAACATAAAAGCCGCCATCCTAGTAGGGACAAGAACCAGGGCAGCTCTGGGGAAAGAAGTGGCAGGAGCTGAAGGTTAGTACTTCAGGACATTGCTGTCAGGAGAGGTCAGCCCCTGCTCCTTTCTGCCCTTGTTCCCGTGCCCAAGGGACAGAGTATGGTTAGCCCAGCATACCTGCTAAGGTTACCTGCTATGGCTTGGCACAGGAAGAAGAAATCATCATGCCTGCTAATCCCACCAAGCCTTCAGGCAAAGAACAAGATCAAGGTGATGCTTCCTGGAGAAGGGGAATAGAAGCTGGGCTATCAGAAACCATTGCCGTCTGAGTGCCAGAATGTATCCATTAATAATTATTAATTATTATTATTTAATTATTAAATAATTATTAAATATTGTTATTAATAATTATTAATGTATCCATTAATAATCTTTCTCCAGAAATGGAAGACTAAATAATTGGGAAGTCTTGGAGGTTTAAAAATTAACAACTTAGGGGCGCCTGGGTGGCTCAGTCAGCTAAGTGTCCAACTTTGGCTCAGGTCATGATCTCACGGTTCGTGAGTTCGAGCCCCGTGTCGGGCTCTGTGCTGACAGCTCAGAGCCTGGAGCCTGCTTTAGGTTCTGTGTCTCCCTCTCTCTCTGCCCCTTGCCTTGCTCACACTCTGTCTCTCTCTCTCAAAAATAGACATTGAAAAAAAGTCACTTAAGCCTCAAGAAAGAGACAAAGGAAGGAAAGAAACTTACTAAATGCAACGTAGTACCCTGAAAGAGAAAAAGGACAGTAATGCGTGAATTGGTGAAATCTGAATAGAGTCTGCAGTTTAGTTAATATTCGTGTATCAGTGTCAATGTGTTGGTTTTGACACATGTACCATGGTTATATGAGATTTTGGCATTAGGAGAAACTGGCAAATAATATATGGCAAATCTTTGCAACTTTTCTGTAAATCTAATAAAAAATTCAAAAAACCTTTTCAACAAAAATTAAATGATAAACTTTGTTATAAACAATATTTGGGGCCCTGGGGTGGCTCAGTCAAGCATCTGACTCATGGATTCAGCTCAGGTCATGATCTCGAAGTTCATGGGGTCAAGCCCCGCGTCCGGATCTGCGATGAGTCTGGAGTCTGCTTGGGATTCTCTCCCTCTCCCTCTCTGCCCCTCCCCCGCTTGTGCTTCATCTCTCTCTCTCTCCCTCTCTCTCTAAAAATAAATAAATAAACTTAAAAAAAAACAAAAACAACAATATTCAGTCGTGAGGGTTCCCAACACATAAGCTAATTTTATACAAGACACTCATTGTTTCATGAAATGAATAAGAAATGTATTACCTACTAGGAATCCCCCAGCTGGGTCATGTCCTCATCTGAGTGTCTAGCTCCTTCTGCAATGGGTGTGCAGTCAGTAGAATGGTCCCGCTCCCAATCCAATCTGCATATTGACTCAGAATCGATGAAATTAGAGATATCTACAGACGGAGCAATCAGACATCATGTGTCTCCTGAGATGGTGCAATAATACACGGTATACCACGTCATGGCGGAAGACCTCTTGCCCCAAATGGTTGACCTGACTCTAGTTAAGCTTTCGGGTCCGATTTGGGGGGAATGTGGGAGGTGGAGGACACCATGAGGAAAGAAGCCAACCAGGCTTAGCTGGGGATCAGGAAAATCCCCAGCTGGCTGTGGGGGAGGGAAACGTCCTCAGTCTCTCCCTGTTCTGAGTCCGAGGCACATTGTTGCTTCTTCTGTATATTACATTGTCATGTCCCATATTAGAATGCTTCTTCTTGGGGGCGCCTGGATGGCTCAGTCGGTTAAGCGTCCAGCTTCGGCTCAGGTCATGATCTCGCAGTCTGCGTGTTCGAGCCCCGTGTCAGGATCTGTGCTGACAGCTTGCTCAGAGCCTGGAGTCTGCTTCAGATTCTGTCTCCCTTTCTCTCTACCCATTTCCCCGCTCACACTCTGTCTCTGTCTCTCTCAAAAATAAATAAGCATTAAAAAAAAAAAAAAAGAATGCTTCTCAGGGCTTTGAATTTTATCTGCAGAGAGTTTTGTCTGGCTGGCCAGCTGTGTGCTCCATAAATGTTTAATGAAAGAGTAGAAAAAGTCAAAGTCAGGAATAAGTAGCGGAGCGGAGGGCTGTCCGGTGTTAAGAGAGTTAAGAGCAGGGCCGGGATCAGGGCGGGGTACGTGAGGCGCTTGCCTCGAGGGCAGAGTTTAAGAGGATGCCAAAAGACGCAGTAATCAAGGAAATATTTGAATGCGATATTTTAAAAAAGCAAAAATTAGCGGAAAAAAAAATCCATGATGCACAGAATATCAAAAGTTTAAATGAAAGTCCTGCACTGGCACAGCCCTGCATCCCTCACCCTAAGCCAGCCCAATAAAACTTCATTTGCAAAAGCAGGCCACTGCCGACTTGATTCTTTGAAAATATTACGTTAAGACATTATGTTACTCGAATACTGAGTTTTCTGCTGCCATTTAACTGAGTTCACCTTAGCCCCAGCCCTGCTTAAGAGCACAGGACCTTTGATTGGGTCCTGGTTCAGAAAAACTAGCATCCGTCTATGACTTTTTGAGGATTAAACTGAAAAAAAAAATAGCATAAAATGATATTGGTAAATGTTGTTAATTTTTAGGTAATAAAATAACGGCATTGTGGTTATGTAGAAGATGTCCTTATTTTTTGGAGGAGGCTTCAGCAAAACTATATATAATATAGATTAGACAAAATGTTAATGGTTGAATTCTGGTGGTGGGTACACGGTTATTCATGGTACTATTCTTGCAATTTTGTGTTGGAAAATTTTCACAGGAAGACGTTTTTGAAAAATCCCATACAAGCCAAGCCAAGCTTTTATAATAACATAATAGATTGACGACCATCTAGAAGAGGCTGATTGCCACGTATTGGGGAGTAGGGAGCAAAGCAACTCACTTGCCCTGAGACTATCCCTATCTAGCTTTGAGGAGCCCAAGGTGCTGTGGCTAGTCTGTGGTGTCTTCTGACCTTGAGTGTCTTTATAAGTTTGGCCACGTGTGTCACAGAGAGCTGGGATAGCTGTCAGGTAGGTGTCTTATTATAGCCATTTTCAAGTTCTTCTGACTCCGTAAAAGATTTTGTATGGAAGAAAAGAGGGATGCCTGGGTGGCTCAGTCGGTTAAGCGTCCGACTCTTGATTTCTGCTCAGGTCATGATCTCAATGGTTGTCAGATTGAGCCCCGAGTCTGGCTCTGCACTGAGCATGGAACCTGCTTGGGTTTCTCTCTCCCTCTCCCTCTGCCCCTCTCTGGATGCCCCCCTGAGTGCTCTCTCATGAAAGGAAGGAAGGAAGGAAGAAAGAAGGAAAGAAAAAAGAAAGAGAAAGAAAAAGAAGGAAGGAAAGAAGAAAAGAAGAAAGAAAGAAGGAAAGAAAGGAAAAGGAAGAAAAGGAAGAAGGAAGAAAAAAAAAAGAAGGAAGGAAGGAAAGAGAGAAGGAAGGAAGGAAGGAAGGGAAAGAAGAAAGAAAAAGAAAGAATCCAATGAGGATGTTGAGAACAGGCTTCGGAGCTGGGTAGCGTACTTTTTCATCAAATAGGGCTGCTACTTGGCCCCTACTTCTATTTCTAAATCCACACAGGGAGGCCTCCAGCAACCATTGGGTTCCCTCTCCCTCCCCACCACCCCAGACCACTATAGCTTCAATTTGGAATCAAAACGTTGAGCTCCTGCCGTCTCCACACCCAGCTGGGCCCGCTGCACTCACATCACCCCTTTTGGTCTTCACACAAAGGTAGTGTAAACACAGATCTGGCAGGTGAGCGTCAGGAAAATCAGGTGTACTGAAATTCCATAGAGGCAGGAAGTGTCCATGCTTGCTATGTTGTGATGACAGTTCACCTAATGGTAATTAAAAGGCAACTCTTGAGGCGTCTGGTTGGCTCAGTCAGTAGAGCATGTGACTCTTGATCTCAGGGTTGTGAGTTCAAGCCCCATGTTGGGCATGGAGACTACTTAAAAAAAAAAAAAAAGACAGGGCACCTGGGTGGCTCAGTTGGTTGAGCTTCTGACTCTTCATTTCAGCTGAGGTCATGAAGTCACATGAGCTTGAGCCCTGTGTTGGGCTCCACGCTAACAGTGTGTAGCCTGCTTGGGATTCTCTCTCTCTCTTTCCCTCTCTCTCTCTCTCTCTCTCTCTCTCTCTCAATAAATAAACTTTAAAAAAAAAAAGAAAATATCACCTAAAATCAAAGTGAAATTGAATCCCATGTAGAAACTATGCTAAATGGTAACTTGTGTCTGAGGTTTCTCTAATATCAGCATGGGGACTAAAACATAGCATAAATTGCGATCCAGTCATTGTAACAGGCCTGAAGTAATTCACCCACAGTACAGAGGACCATCAGTGTTCGTGACTGCCTAGCATCTCTATTTAGGAGAACTTCCCACTGTGTGAGTCAAAGCAAGCGTCACCTCCCCCTAGGGAAATAGAAAGGTCTAGAGACTAACCTCTTCCCAAGCACACCCTTAGTTAGAACAAGGGCAAATGACTTTGGTTGGTCAGTCAAGATACTCTCATCCTGGATTTTAAATTGTAAGCAAATGAGGTAAGGATGAATGAAAAGTCAGAATCCATGTGTATTGAGAGGATGTGGTTGAAACATCCTGGTTGGATCGCTCTTGCTAAGAGACCATCATCTGGTATTCTGCTCCAGAGCCCATGTCCCTATCTTAATTTTTGTTCTCCTGCTTCTTGTCAATTTTTTGTAGCGTTGTAATCTCTTTTCGGTTTACGATGACTGGAGTTGTTTTCTGATGCTCATGACCAAGAATTGACTGTGTACACATATTTGAAATGCAGTCCCAAGTCCAGTCCCTAATATTAAAGGGATACCAGGATGAGCACAGTGTGGGATGCATTGCACATGGTACATGAGAATACAGGTTGGGGCGCCTGAGTGGCTCAGTTGGTTAAGTGTCCAACTCTTGATTTCTGTTCAGGTCACGATCCCAGGGTCATGACATCGAGCCCTGTGTCAGGCTCCACACTGACAGGGTGGAGCCTGCTTGGGATGCTTTTTCTCTTCTCTCTCTGTCCCTCACCCGGCTGTGTGCATGTGTGTACTCTCTTTCTCCCTCAAAATAAATAAATAAACTTAAAAAAAAGAAGAAGAAGAAGAAGAAGAAGAAAGAATGACCCAGCAATTGCACTACTAGGCATTTATCCAAGGGATAATGGGGGGGGGGGGAACACATGCACCCCCATGTTTATAGCAGCACTATCAACAATAGCCAAAGTATGGAAAGAGCCCAATGTCCATCAGTGGATGAATGGATAAAGAAGATGTGGTATATATACATACATATATACACACACACACACACACACACACACACACACGATGGAGTATTACTCGGCAATCAAAAAGAATGAAATCTTGCCATTTGCAACAATGTGGATGGAACTAGAGGGTATTATGCTAAGCAAAATTAGTCAGAGAAAGACAAATGTATGACTTCACTCATATGAGGAATTTAAAGATACAAAACACATGAACATAAGGGAAGGGAAGCAAAAAATAATATAAAAACAGGGAGGGGGACAAAACATATTTCTCTTAAATATGGAGAACAAACAGAGGGTTACTGAGGGGGTCTGGGAGGGGGGATGGGCTAAATGGGTAAAGGGCATTAAGGATTCTACCCCTGAAATCACTGTTGCACTATATGCTGACTAACTTGGATGTAAATGTAAAAATAAATTAATAAATTAAAAAAAAAAAGAATACAGGTTAATGCAGTGAGACAGGTTTGTGTTCAAATTAACTCTCGGGGTGCCTGGGTGGCTCAGTCGGTTAAGCCTCCAAGTCTTGATTTTGGCTCATGTCATGATCTCACGGTGGTGAGATCAAGCCCCACGATGGGCTCTTTGCTGAGCGTGGTACCTGCTTAAGATTCTTTGTCTCCCTCTCTCTGCCCTTCTCCCACTAATGTGCTCATGTGCACGTACACAGTTTCTCTGTCTCAAGAAAAAAAAAAGAATCTTGAGCCTACCACATATTAGCTGGGTCATCTTTCCGCATGTTCCTTATCTTCCCTGGCCATCATTTCCTCATCTATAAAATGAGGATGCTGCTCACAAGGTTGTTATGAGGATTAAATTAGATACTGGCTCAGCTCAGTGCCTGGTATGGAAAGGTTCATGATAAATGTTGGCCATGGGGCGCCTGGGTGGCGCAGTCGGTTAAGCGTCCGACTTCAGCCAGGTCACGATCTCGCGGTCCGTGAGTTCGAGCCCCGCGTCGGGCTCTGGGCTGATGGCTCAGAGCCTGGAGTCTGTTTCCGATGCTGTGTCTCCCTCTCTCTCTGCCCCTCCCCCGTTCATGCTCTGTCTCTCTCTGTCCCAAAAATAAATAAACGTTGATAAATGTTGGCCATGATGCTGATGATAATGATTTTTTTTTTAAATTTTGATGATGATGATTCTTAACGTTAAGGAATTTTGTAGCCTTGTGGGAGTGGCTCATAGTTACCAGTTCTTCCCAAACGTCCATGATAGAGATCGGGGCCGGTAACATCAAAACAAAAGGTAATTGTGTACATGGGGGCTAGAAAATGGGCAGCCAAAGAATACGTACATCTGTCAGTCATTTAACCAACAAGGTTCAGAGATACTTATTCAGATATTTGTTGAGCTCCTATTATGTGCCATGACTTTCCCTAAGCCTGGCTTCTGTGGTATCTAATGAAGGGGAAACAAAGCTCTACTGATTAAGAGAGCAAGATCTGGCCAGGAGCCTAGAAGAAGTAAATTTCTCTGAAAACCATCCTCTTTCTTTCTTCCTCAGATGGGCTTCTGAAGGCTAACTGGTTTACTTTTCCAAGGACTTTAAGACAAGGAAGTAGATACCCTGTAAGTGTGGTTACTATGAATCATTTCCCACACTCTGGGCTTCCGTGAAAAATAAAGTTTCTAAACTTGCAAAGATGAAAACCAGATTCAAAAATGATATTTGACCCCACTGAGAAGCAGACAGCCTGTGAAACCCACCCCATGCAGATACACGTTACAACTCAAATATTTTTTGAGCACATCCTTTGTGCCAGACATTGGGCTAGGTACAGGGAATGCAACCGTGAATCAAGTAGGATGATGCTTCCTTGGGGCTCCTGGCTGGCTCACTTAGTAGAGCCTGTGACTCTTGATCTCGGGGTTGTGAGTTCGAGCCTCACGTTGGGTGCAGAGATCACTTAAAAATAAAATATTTAGGGGCACCTGGGTGGCTCAGTCGGTTGGGCATCCGACTTCGGCTCAGGTCATGATCTCACAGTTTGTGGGTTCAAGCCCCATGCCGGGCTCTGGGCTGACAGCTTGGAACCTGGAGCCTGCTTCAGATTCTGTATCTCCCTCTCTCTCTGCCCCTCC
Organism: Lynx canadensis; assembly: GCF_007474595.2. NCBI lineage: Eukaryota > Metazoa > Chordata > Mammalia > Carnivora > Felidae > Lynx > Lynx canadensis. Next base: position 18,737,524 of record NC_044316.2, read on the forward strand.
CCCACTTGTGTTCTGTGTCTCTCTCTCTCTCAAAAATAATAAATAAACATTAAAAAAATTAAAAAATATAAAACCTTTAAAAAAATAAAAGAATGGTGTTACTCTCTTGGTGCTTCCTCTATGGTGGGGAAGAGAGACAGTCACCAAAGAATTATATAAATAGTCATGCAATGACAAATTGTGATAAGTACCTGTAGGAAAATTTTTAGAGTCTATGAGATCATGTAATGGGGGCACTGACTAAGTCTAAGGAGTTAGGGAAGGTTTTCATGAGTAAGACCACATTTGAGCTGTGATGCTAAGAATGAGTAGTGGTTGACTGCGTGAGGAAGGGAGGAAGGAGCAGGTCAGGCAGAGAGAAGAATGTAGATAGATAAAGGGCCAAAGGAGGGAGGGAGCAAGCCCTGGGTACCTACCTCTTAAGATGCTTAAGATGTTATGAGAAATGTACAAGATAATACCTGTCAATAAATATTGACTGATTGGCCACATAATATTAATAAAAACTGGCATTCATTTAAGCCCTTATTATGTTCTAGGAACTTCTACAATGTATTAACAAGGTTAATGAACACTAGCAGCTATAGCATGGGATTCCCAAACCTGTGGCTTAACCCAACAAAGATTCGTTACTCCCTCACCTCACACTGGATTGGGCAGCTGTCCTGCACGGTCTCCACCAAGCAGTGACTCAGGGATCCAGGCTCCTTCTAGCTTGTAGCTCCATCAGCCCCCAGGGCCTCCTTGAAATTCTCCCTTAGATCTTTTCTATACAAGTGCCCAACTCGGAAAGAAAGGGTGTGGATGGTTGTATGAGACATTTGGGGGCTTGTAAGGGGTGCCCATCACATCTACCCTCACTCACCTGGCCGAATCCTATCATGGATTGTTCTACTCATGTTGAAATGTTGAATAAGCTGGCGGCGGGGTGTGGAGGGAGATACTTGCATCTTTCAAAGGGAGTTAAAAGAAGGTGAGAAACTGCACAAGGGTAGGGAGTAATTTACAAGGGCGTGAATTTATTTGGGAGAAAAAATAAAGGAATAGGCATGCTGCCTTCCCCACCTCCTTCCCCCAAGCTGACCACATTTCACATTTTCTAAACCTGATGGAAATTTCCTCTCCAATCTAGACTTTGGCCTAGATAGGGAGTGAGAAGACCAGGAGTGAGGAATTGATTGGCAAAGAGAGGAGGTTCTTCAATAACAGAAAGTTGCTTAGAATGTAGGGGAGGAAAAGTCCTCAAAGGCCAAATGGGGAGCTTTAGGCTGTGCCCGGATTTATGTTTAGGTGTTAGCAAGTGTTACTGGGAGGTTGGAGAGCCCAAATAAGCACCAGCAGATTCCAGAATGGAGAGACAGGAGTGTGACATTACCCTGGACAAAGCTTGGAAGTTCCCAGTGGCGAGACTGGACATGAATAACGAAAGCAGATGGGCTTATCGAGAGCTTCTGTTCACACAGACAGCAATACACATTTTACCTGCTTTTAATCATCACAAGATTCCTATGAAACGTGCACCACTGTTCATCCCATCTGCCAAAGGTCACACTGCTCGGAAGTGGCCAGGCTGGGATTTGAATGGTCCTTCCAGCCCCAGAGTCCAGGCTAGAGCAGGTGTGCCTGGCCTGCATGAAGGCTTAATTAAATGCTGATATTTATGCAGTGGAAACACACACACACACACACACACAGCACAGTCAATTACTTCTCTTAACAGTCTGGGTATTAAATACTTTTTCCTTTACCTCTGCTGGGTTCCCAGTTGGAGAGAAAACCTTCACATCCTTAAGGACAATCTGCTTGTCTCACCTGGATGGCGTTAGCAAGAATGCTAACTCCTGGAAAGCTCTTCTTCACAGTCAAGGTGAGCCAAGTGAAAAGTTGCTTCCATTTTCCCCAGAGAGTGACAGTTCATTTCATTCCAGCAATAAACTGGCTTCCAGGGAGAAAGGACTGTTTAAAGGTCTGTGTCAATTACACAGCGATTATGAAATTCACGATATGACTAATCCAGGGGCTGAACCTATCATTATCTGATATAATCCAAGAACATACAGTTTAACAGGCTTTTTGCTTCCCATTAAAGAGAAGTCGGTTTGTGTCTGTGCTATCCTACAGACGACTTTGCTCACTTCTTAGATCTCTTCTCTCCACGAAAGGGAGTAAACATTTACCAAACAGTTTCTGAATTAAACTCGGTGTCCTGGAAGTTACATGGGCTATTTTTCATGGATGGCTCCGTTTGGGAATTCCTGTGTGTTGCCTGATACAATTTGAAGTACCACAAAGGCCTTTGACCTTGAAGACTTCCCTTTGGGGATCTGCATATTCTTTCCTGTACTTAGTGTCTATGATTAGATTATAGGCCATCATAACCAGCTCACAACTTCCTGAAGCATTCCTCATTTATTTATTTTTGGACATTGTATAATTTCTTTTCCCTTAAGAGTACTCTATAGATGGTAACTAAAACCTATTGGTAAGAAGCACCTACAAACATACCAGTTTCTAAAATCAGAAGGCAAAAAATTATTGCCCCAATTCCGTCACTGACATTGTTTTTGGAGAGAAGTCTGAAAAATCTCTGAAAGCTCTGACCCCTTTGAGCAAAAACCGTTTGTGGTTCCTGAGCGTTGAGGGCCATGTTCTGTGTCCTCTGTCCGTGTTTCCCTGCCCAAAGCTGATTGGTCCAAAGACTGGCACCTGTTTCCAAAGCTGTCCTCTACCGTCTAGAGGCAGCCATTTAAATGCCCTGATACGAAAGGGCACTTTGGCCGAAAAGGAGTGCGTTCTGCCGGGCGGTGCCTGGCTGATTCAGTTTGACTGCTAAAGATACTAAGGTAATCAGAAAAAAGAGGAAGTAGAGACAGTCAATGTAAAGGTGGAAGTCTAGAGTCTGGAGCACAAGGCACCTGCTGTTGAGAGGCCAGCACAATAACCAGGTATCCGTGTTGTATCCCAAATGCCCATTGGTTTTCCTGATTTCCTCTTCTCTCATTTCTCCATGTAACCTGATAGTAAGCCCCCAGTGACTGAGGAAGTACCCCAGAACTCTGTCTCTCACCACCTGTGGTGGGCTGAATACACTCCCCCCCAAACCCCCACCCCAAGATGTCCATATCCTAATCCCCCAAAACTGTGAAGTCACTAAACTTGTGGCAATTTGTTACAGCGGCAATAGAAAATTTACGCATCACTTGACTGACTAGGCCAGTGTGCTCCATCCTTTCTTTTAAATGCTTATTTATTTTTGAGAGCAAGATAGAGCACGCGAGAGTTACGGGTGGGCAGAGAGAGAGAGGGAGATGCAAAATCGAAGCAGGCTCTGTGCTGACAACAGCAAGCCTGATGTGGGGCTTGAACCCACAGACCATGAGATCCTAACCTGGGCTGAAGCTGGGCACTTAATGGGCTGAGCCACCCAGGCGCCACTGTGTGCTCTCTTCTTGAGGAAGATGGGAAGTAAGTAACTTAAGCCCTTGACAGTTCTGCCTATTAGCTGAGTATTGAGAGAAGTTCCCTGATCTGTTCTGAAGAGGTCATTTCATTTTGCCGGGAGAATAGAAGGGGAAATAGAGAAAATTAGGTAATTAAATAAAAATGACAAGAGAATTGTCATCGGGGCCACGGTCACTCAGAGAACCTGCCATAAGAACGGTATTTATAGAGAGAAAGAATTTGACGTTACAATTAAAAACCAACAAGAACAAAGACAGAAGAGAACCAGGTAAAACGGCAACCCGTCTTCAGCCAGGCTGACACATTCACACAGTCATTTCTCATTAATTCAAAATCCGTCTGGAGCTAGGTCTCAATGCTCTTGTTAATTACTTCTTTCAAGGTATTTTCATCATTGTAATTGAGCACACCCCTGGGTGCCATCCTAGAAATGAGTACGTTAATGACCACATACAACACACTGAGCTAAGCGCTTACACACATTAACCGGCTTTCCAGCACACCTTTCAACTCTCCCATTATAATTTATAGAGAACGCTCTGCCGGGTAGGCTCACCTGTCATCCTCCATAAGGACCCAAATGACAATTCTCTTCTGTGTTTAATCAGTTGAATCAGTTTCTTCTGCCTGTTCCTCACAAAGGTCTTTCTGCTGCTGAAGAAAATGAAGCCTTTAGGAAAGAAAAAAAAAATAATAAAAAAAAAAAACCCCACAAACCACACAGGTTTCCATTCATGTGGTATCTTTTAGGATGATCGCATTTGGAAGGCAAGCACAAGTTTCATACACATGCTGTTCTTTTTCCCCTTGTGGCCTGATACACTTATAAAGAAATCTTTTTGACTGAGGTAATTAGGACCATTCTGATGGTTACAGTATCCATCATTTTGATAATTACTGTGTTGTCAGTTGCAGATAACAGAATTCGCTTAACTGGTTTGCACAGAACAGGATTAGAGCAGAGTATTAGGTAGTTTAGAGCTTTCCAGCAATGCCAGGGCAACAGGCAGTCAGGAGAATCCCAGGAGAATCCCAGGAGAATCCCCAGACTACCACACAGTCAGAATAATCCCAGGAGAAATACCCAATCAGAAGCAGGACTGTTGCCATGGAAACCCCATTGCTGTTACTCACCACCACTCACAAAACCTATGATGGTGGAGGCAGGACCCTGGCACCTCTCCCAAAGCCTCTCCACCGTCATACTCGCAGAGATGGATCCAACCACAGGTAGCTGCTACTTCGTTTGAATCATTCTCGTGGCTGGGGTACGTGTGCATCGGCCTGACGGGAGCTGGGTCATATGCAGAACTCTAGCTCCCAGGGAGTCCAGGCCCTGTGAGTTTCAGATAGGGCTGGGGATGTGTCTGGGTGGCTCAGTCCGTTGAGCCCCCGACCCTTGATTTTGATTTTGGCTCCAGTGATGGTCTCATGGTCATGGGATCGAATTGGGCGCTGCTCTGACATCACAGAGCCTGCTTGGGATTCTCTCTCTCTCTCTCTCTCTCTCTCTGCCCCTCCCCCGACCCCTTCTCTCAAATAAATAAATAAATAAATAAATAAATAAATAAATAAAGGTTGGCATGGATGTTGTGTGGGGCAATCTGTGGAATCTGTCACAATGACTGGATCTACTTCAGGTAATTCGTGTGACAGAATGGTGGTAATCATGAGGGTCACGATGAGAATAATAGCTAGCATTTTTGGAGCGTGCTATTCCGCTACGAGCACCGTGCTGAATATTTTATGTGCATTTATGTGCACACTCCTCAAAGCAACACTCTGAGGTAGGTGCTATTTATATCCTTGCATTGGAAGTGAAGGCGCTGACGCACAGAGTTAATTAACTTGCCCCAAGTCTCCTGGTTAAGTAGAGTCCGTCAAACTCAGGTCTGTCTGAAATCAAAGTCTGCGCTTTCAGTTAGCGTACCGATGATGCTTTACCATTATCTTTTTAGTCCATCAGCTTGACTAGCTAATCTGCATTTCCCAAGTTTCTAGAAGGCTTTTGCAAACACAGGGACTCTGATACCAGTGTAACTGGAAAAAAAAAAAAGTTGAAATTCTGAACGTAAGATGCAAAGGAAGGGGTACACCCGACCCACTCTGGGTTATATCACTTTCGTGTCAGATCTAAGGTGACTGGCCAGTGATAGGAGACGCACCAAACGGAAAGAGTGAGCTGAAAGAATTTACCTCTGAAGAGGGTGGAAAAAGCATTAGATTTCTATATCAGGTACAGCCTATGTAGGTTACTTTATCTGAAGCGGTGGGGGGTGGGGAGTGCGGACGAGGGGAACTTAAAAAGACTACCCTTGACTCTGGGCAAAACTTAAATGATTTTCTTCTCTTCCTTGATTACCATTGCCAGAGCCAGCCAGACAGGACAGGACATGTAGTCGCACAAGGGTCCTGCTGCGTTTTGAGCTTGAGGCTGAGGACCAAGTGCAATTAACATTCCAAGGTGTGAAGGGTTTCCCCACCACAGGAGCCCCGCAGCATCTTGCTGTGATTACGGAGGCTGAACTGTGGCTTTCTTAATATAAAGTGTACACATTAAAGATACACAGAAAACGTCTTCAAAGTTGTAAGTCCAAACATTGCATAGAGTGTGGGACTATTGAATTATAGAATGGGGGGTAGTTTCTTTTTCTTTTTCTTTTTTTAATGTTTTCTTTCTTGAAATGTTTATTTATTTTTGAGAGAGAGAGAGACAGAGCACGAGGAGGCGAGGGGCAGAGAGAGAGGGAGACATGGAATCCGAAGCAGGCTCCGGTCTCTGAGCTGTCAGCACAGAGCCTGATGAGGGGCTGGAACCCACAAACCACGAGATCATGACCTGAGCCAAAGTAGGATGCTTATCTGACTGAGCCACCCAGGCATGCCTCTTTTTTTTTTTTTAATGTTTATTTTTTGAGAGAGAGAGGGAGTGTGTGCACATGCAAAAAGGGGAGGAGCGGAGGGAGGGAGAGAACCCCAAGCAGGTTGCTCACTGTCAGCTCTGAGCCCGACCCAGGGCTCAAGCTCACAAAGGGTTTGATCATGACCTGAGCTGAAACCAAGAGTAGGTTTCTTAACCAACTGAGCCACACAGGCACCCCTGGGGGATAGTGTCAAAGGGCATGGAATTCAGTGTGTTCCTTTTGTTTCTAAGTTCAAAAACCAAAAACCAAAACCCCAAAACTAAGACTCAAACCAACTCCATTGCAGTCATGCTTTAATCCCATTCGAAACTGTGTCATCCTGTTGTATTGAGGCCCACAGGGAATAGGGCCCAGCAAACCCTTGGACCTCCTGGTATCTGGAGTAGACACATTTGCTGCCCTGAACTGCCTTCCTTAAAGCGAAGGCATTTTCTCTTTTGCACACAGAACGGTATCTTCCAAAGTGGAGAGTGGAAATCGCTAGCGGGAGGGTGTACGTCAATGGACTTTAAATGGTATATAAACAAATATTTTTTATTTTCATACTTATTAGTTTAAGCATATACTAAGAAAAATATATAACAGCAAATGTGAGATTCATGGATACTGTTTATAACAAGGCTGGGAGTTGTTTTAAGAGGAGGGAGTCACTGCAAGGAGCTACATTGACAAATCAATCAATCAATCAATCAATCAATCAATAAATCTGGCTGGCAAAACCAAAAGTTGTTCAGGTTGTCCTACAGTGATGGCATGTGGGACACTGTCAAAGGGAACAATGGGGCTGGATTCAGCTGGGGAGACCTTGAACAAGTCGTTTCTCCCTGGCCAACTTCAGACTGTAAAATAAGAGATGTTGGACAGTGAAGGGGTGTCCTTATTCTAGGAGCCAAGGCTCCCATGGTGTATCAGGGGCTGGCTCAGGAAGGAGGGTGAGGCCAGCAGTCCAGGCTCCTGCTCTCCCCGACTCCCTACCCCACTTTCAGCCCGAGCAACTTTCATTGGTATTCCATATCGGGCTTTTAATAGAAAAATAGGAGGCACTGAGGGAAAAAAAGAAGGCAGATTATAAAATCTAGGGGCGCCTGGGTGGCTCAGTTGGTTAAGCGTCCGACTTCGGCTCAGGTCATGATCCTGCGGTTTATGGGTTCGAGTCCCACGTCGGGCTCTGTGCTGACAGCTCAGAGACTGGAGCCTGCTTCAGATTCCGTGTCTCCCTGTCTCTCTGCCTCTCCTTACTCGAGCTCTGTCTCCTCTCTCTCAAAAATAAATAAACATTAAAAAAAATTGCAAAATTTCTCTGGGCAGCTTTTTAAACACAGCTGGCCTGTTCAACCATCCCAAACGTTTTTCTAAAGGGGTATACAAAATCACCTGGAAATAAATATTTATTGTAGGGTCGGCTGGGTGGCTCAGTCGGTCAAGCGGCTGGCTCTTGGTTGCAGCTCAGGTCATGATCTTCTGGTTCGTGGGTTCGAGCCCCACAATGGGCTCTGCACTGATAGTGTGGAACCTGCTTGGGATTCTCTCTCTCTCCCTCTGTCTCTGTTCCTCGCCCACTCTCTCTCTCTAAAAATAAATAAATAAACTTAAAAAATATTTATTGTAGCTTATATATTAATATCAGGTCAAATTTACAATAAGTAGATTCTGAATAGAGCTATATTTATTACTATGTTGTGTACACATTTTAAAATGCTTTGAAGCCCTTTGAGCGTATACTGACATTACAGAGCATAATTTTACATTTTACATATATTTTAAAAGATAGAAAAGTTTATAGTTGCTGTATCTATTCGTCTGATGCATTGCTGATCATGTCAAAAATGCATTAGCTTCACAGTCCTGAGTCAAGAACATAATTTCTAATTACTACACTATGTGAGAAAATATTATCTTACAAAATAAAATGCACAAGCTTTAAGGTTAGAGAGTTTGGGTTCAAATCTTGGTATTAACTTACTACTCTTACCCTTTTCCTCTCTAAATCTCACTCTCCTGACCTACAAGATAGAGAAAATAATAATAAAGTGACAGGTTATTGCCAGGCTGTCTGTAAACTACTCAGTCCGGTGCCTGGTAGCACATCATAAGTGAGATGATGATATTGATGGGGATGAAATGTCTTGCTTTCTATTTTCCCTTCTCTTTTTTATTTTATTTTTTTTAATTTTTTTCAACGTTTTTTATTTATTTTTGGGACAGAGAGAGACAGAGCATGAATGGGGGAGGGGCAGAGAGAGAGGGAGACACAGAATCAGAAACAGGCTCCAGGCTCTGAGCCATCAGCCCAGAGCCCGAGCGGGGCTCGAACTCACGGACCGCGAGATCGTGACCTGGCTGAAGTCGGACGCTTAAACCGACTGTGCCACCCAGGTGCCCCTATTTTCCCTTCTCTTTTTTAACTCTTTCCCATCCATATGACTCACACTTCTCCTCTCTGATAATTTATTTTATTATTCACTTTTTTAGAATTTTTACCATAATCACTTTATGTAATGATGGAGTGTTTGATAATTTATTTTTTTAGGTGTTTGTTTATTTTAATTTTTTTTTTTTTTAAATTTGAGAGAGAGACAGTGTGAGAGCAGGGGAGGGGCAGAGAGAGACAGAATCTGAAGCAAGCTCCAGGCTCTGAGCTATAAGCACAGAGCCCGACAGGGGGCTCAAACCCACGAGCTGTGAGATCATGACCTGAGCCCGTCAGACCCTTAGTCAACTGAGCCACCCAGGAGCCGCAATGATTATTTATTTTTGAGACAGAGAGAGAGAGAGCGAGCAGGGGAGGTGCAGAGAGAGACGGGAAGAGAGGATCTGAAGCAGGCTCTGCACTGAGAGCAGAGAGCCCGACACTCAACCGACGGAACCACCCAGACACCCCTTTGATAATTTATTTAACAAGTTAATGATACAAAATTTCATGTCCTGTACACTTAGTCACACGTCCATGTGACTGTGACAGGCAAGTAAAATGAGGGGGGTAAAGTAAACATTGAGACTGACTTTCCCAAGAAATTTACCTCAGTTCAATGATTGAACCCCTCTTATATGTCCAGTGCTGTGCTGGAGAATCATATGCCCTGATTTTAATAAGTTTTATTACTCTAAATTACTTTCTGACTTTACTTACTTTACATACTTCAAAATAGTCCCAATTTTTAGTTCTAAAATATAGCTACCCTACCTATGAGAACTTTGCTCTGCTTAGAAACACATGAGGATCATGAACTTGTTCTTACCACTTTGGGACTCTGTTACGTAGAAGTGAAGGCTTCCTCTATGGGAACCTTAAAAATAAGCCATCTACCTTGGAATGGCTACCTCAGCATTTAGCACAGTGTGTTATTAATGTTTCACGATGAAGGGTTTCGTTCCTTAATGCTGTGTTAAAGTAATATTGTTACACTGGTTCTTTTTCTTCCTCCTGGTGGTGTTTGTCGTACTTCCCAGAGCCGCTGATAAGCTGATATGCACTGTAATTTCCTAAAAGGAAGATGCAGTCACGTTGGCCAAACTTAACCACAGCACGTTTTCCTGAGGAGTATCTCTTGAATGAGAGAGTTCAGTGGAACATACTCCAAGATACGACGACCTGCTTTTATCCTGGGACTAACATGCTGCCAGTTATCGGGTCTCCCTGTTTCCTTACGTAGACACTAGCATTTCCCACCAGCGTGGCTTCGTGCTGGTCAAGATGATTTTTACAAACCTAAAGGTTCTCCTCACAAGGAAACACCGTGTGTTTGTAACTAAATGAGAGATGAGTGGTAACTAAGCCTACTGTGGTCATTATGTTGCAATATATACAGGTCCAGTGTTTATGCAGTATACCTGAAACTTACACAGAGCTCTGTGCTCGTTCCATCTCAGTAAAACTGGAGGAAAGGTGATTTGAAAAACATTTTTGGCAGAAGCCCAAAGAATCCCTGCTAGATGCCTTAAGCATCAAAGAGAAAAACTGACACATGGTGAGGATTATAGACGGAAGTAACTCTTCTTGGGAGGCGTTACTTCTCTCCCAGCCCATGAGGACCAATTAATAACAATGAGGACTCTTTTCGCTTACCAGGCACTGTGCTATGCACTTCACCTAAATGAACTCAATTACTTCCATAGCGTAGGTGTAGATGTTATGAGTCCCATTTGTCAATAAAAAAAGAGCGTTAGAGAAAGTTAAGTAACTCGTTGGACGTGACCAGCAATTATCCGGAAGTTCTGGATTCAATTTGAAATCTCTGGCACTAAAACCCATGGCCTTAAAAAATAAAAAGAATGAGGGGCGCCTGGGTGGCGCAGTCGGTTAAGCGTCCGACTTCAGCCAGGTCACGATCTCGCGGTCCGTGAGTTTGAGCCCCGCGTCAGGCTCTGGGCTGATGGCTCGGAGCCTGGAGCCTGTTTCCGATTCTGTGTCTCCCTCTCTCTCTGCCCCTCCCCCGTTCATGCTCTGTCTCTCTCTGTCCCAAAAATAAATAAAAACGTTGAAAAAAAAATTTTTTTAAAAAAATAAAAAGAATGAGGGGGAAACACGACTATTTATAAGTAGACGTTTGGATACCCATCTACCCTTGTAGGGCTCTAGCTGCCAGGACTTTAAGTCAGGCCAGAGCCCCCAAGGTGTGTGACCCAAAGTGACCACATTAATTTCTCATACCTTAGGACAGTGATAAGACGCTGACACTTATGGGGTGTTTCCCGGGTGCCAGGTGCTGCTATGATCTTCATAAGCATTATTTCACTTAAATTTCCAAGTCCCAAACTGTGAGGCCTATGTATAATGATCCCATTTTACAGATGAGCATAGGTCCAGAGAAGCTAATTTGCTTGCCCATTGCCACACAGCTAGGAAACAGCAGACCTGGCCTTCAAACCCAGGTCTGCTCTGTGTTCAAGACACACGCTTAACCCACTTTCCTGTGCTGTTACCCCACCAGGTACTATATAAGACAAATTGAATAGTCTTGATTCGATATGTCCTTAAAAATCTACCATATCAGGGCACCTGGGTGACTCAGTCAGTTGAACGTCCAGCTCTTGATTTCAGCTCAGGTCATGATCTCATGGGTTCGTGGGACTGAGCCCTGTATCAGGCTCTCACAGCCCAGAGCCTGCTTGGGATTCTGTCTCTGCCCCTCCCCTGCTCATGTTCTCTCTTTCAAAATAAATAAATACACTTAAAAAAAATTCTATCATAGCTCTGAATTACAGCTGGAAGAACACTGAAAAATTAGTCCTCTTTTCAGATGTCTCTGAGCTGTGAACATTTGATTTTTTTTTTTTTTTTTCCCTAGGCAGCACTTAAATCTCAGTCCTATTTAGCGGGATTCCACTTTTGGGAGAGCTCGATAGGAGCCCCCTGGCATGTTTAGGAAGCTAGAAAAGGCGCGACTTTTCCTTTCCTGCCTCCTGGCTCAACCAATGGGATGTTCCAGCTGAGAACAGTGATCTTGGAGGGAATGATGACACAAAGACACAGGAACCTTTAGGGAGCACTTACAACAGTGCCCGTGGAGCGGACTGTCCCGTGGCCGTGGCCATGAGTAATGTTCCTGTGTCATGTCTTTGGCTAGGTTTCCTGCTGACTCATGTCTATTGGTTCTTTCCTGTTTTCTGGGGCCAGTCGCCCACCTTACCCACCTATTCTGTGACCCACCAATATCCTGCCAGTGCCCTCCCTATCTGTTTAGGTAAACTGTACATGGCTCCTGATGTGTACAACCAAGAACCTGACATGTACACAATGATTCACACATTTGGAATTATATAGTTGGAGCCGAGGACGGACTTTTGTCTTAGACTTCTACATCTGATAAAAAGGACCTTCTTTTCTGAGGTCCAAGTTTAAGGACATAGGTGTGGCTCTGTACTTGGGTAACAACCACCTTTTGTACTTTGGGGCTATGAGCAGTGGGTTCCAGTTTCTCAGCCAGGCCTCCAGGGCTTTGACCAGAATGGCCCCATGCATGGCTCTGTTTCCTACTCTCCTAGACTGGGCCTGTACTGCAGCTGACCTGGCCCTCTGGCTGGTCTGTAGCCTTGTTTTTCATTTTCTGACCCAAATACTCACCTGCCTTCCAGAGGTCAGCCTTTTATCTTCCTTCCTTCCTTCCTTCCTTCCTTCCTTCCTTCCTTCCTTCCTTCCTGTCTTTCTTTCTGTCTTTCTTTCTTCTTTCACACATAGGGATAAATGGAAAGCTTGGTGTTAATGCATCTTGAGTTGTCCACTTATGAGCCCTTCTTCTAGTCACAGCCTTGTTCCCCACTGTTCCCAGCTCTGCTGAGGACCACAGTTTGCTGCATGGTCTGCTGACTCCAATGCCAGGCCTGCTTAAGTCCCCTCGATACGAGAAGAGTCCAGTCCTTTCTTCACAGGCCACTGGGGAGCGGGGAAGGGGCCCATGTCTCCTTCTGTTTTGCCACAACCGGTGCAGATGGTGCAGATAGAAACAGTTCCCGGCCTGTTGGGGCAATTGGAAAAGGAATTGAAATTTCTCAGAGAAAAGGTTAAAGCTCTTGGGGAATTTGATTGTCTCAGAGTCACGAGGGAAAGGAGCGCAGGGTTAGGATTTCAAAGGGTGAGGGTGGAGGGTTCTCCTGAGGTCCAGCCCTGACTGTTCCACTCTCTCAAGCATCTTCTACTGTAAGACTCTTGGGAACCTTCTTCACTTCACTGGGAACCACTGGGAAGGACCTACTCCATCCCTGTCTCCAGACAATCCCTCAGTCCCACTGGGGATCTCAGCAGGACTATCAACCTTGCTTGGATAGCTACTGTCCTACGCAGCTGATGGAGGCAGGAAGAGATGGGGGTGAGGGGTGGGGGTACAGCTCTGGTTCAGAATACCTTTCTGCTATTCCCTTCGAGGTGAGCCGCATCAGACAGCGTCACTAACTCTGGAATTTGCTAGATCAGATGCAAGAATATTCCTCAAGTAGTGCTTAATTAAGGAGAAACTTCCTTCCTTATCACGGTGCTTCCCTTTTCCCTGGAAGTCCCTAAATCCCATTATAATGGAAAACAGGGTTTGTCCCTTTCTCATTTTGCCTATCAGAACAATGTTTTTTGCCTTAAAAAACAAAAACCAGTTTAAAAAATTGAAGTACAATTAACCTTGTGTTAATACATAACTAACATAACATATAACATATCATGTTATGTTAGTTTCAGATGTACAATATAATGATTCAATAATTCTATTCATTTCTCAGTGCCCATCAAGGTAAGTGTGCACTCTAAATCCCGTTTCTTTTTTATCCCCTCACCCACCTCCCCCTCTGGCAGCCACCAGTTTGTTATCTGTAATTAAGAGTCTGGTTTTTTGTTTGTTTCTTTTTTTTCTTTGTTCATTCGTTTTGTTTCTTAAAAAAAATTTTTTTTTTGATGTTTACTTATTTTTGAGAGAGAGAGAGAGAGAGCGTGAACAGGGGAGGAGCAGAGAGAGAATGAGACACAGAATCTGAAGCAGGCTCCAGGCTCTGAACTGTCAGCACAGAGCCTGACGCAGGGCTCGAACTCACGGACTGCGAGATCGTGACCTGAGCCGAAGTCGTACACTTAACCGACTGAGTCACCCTGGCGCCCCCATTCATTTTGTTTCTTCAATTCCACATCTGAGTGAAATCATACGGTGTTTGTCTTTCTCTGAGTGACTTATTTCACTTAGCATTATACCCTTCAGCTCCATCCATGTCGTTGCAAATGGCAAGATTTCATTCTTTTTTATGGCCAAGTGTATTCCATTGTATACATAACACCACGTCTTTATCCATTCATCTATCGATGGACACTTGGGCTGCTTCCATAGTTTAGCTATTGTAAATAATGCTGCAAGAATCACAGGGGCACATGTATCTTTTTGAATTAGTGATTTTCTATTCGTTGGGTAAATACCCAGTAGTGGAATTACTGGATCATACGATATTTCTATTTTTAATTTTTCGAGGACCACCCATACTGTTTTCCACAGTGGCTGCCCCAGTTTGCATTCCCATCAACAGTGCACGAGGGTTCCTTTTCCCCCACATCGTCACCAACTTTTATTTTTTGTCTTTATTTTCGCCGTGCTGACAGGTGTAAAGTGATGTCTCATGGCTTCAATTTGCATTTCCCTGATGATGAGTGATGTTGAGCATCTTGTCATGCGTCTGTTGTCTTCTTTGGGAAGATGTTGATTCAGGTCCTCTGCCCACTTTTTAATTTGATTGCCTTTTTGGTGTTGAGTTGTGTAAGTTCTTTACATATTTTGGATACTAATCCCTTATAGGATATATCATTTGCAAATATCTTCTCCCATTCAGTAGGCTGCCTTTTTGTTTTGTTGATGCTTTCCTTCACTGTGCAGAAGCCAATAGTCTAAGTTTGCTCTGGTTTCCCTTACCTAAGGAGACATATCTAGAAAAATGTTTCTACAGTCAATGTCAAAGAGATTATAGCCTATGTTTTCTTCTAGGAGTTTTATGTCTTCAAATCTTTGATCCATTTTGAGTTCATTTTTGTGTATGGTATAAGAAAGTGATCCAATTTCATTCTTTTGCATGGAGCTGTCCAGTTTTCCCAAGACAATTTGTTGAATAAACTGTTTTTTCTCCGTTGTATATTCTTGACTCCTTTCTCATACATGAATTGACAGTATAAGCATGGGTTTATTTCTAGACTCTTTATTTTGTTCTTTTGATCTATGTGTCTATTTTCATGCCAGTACCATACTGTTTTGGTTACTACAACTTTTGTAGCGTATCTTGACATTTGGGATTGTGATATCTCCAGCTTTGTCCTTTTTCAAGATTCCTTTGGCTATTTGGGGTCTTTTATGATTGCATACAAATTTTAGGATTATTTGTTCTAGTTCTGTGAAAAAATTTGTTGGTATTTTGACAGGAATTGTGTTAAATCTGTAGATTACTTTGCGTTGTATGGTCATTTTAACAATATTGGTTCTTCCAATCCATGAGTGTGGAATATCTTTCTATTTAAAAAATTTTTTTTAATGTTTATTTCTTTTTGAGAGAGAGATAAAATGAGTGGGCCAGGAGCAGAGAGAGGGTGACAGAGAATCCAAAGCAGACTCCGTGCTGTCAGTACAAAGCCCGAAGTGGGGCTCAAACCCACGAACTGTGAAATCACGACCTGAGCTGAAGTCAGATACTCAACCAACTGAGCCACCCAGGTGTCCCTCTTTCCATTTATTTGTGTCATCTTCAATTTCTTTCATTAATGTTTTCTAGTTTTCAGAGTACGGGTCTTTTACATCTTTGGTTAAGTTTATCCCTAGGTATTTTATTCTTTTTGGTGCAATTGTAAATGAGATTTTTTTCCCCCTCTTTCTGCTACTTCAGTATTAGTGTATAGAAATGCAACAGATTTATATATATTAATTTTGTACCCTGTGACTTTACTGAAATCATTTGTCAGTTCTAGTAGTTTTTAGCAGACCCTTTAGGGGGTTCTATATAGAGAGATATAATTCAAGTATGATAAAATTCACCCATGTAAAGTATACAATTCAATGGTTTTCAGTGTGTTCACAGAGTTGTGCATCCATTACAATACATTTCAGAACATTTCATCACCTAAAAATGAGACCCCACAGCCATTAGCAGTCATTCCTCATTTCTTCCCAACCCCCTCAGCCTTAAGCAGCCCCTAATTTACTTCATATCTCTATGGATTGGCCTTTATGGGCATTTAATATGAGCGGAATCACAATATGTGGCACTTTGTGACCGACTTCGTTCGCTTAGCATAATGTTTTCAAGGTTCAGCCATGTTGTAGCCCTATGGTGGTGCATCATTCCTTTCTTTGTGACTGAATAATATTCTCTTGTGTGGCTACACCACGGTTTATTTATCCATTCATCAGCTTATGGATCTTTGAGTTGTTTCTTTTTGCCTAGTATGAATAATGCTGCCACGAGCACTCGTGTATAAATCTCGTGTGCGCATGTTTTTTCAGTTTCTCTCGGGTGTATACCTCGGTGTGGAATTGCGCACTCCTGTGATAGCTCTATGTTTAATCTTCTGAAAACCTGCCAAGATATTTTCCACAGTGGCTGCACTATCTTGCACTCCCACCAGCAGTGTATAGGGCTTTCAACTTCTCCACATCCTTGCCAACATTTTTATTGTGTTGTGCAGAACTATCTTTTGTATTATCATAGTCATCCTGATAGGTATAAAGTGATACTTCATTGTGGTTTTGATTTTCATTTCTCTGATGGCTTAAAAGATGGTGAGCGGTTCTTCTAGTGCCTATTAGACATTTGTGTATCTTCTTTGAGAAATGCCTATTCGGATTCTTTGCCCGTTAAAAACTTTTTTAAAAAATTTATTTAGGGCGCCTGGGTGGCGCAGTCGGTTAAGCGTCCGACTTCAGCCAGGTCACGATCTCGCGGTCCGTGAGTTCGAGCCCCGCGTCGGGCTCTGGGCTGATGGCTCAGAGCCTGGAGCCTGTTTCCGATGCTGTGTCTCCCTCTCTCTCTGCCCCTCCCCCGTTCATGCTCTGTCTCTCTCTGTCCCAAAAATAAATAAACGTTGAAAAAAAAATTTTTTTTAAAAAAATAAAAATTTATTTATAAGTAAGTAATCTCTACACCCAACATGGGGCTCGAACTCAGGACCTCGAGATCAAGAGTCACATGATCTCTCTGTTCCCTAGTTCGAGCCCCACATCAGGCTCTGTGCTGACTCTCGGAGCCTGGAGGCTGTTTCAGAATCTGTGTCTCCCTCTGTGTCTTTCTGCCCCTCTCCCACTCATGCTCTGTCTCTGTCTCTGTCTCTCTTTCAAAAATAAATAAACATTAAAAATTACTATAAAATATTAATATTTTACATTTTATGATTTATTAAATCCATTGGTAATATTGCTAGCATTAAACATTTTAGCAAGAACAAAAAGTAATATATTTTAAATAAAATTAGGAATAGCTTGGAATGTGCCTAGAATTTTTTTTTATTTTTTTTAATGTTTATTTATTATTGAGAGACAGAGAGACACAGAGCATGAGCAGGGGAAGGGCCGAGAGATGGAGAGACACAGAATCTGAAGCAGGCTCCAGACTCTGAGCTGTCAGCACAGAGCCCGACGTGGGGCTCGAACTCACAAACCACGAGATCATGACCTGAGCCGAAGTTGGACGCCTAACCGACTGAGCCACCCAGGTGCCCCTGTGCCTCGAATTTTTAAGTAAATAAATAAATCTGTACTGGGTATGGGTGCTTCAAAGTTTTTACTGAATGTTCTTCCAAAAAGGTTTGGGTACCACTGGTCTAAACTATTACATTATAATGAAAAATTACGTTGTGAATTGCCGATAAGGAGCTATCGTATAGAGCATTTCTCAAACTCATCTGGCCGTGAAATGTTTGGAGACGTGAGTGTTCCAAAGAATCTTTGGACAATGCTGGATGATGGTTAAGAGGGTGGACCCAGAGGCAGAGTTGAATTTGACCACCAGCCTCATCATGTACTAGCTAGATGACCTGAACATATTACTAAATCTTTTTGAGCCTCTGTTTCCTTACCTGTAATATGGGGCTATAATATCCACCTCATATGTTTGAATGAACTTTAAAAATGATATTGCATATACGTGCATAGCATACGGCCTGACATTTGTGAGTATTTTTGGAAAAGAAGCTTTTCGTATTCTGTCACCTGTGATAGTTAGAGACTTAGTTTTATCTTTCGTAACTACACTTCTTCAGCTCAAGGGTTGGATCTTCTATTACAAGCCCTGTGTAACACTTAGCTGCAAGAGACATGAATGAATGAAGAAAGAAATAATAGAAGCAGAATTCTCTGAATCTCAAGTCTGGTGGACAACGTGTATCACTGAAGACAGAGGGGAAAACATTTCTTTCTCAGCTGCTTATAACTCACCTTTTAATGACTAAAAGAATGAGTCCTCGGGGCGCCTGGGTGGCGCAGTCGGTTAAGCGTCCGACTTCAGCCAGGTCACGATCTCGCGGTCTGTGAGTTCGAGCCCCGCGTCAGGCTCTGGGCTGATGGCTCGGAGCCTGGAGCCTGTTTCCGATTCTGTGTCTCCCTCTCTCTCTGCCCCTCCCCCGTTCATGCTCTGTCTCTCTCTGTCCCAAAAATAAATAAAAAAAAACATTGAAAAAAAAAAAAGAAATTAAAAAAAAAAAAAGAATGAGTCCTCATTCTCGGTGTTTGTTACCAAGGCAGTTGATAACAATTAGCCAGTAATTAATTGTTTCCAGCTGCTTTCCTTTGATTAATCATGCAAACAAATTTATTACAGTTCCCCTGTGGCGTGGTATGGCTAGGAGCTAGAAACTTAGCACACCTGAGATGAAGACAAGCTGCGCATGAGTGCTTTTTCAAAAAAAAAATTTTTTAAGTGTATTGATTTATTTTAGTAATGTCTATGCCCAACATGGGACTTGAACTTGTGGCCCCAAGATCAAGAGTTGTATGCTCTTCCAAACTGAGCCAGCCAGGTACTCCGTTGTGAGTGCTTTTTTTTAAAAAAATTTTTTAAAAAATGTTTATTTATTTTTGAGAGAGAGAAAGACAGAGCATGAGTGGGGGAGGGTCAGAGAGGGAAGGAGACACAGAATCCAAAGCAGGCTCCCGGCTCCCAGCTGTCAGCACAGAGCCCGACACAGGGCTCAAACTCACAAACCACGAGATCATGACCGGAGCTGAAGTCAGGCGCTTAACTGACTGAGCCACCTAGGTGCCCCCTATCATGAATGCTTTAAAGGTCAGGGGTGTGAGGTGAGGCCAAGGCAAGGTCAGCCATGAGATGATAGAGTAGGCTTCCTCCACCCTCATTTTATTCAGGTATAATTGACAAATCTATAACATATTTTAAATGTACAACGTGTGGGGCGCCTGGGTGGCTCAGTTGGTTAAGCGTCCGACTTTGGCTCAGGTCACGATCTCGCAGTCCGCGTCGGGCTCTGGGCTGATGGCTCAGAGCCTGGAGCCTGCTTCCAATTCTGTGTCTCCCTCTCTTTCTGCCCCTCCCCCGTTCATGCTCTGTCTCTCTCTGTCCCTAAAATAAAATAAAACGTTAAAAAAAATTTAAAAAAAATAAATAAATGTACGTGTGATGATTATATATATATATATATGTATATATATATATATGTATATATATATAGTGAAATGATTACTACAATCAGGTTGATTAACACATCTATCACCTCACAGTTATTTTTTTTTTTCTTTTCTGGTGAGAATGCTTAAGATCTACTCTTTTGGCAAATGTCAAGTATATAATACAAGATTATTAAGTAGGGGCACCACACTGTACATTAGAGCCCCAGAACTGATTCATCCTAAAAAGAGTTTATACACTTTGACCGACATCTCTCCACATTCCCCATTCCTCAGCCCTGGCAACCACCATCTATCTATTCTCTGTTCCTATGAGTTCAAATTGTTTTTATTTTTATTATTTACTTCACGTATAAGTGATACCATGGAGTATTTGTCTTTTTTGTCTCAAAGTGGGCTGAGACAAATTATTTCAGGCCCAGATAAAAAGAGTGAAGACAGGGGCACCCGGATGGCTCAGTTGGTTAAGCGTCCCATTCTTGATTTCCAATCAGGTCATGATCTCATGGTTCATGAGATTGAGCCCCCTATTAGGCTCTGAGCTGACAGCATGGAGCCTGCTTGGGATTCTCTCTCTGTCTCTCTCTCTGCCTCTCCCCAGCTCCCATGCATACACACTCTCTCAAAATAAATAAATAAACTTACAAAAAAAAAAAAAAAAGAAAAGCAAATGACAAAAGCTTCAAGAATGCCAGCTGAGTAACCCCCCACCCCCCTTAAATCAGGAAAACAAGAGGGTTTTTTTGAAACTCCATCCAGTATTTCCGCCTATATCTCATTGGCAGAATTGGGTCAACTGGCCATCTTCAGTAGAAAGAGTCTGGGAAGGTAAGGATTTTTGTTTATTTTTAAATGGTCACATTGTTCCCTTAGAACAAAATTGGAGGAGAAAGGAAAGAATGATGGCAATCTGTGCTGTATCTCTCTCCACCAAAGTGCTTCTCGAATTTTCTCTAATACGTGCAAACTCCCCTCTCTTTCCATTGCTGTTCTTTTTTTTTTTCTTTCAGGAGTCAGACTGAATCCTTTCTTTCTTTTTTTTAATGTTTATTTATGTATTTTAACAGACAGCGAAGGCCAGTGGGGGAGAGACAGAGAGACAGAGAGAGACAGAGAATCCCAAGCAGGCTCCATGCTCAGCTCTGAGCCCGACTTGAGGCTTGATCTCATGACCATGAGATCATGACCTGAGCTGAAATCAAGAATCCAATGCTCTACTGACTGAGCCACCCAGGTGCCCCAGACTGAATCTTTTCTATTCCATCTTTTTGGCTCTTCCTCTCCCCACCTGGGAAATACCTACTGGATGCCAGGAGCCCATCCAAGCCCCTTGTAAGTATTATTTTGTTTAACTCTCGGGACAGCCCACGAAGCAGGTACTTCTATTATCTATTATCGTCCCACTTAATAGATATGGATAATGAAGCTTACAGTGGGGAATTAACTTGCCAAGGTCACTAGCTAGAAAGGGGTGGAGCTGTCATTTGAACCCAGATGTCCTAGATGGAAACTGACTCTGAGCTGGAAAGTTGTGCCCAAGTTCATTGGGAAGCGCTTTCAAGGATTAACACCTGGGCAGGGAGCAAGAACTCAGGCTCGGCCAGAAGGAAAAGTCAAACTAAGACATAGTTGCAACAAAAGACTTGAGTCAATCCCACGAGGACCTTTGGAGCTGAGAAGGCCCTTCAGAGTAATCCCATCTTGAGGCATAAAGGCCAAGTCTTTAGACCCCTGCAGAAGGGGGCATCCCCTAGGACTGGAAGTGGGCTCTCTTGGGGAACAGGTGTGGCCTTAGGTGAGGTGGTTCTCTCCAAACTGATGGCAGTTTTTGCAGAGGGTCTCAGACAGCCATCAGCTATTAACACGCCCAGCAGCAGGGGTGAGTGTGGGATATGAGAGGTCGAGGCCTGAAGAGGACACCATGGTATCCACTCATGTCCACTTGGACTTGGACTGTTCAGATCCACAATAGTGGGGAAAGTTCTTACAAGATTCCAGTTGTCTCTTTCCCTGAGGAAATGCACACGATTAAGGTTAGTAGAATGAATTATAGCCCTCAATTGATCATCTCCCTTCTCTATGCTTTCTCGATTCCCCTCACCCTAAGCTGGCATTTCTGCTACTCTCAATGGCTTTTGTGGTAGGGTGACCCAAACCCACACATCCCTGAGAGGGTCTGACCCCCTCATCACCATGCCCTTTTCAGATGTGGCTGCTGCATTTATCTATTTATTTATTTATTGTTTATTTATTGGAGGGGGCAGAGAGAGAGAGAGAGAGAGAGAGGGAGAATCCCAAGCAGGTTCCAAGGTCAGTGTGGAGCCCAACCCGGCGCTCGATCTCATGACCTCGAGATCACAACCTGAGCTGATACCAAGAGCTGGACGCCAACCCTGAATCTGGCTGTGTGCTGACAGCACAGAGCCTGCTTGGGATTCTCTCTCTCCCTAGCTCCTTCTTCCCCCCCCCCCACTTGCTTTCTCTCTGTCTCAAAAATGAATAAATAAACATTAAAAAAAATTCAATAATAAGAAAAAAGAATTAGGCACTCAACTGACTGAGCCACCCAGGTGCCACTTGTCCATTTACTATCCTACTTGCACAAGGGAGAACCAGGAGATGCCCCTATGGATCCCCAAATATATTCTTCTCTGCTACCCATTATGTAATAGCTCTACCTGTTCCTGACGATCAGGGTCAATTATCCCTCATGAGATGATGACCCCCTTTCCTTGCCTGCTAGCGTCTTAGTATGAGCAACCCAAAGTGACTGGGAGGTGGCCATAGCTTCAAGTGTAGTGGGACGATTGCGGTGTTCCTGGTGGAAGTGTTCCTCCTTTGGGAACTAGGACTTCTAGACCTGCAGAGCCCAGAATTGTGGGGACGGGAGACACAAAATTCCCCTAGGGGGTCACTGGGGATATTGTCGACCGGGGCCACTCCTTCCATCTCTCAGCTGGAATCCATGAATTCTACCTGTTGGGGACACAGTGCCCCATATTCATCATTGACTAGGGTGTGTTTTTTGTCCTGAAGGATGTTGGTCCATCCTCTCTAAGCTGGGCCTCAGTTGTGCCTTAAATGGCTATTATATCATCCCATTGGGCGAGCAGTTTCTGGCTAGCATGGTATGTTATAGGACCAATAGATTTCATGGTCATGTACCCACTGCATACCTCTTTCACTTTAAGGAGGCTTCTTTGGTCCAATGCTATGTTATATAGCATCTTGTGTCAGTGGATCAAACCCTCTGTAGGCCCTTAGACAGTGGTGCTGGTTAAAACAACAAAATTCTGTGAGCAGAAAATGCAAACCCATACCCAGAATGTTTCTATTCCAGTCTGGACGAATTACTGTTCCTTTGAGGCGAGAAGATGTCATTTTTGCCATCAACAGGCTGGTTGGTGTCCTGAGGGATGGTGCCATATTAGGGATTTAGTTTTGGTCTCTATTGCTGGTAGGTTGGGCACTTGGTGGCACCAGCGACTAGACAGGCCTTAGTAAGTAGGGGCCCATGATGTTGGGCTCATGCATAGTCTCTACCCTTGCCATGGGGCCCCTCTGGACATGCATTCTTGTCTCTGCATTCTCCTAGGGGATACAAATTTTGAAAAATTTAGAATCTTGCTAGATCACAGGGAGGCGGGGGGGGGTGTGGGGAGATTCAGAAGCTTCCACTTGGCCTTCTCCACTATGACAGCTCTTACCCCATAGGCCAATGAACAAATGTGAGGCTTCTGCCAACCACCAAGTATGGCTTTTCTAATTATACATTCAGGGAGAACCAGAGGACTCATTTGTCTATATTCTTGCTGGGAACACAGTCTTCTTCAGTCATCAGGTTCTGGGTCTGAAAACTGGTGAGGGACTGTGGCTTTTTATTGGGGCAGGTTCCCTCAGCAACCTCGTCATCCATCCTTGGGTTTTTAAATTTTTTTTTTTAACATTTATTTATTTTTGAGACAGAGCATGAATGGGGGAGGGGCAGAGAGAGAGGGAGACACAGAATCGGAAGCAGGCTCCAGGCTCTGAGCCATCAGCCCAGAGCCCGATGTGGGGCTCGAACTCACCGACCGCGAGATCGTGACCTGAGCTGAAGTCGGACGCCCAACCGACTGAACCACCCAGGCGCCCCTGGGTTTTTAAAAGGTGTACACATTGAAACTTGAGGGATGCCTAGGCTGGTTTCCTCTTGGTACATGGTGTTCTGTTAACTACCTCCGTAGCTCTCTGTGGGTCATGTCCCCTAGGCTGCCCCTCTAATTGTGCCACTCAATGATGCCGCTTAATCTTGCTTCTGTTGGTTAAGCGTGCCGCCTGGTCTCTATTTCTTCAAGATCCCATCAAGCCTACTGCTATCAGGGAGCCTAGCTCTGTGACAATATGGTCTGCCATTAGCCCTGGTCTTGAGGAGACCTACAAACCCAGAGTGTGCAGGGTGATGTGGGGTTTGAAGGTTTTTAAGTGCATCAACCCACATGCCCCAAAGTGTCAGGATCCCACTTCTTTCTAACCATGCCACTGACCTTGACCTAGAAGACTTTCCAGGGCTGAGAATTCAACCTGTTTGGAGTTCTACTATTCTTTTTTTGTTTTTTTAAGTTTATTTATTTTGAGAGAGAGACAGAGAGAGTGAGCAGGGGAGGGGCAGAGAGGGAGAGAGAGAATCCCAAGCAGGCTCTGCACTGTCAGCTTGAAGTCCCATGCGAGGCTTGAACTCACAAACTGTGAGATCATGACCTGAGCTGAAATCAAGAGTTGGACATTTAACCGACTGAGCCCCCCGGGCACCCCAGAGTTCTACTGTTCTTAGACTTAATTTGTGGGCCTGATCTTCAACATTTTCTGCACCCCCCCACCCCCACTCCTCATTTATGTGTTGCTAAGGAGGCACTCTAGCCTTAGCCTTTAATTGGGGATTAACCACTCGCAACTTTTCATTGTCTTACTCCAACAATAGTTGTTCAATCTTACTGTTCTTAAATTTCTATTTTCCCCATATTAAAAAAAAAAAAAAGTGCCTGATAGATTACATCTACCCGTGCGTTCTTGCACTGGTATTATATCCCATCCATCCTATCCTATCCCATCCCATCCCCACTGCTGACAGTTTTAACAGTTGCAGAGCTACGGCATGCCAGGGCCTATCAAGGCCTTCTTCACCTGGGGCCTTGCTGCCAGCTGGCCAGTGGATGATTCAGCTCCCCTGGCTCAGACCACACTCGTGGGACTAATTGGTTTAGTTTGGATCCTCTGGAAAACCAACTCAGAAATGGAGATTTGCAAGCAGGAAATTTATTGGGTAATACCCTTGGGATCAACATTGCAAAGAACTAAAAGAGTAGGCCTGAGCAGAAAGAGAACTTGAACTAAATAAAGGCAGTCACAAGCAAAGGCCTCACCTGACCCCCTGGGAGCTGATCACTTATGAGGGCTCTTGAGTGCTTCGGGGTGGTCCCACCCCAAGGCCTGTATCTTCCAGCCACTTATGCAGTTTCTCCTGAGGTAGCTCTCTTGCTAAGGGCAATTTCTGGAAAGGGATTCAGTTGAGAGCTGGCCACTAATGCTCCCTGCAGCTGGGAAAATTGGTGGCTCAGCTGTGAGGTGCCCAGCACTCCTTGGGATCCTAGAACAGGGGTGGGGGGGGGAGTGTGTGCAGGGGTGGGAGATGGGTAGAATGTAGGGAATGCTCCTGGAACGAGACCCCTGAAGACAAAATTGGCAGAGACTGCCGTGTGACCAAAGCAGAACAACTGAGAGTGCTGGATTTATTTTATTTGGATTAATTTTATTATTTTTTATTTGAGTAGAGTTGACAAGAGTGATGCATTTAAACCTATACCAAGTGCTAGTAGTCCTCTCGAACACTCTTGTGTTGGACCATGCAGAACTGGGATGTTAGGGCACGGTCTAATTCGCTTCTACTCTGAAGCCATATCCTTCCTAGCTCAGAGCCAGTCAAGCTGGTGCTCAAAATTCAGACAGCAGATGTAGTTTGTTTGGCTGCACAAGGTTTTAAAAAATGTGAAAAGGCTGCCACTATGTAAAAATTGGAAGAGTGTATATGTAAACTCAGATTTCCAGCTTCTATTGATCAAGGGGAAGATCGAGCAACCCTGGGTCAGTATTCTTGCATGGCGGCAGTAATTGAGTGACAGCTGCCCCTTTAACTGGGGGGATGTGCCCCTTAGTTCACCACAGTATGTATGCGTTACCTGTTTTGGCATTTTTGGGTAGAATCCCTGCTGTGGTATGCACTACCTGACATGGTGCATGGTCTATACAATAGGTGTTTGGGCGCTTAATATTGATTCAGCAGAATGGAATGAATTTAATTGGAGAGGAAGTCGGAGTGAAGCCTAGTGTTAACACTCCAAGTGTTATGAGAAGCTTGGCAGCCAGTGGGGGCAACAGGACAGGAAGTGCAGATTAGGATGAATTAGTGAATTAATGCTGGCTGGAGCCTGAGAAAAGCAAGAGCAGAGGGCCAAGGACTGAAGTTTGAGTGTTTTTTGCCTAGAGTTAGGGAGGAATGGGGAATCTGGGGAAGCAGAGGAGAGAAGCACAAAGGGACCTCAGGAATGGAATGCTCCTGGAGCCAAGGGAGCCGAGGGTTTAGACATTTGCATCCAGGCTAGGGAAGGTGCAGGGAATAGGCAAAGAGCCATGGCAACAAGAAAGTAATTGGGAACTTTCAGAGGAAGCATGAGAAAAGGAGAGGAAGATTGCAGGTCTGGAAGTTTAGCAGTGAAGTACAGGCATTGGGATACTCTCTGGAGGTACGAGTGAGAGCTTTTTGGGGGGTTTTAGCTGGGAAGGGCACAGATGGACATTCATTTAACATCCTTTTCTTTAACATTGTCACCATCATTTCTGACATCATCTAAAAGACATTAGTTGGTATTCATATGGCATCCTTAGAGAATGGACAACAGAGCCACCTAGACCCTTTCCTCTCATTCTAGTGGAATGAAGTATTAATTTAATATGTATTTTAGACAATCACCAGCCAGCAAAGGTTGGAAACTTCTCTCATGGATATCTCTGTGCATGGGATACTGGCTTAGAGAATTTTTTTTTTTTTTTGTAGTAAATGTAAAATACTAGTTTTGCTCTGCCTTATCACCTGATTAGTTATCATATCACGCGGCCTAAGTGGCTGATTAGTGTGTGCTCAGAATGTGGAAACTCATTTTAAGATTATCCTAAGTAAAGTGTATTGAGGAAGATAATCTCAAAAATAGCTCATTCCAAAATTCATGCCCGATATAGGTAGATCATTGTTTTGGATGTAATCCTCTCCCTGGAAAACCAATTTCACACGAAATCATTTTAACTGTGGTATTAAGGGTATAGGGAACCCCATTGTTTCTGGAGAGCCACAGTCTGTCTCTACTGTCTTTGGAGTCAAACCATCTAGGTTTGCATGCTGACTCTGCCACCTACCCAACTCTGAGACTTCAGGCAAATCTGTTAGATGAGGGTAATACCTATTGGAAAGGTTCATTGAAAGATTTAAATGAGATGATGAGTGTTGAATCAATAATGTATGGAAGCCCTTAGAGGATTTTTGAGGATGGTGCAACTTGAATCTGTATCAACCGTGCAAAAGTTTTATTAACTTGGATGCCTATCTGTTCAGCAGAGGAAGTCCGGACTGCATTCTGGAGTCTGAGCACTTTGACCGCCATCGCGTCTAGGAATTGGGATTTAACACAGACAGTTAAAAAAAAAAAAAAAAATTGTATCTGTCTTGGCCTTATTTCCCCCGTTTCTCAGCAGTTTATACTAGCTAGCTACGAAGGACCTGGAAACCGGAGATTGTGTACTTTATTTTTTTGTGAGAGCTTAAGGCAGAGAGGGACCCTCGCATAGCCCCCCAGATCAGCCGCAGAGATCTGCGCCCTGGGAGAAACGCTAGCTCCGCGGCCCCCTAACTTCCAACCCGGGGAGCAATCCAAACCCTGAGGCCGGCGGGGGAGGGGGAGCCTCTTGTGGCGGTGGGGATGCGAGCGGATGCTCCCGGGTCGGCACGGACCGTCGCCGGCCGAACCCAGAGCCAGAGTCTAGGTGAGCCCGGCGGCGAAGAGGGACGCGCGCCTCCGGGCCCGGAGGAGTTAGGTGACGTCACCTCCAGGAGGACTCGCTTTTTCATTAATGAAACCGGCCGGCACGGGCGCATGCGCGGCAGGCCGCCTTCCCTCTCGCTTCCCCCTCCCCTTTCCCAGCCGCGCTCTCAATCTCAAGCTCGCTCGCTCTCCCTCTCCCCGGGCCGTGGAAAGGATCCCACTTCCGGTGGGGTGTCATGGCGGCGTCTCGGACTGTGATGGCTGAGGGGAGACGGCGCTAGTGGGGAGAGCGACCAAGAGGCCCCCTCCCCTCCCCGGGTCCCCCTCCCCCGCCCCCCTTCCCCCTGCCTCCTCGCCAACGCCCCCTTCCCCTGTCCCCCTCCCGGCTCGGCGCAGGACCCCCATCCCCACCCCCGTGGGAACGTTCGGAGCCCGCACTCCTCGGACCCTCTCCTCGCCTCTGCCTTCACCTCGGCCCCCGCTCCCCGCCCTCTTCCCGGCCCTGGGCGCCGGCCGGCCCGTCCCTCCGCCGCCCCCCGGCCGCGGGGAGGACATGGCCGCGCACAGGCCGGTGGAATGGGTCCAGGCCGTGGTCAGCCGCTTCGACGAGCAGGTAACGGGCCCTCGGCGGGCGGGAGGTGGGAGCGAAGTGGGGGTGGGGGCGGAGTGGGTGAGGGGAGGAAGGAGCAGCCGCCTCCCCCGCGGCTGCCTCGGGCTCTGGAGGAGAGGAAGGGGGGAACTAGAGGGGGTGGCCTAGGGGGGAGGTGCGGGGAAGGAGGGGAAGGCTGGTGGCTCGGGCTCCCCTTCCCTCCTAAGTCGGGGGGTGGGGCCTCTTCCCTGACCACCCCTCGGACCCTCCATCCTCTTTATCCCAGCCCTTCCGCTTGCTAATGAGGATGAGTGACCTGGGGGCGCTTGCAGGGGCTCTCCATCTGGATTTAATCATTTCCCCCTCCCTTACTTTTGTTTGTTTGTTTGTTTGTTTGAACGGAGGTGGGTAACGTTTAGGGGTTTCCTCTTCCCTCAGTGGACCTCCGAACTGGGGGTGAGTCCCTGGAGGAACCCCCAGGCCTGTCTTGTGTACCCCCAATGGGAGAACGATAACATCCCGCCCCTCCCCCAGTTTCTTCAGCTTCCTCTCTTGGACGGGGAAGAGTAGAAGCAGGGAAAGCACAGGTTTTCTTACTTTCTGCTCCCTGGAGCCTGCCCTGAGAGCTCCAAGTGCACACTCAATGCACATCTTTTTGGTACCCCACTTGGGCGTCCCCCCATATCCTGATGAGACAAGACTGGCATTTACATGTTGTAGTAGAAACCATGGTGCTCGTCCCCTTCTGCTTCTGAAATATTTTTCCCTTTTTTTTTTCTTCCTTGAGAATTGCAGTTTCACCCTTTATTTTGCCAGCGGTCTGAGAATGTGAATAGGGCTTTCTTGAGTGAGAATCTTGGGGAGTAAGGGGAGCAGGATGCCAGGAAAAGTGGGAAACTGCGTCTGAGCCCCTGACAACGGAGAGCAGGGACAGCTGGGATGTGGTCCTGGAGCCGATAATTCTGCTGGTGTTGTGTTGTTGTTTTTAACTCTCACCTCTTGGTTCACAAGAGAACTTTCATTGAGAATATTTGGGGTGGAAAAATAAAAGTTTCATAGCTTGGGGAGGTGCCTTTTTATTCCTTGAGCTTCACACGCTGGATCCTGAGGCTGATCAGAATGAATGCACACGGAGCCTTTTGTCAGTGGGAATTAGTTTAACTTTGCGTTGCTGTGGTTAGTTGGGGATAGTTTAAAGGGATGCTTTTTTTGCAGCTGCAGTTCTGCCCTGGGCTTCCTGTGATGAGGGACATGTTAAGGTTGAATCAATCTATTTTGTTGACTGGATACAATCATAAAAGTGATTATGGGAGCTGAATGGAGGGGCAGGGGAGGGCTCCACTTTTACTGGATCCTCAAAGGTTTCCTTACAGGACTCCCAGTGTTGCTGACCTACCCGAAAGATGTTTGGGATAGGCAGCAGGATTGAGAAGGCAGTTGAAACTACCTAGGTAGAATAGAATTACAAAGCTGTCAGGGGCTTGTAGCGTGTTGTTTCACCCATCCCTCTTCTGCTTCCAGACCAAAAAGCTTGTAAACCAACTGTACTACTGATCTATCTGAGGAAGTAAAATGTTACTGCATACATTGCATTGTGTTATTGATAGAGCATTCGATTTAAAACTTGATAGAAGAGACTTTATGTAATCTTGAAAAAGGATTTTAAAGGCACACGGAAGAACCCCAAGTCTAAACCTTGGGGACAGCATAATATGGATGCAGGAATTTGAAGTGTTCACACTACCATTGTTTTTCTCCAATTTTTTTATTAGTTTTTTCCCCAATTTTTAAACTTTATTTCTTCACTTCTTACCTGTTGATCCCTAGGCGTATCTGCCACCTACAAAAAAAATATAGTTTTCTAAATTTATTAAATTTTTTTTTCAACGTTTATTTATTTTTGGGACAGAGAGAGACAGAGCATGAACGGGGGAGGGGCAGAGAGAGAGGGAGACACAGAATCGGAAACAGGCTCCAGGCTCCGAGCCATCAGCCCAGAGCCCGACGCGGGGCTCGAACTCACGGACCGCGAGATCGTGACCTGGCTGAAGTCGGACGCTTAACCGACTGCGCCACCCAGGCGCCCCTATAGTTTTCTAAATTTAAAAGAACGATTCTTATTATATTCCCAGTAACACAAGTAAATATTTCCTTCTTTTTGTCTCCAGTGTTAAAAGACCTTAGGCTTTGTTGTTTGCGTTGTTATGAATATTGTGGAATCAAACTCGCCACCATCTGTTAAAAATTAAGGATGTAAGAGTTTTAAACGGAAGCATTTTTAATGTATTCCTTATGTTATAATTAAGAGAAAGATACGTAGGGCAAATTATTCCTCACATTCTTCTCTGAGGTTAAAGACCACTGACTTTGCCATACAGAAGTCTAAGGCTTTTCAATGTTTAACATAAGGTACTTACATACCTTAATTTACTATAGTAGTAATAAACGTTTAATTCAAATTAGAGATTACCTTGAGGTTGGAAAGTGAGAAAACCGAGGCACAGAGATATTAAATGACTTTCCAAGGTCACGTGGCAGACCTAATAACAAGAGCCTCAGTACGAAACGTATTGAATGCTGAACAGTCAGGGATACTTTTTCTGAAAAGTATCTCATAGGATTTGTTTTAATAACCCCTTAAGTATAGTTAAGGGAGAAGAGTTCACATTTTTATTGAGGGGAGAAAAAGCCCCACGTGTAGGGAGAGGTATTTGTATAATTAGTCTCAGCTATTTCTAAAAGTTTTAAATTTGGGGTATATTGTCTGTACTTTGTTTCAGCGGGTCCAGAGGGATACAGGCTGCTTTTTATTACAGCTAAGACATGTGTATGTTGAGCCCGAGAGCGTATGCAAGTCTAAAGGTAGCAACTCTGTTTATGACTGAATTGATGGTTTGGTTGGACTTCTAATATTTGTGGTGATGTAAGCAGAAATGCATTACTAGCCACTGCCGATAACGTTTTGTACTCTGATGGGTATTGCTTGGCAACTTGATGCGGTAGACCCAGTTAAGAGAAGTGGCAGTGTTCCATCTTGACATTTTGAGCTTAAGCCCTTATTTCCAAGTGGGTAAAATGAAATTGCTGTAACCTGCTAGTATTGCACCTAAACCTAATATTTATGGCCTAAGTTGAATGATTCTTACCAATTTTAAGAGTAATTATGTCCTTGGTTAGGGAAATGGCAATTGCAAAGGTGGATGGCCAGAAAGCGGAGTGAATGTATCAGTTATTTATTTATTTTTGTAAAGAATGATGAGTTAAAAAAAAAATTAATGTTTGTTTATTTGCTGAGAGAGTGGGAGACAGCGTGACTGGGGGAGGGAGAGAGAGGGAGACACAGAACCCAAAGCAGGCTCCAGGCTCTGAACTGTCGGCACAGAGCCCGACATGGGGCTCAAACTCACAGACTGTGAGATCATGACCTGAGCTGAGGTCGGACACTTAACTGACTGAGCCACCCAAGCGCCCCTGAGGTTTCTTTTTAAATGTTTATTCATTTTGAGAGAGACAGGGCGCATGCGCACGGCACGGACGCGTGTGCACGCGCGCCCTTGCAAACACAAGGAGGTGGGGGAGAGGGAGGGAGAATCCCAAGTAGACTCCACGCTGTCAGTGTGGAGCCAGACTAGGGCTCTGTCTCACAAACCTTGAGATCATGACCTGAGCTGAAATTAAAAGCCCTACGCTTAACTGACTGAGCCATCCAGGCGCAGCTGAATCAATGTTATCAGGTACATCTTCTACTTTTCCTTAACCTGCCTTTATGGTGCTGAATAGTACGTTTCTAAATTGATACTGGTATATTTTAGTGTAGCTCTAAATTGTGGCTTATTAGGTTACTATTAATGAATTAGAGAAAACTTTGTCACATGCCCCACCTAGCTCTCTGTGCCCCTCTGGTTCTGTAGGACTTTGTTTCTGAAGCGGCATAGAAGAAAACTGTGCTTATTTGAATTTTTTTTTTTTTTAACAAATTGAAAAAAAGGTATCCCCAAATGATTTGTTGTAAATATGTTCATTTAAGCACTCATGTATTCCATATCTGGTCAAGTAAAAACAGTATATACCCCCTCACCCCCCATATTTAAGAACATATTAGAGAATAAACTCTGATTTTTGATTTGAAACAATGGCATATCAGTTACTGTAAATTGGATGCTAATTGGAATGTGCTTTGAATATGTCGTGTGAAACTCACGCAATATAAAATGATTGACAAATGTCTTTGAAGTTATACACCACATGTTAATTGGCTAAGTAGATTTGTAAAACTTTGAAGCTGTTTTGGATTAAAAAAAATCTCGTAGCTTTGTTTCTTAAAGCCTGGTCTGCCATTTTTATAAGGCCTTAAAGGTAGTTGAAAGTGAGTACTCTTTTGGTGAGGGGTATTTTGTGGTGAGGAAAAAATGCGTATTCTTTATTCTAGAATTCCTATTTAAAAAAATTTCTTCCAACTCATCCTTAATTAGTTCTCTATGCTCCCTCACTACCCTTACCTTATTTAGCATCCGATTTAATTTTTGTGTGAGTGCCTTCCTTTTCACCTTCAAACTTACTAAGATTTCTTTTCTCAAGCATTTACTTGGTCCTGTAGCTTTCTCTCAGTGGATCAATTTTTTTCTTCTTTTTGTTGCCAGATACCTGCTGCCTCTACTGTTTATCCACTCATTTCCTTTATAGCTGAAAACTAGCTTCTGCCTCTGCTTTCCTTCTGGATTGCTGCTTTCTTGAAAATGATTCCTTCTGGCAAAACATAGTGGTTTTTGCTCAATGGTAGTGCCGCTGTGGTGTTCTATTACCCCTGGAAACCAGTCTACTGGAATTCATAAGACACAGTACTGTCTTGTATGTCTGTATGTTTGCAGATCCTTATATACTGATGTGCTCATCAATCCTTGAACAGATTTGCTTTCCCTGTCAAACTATGCTGCCTGTCACTGAACTGGGATTCCTGAATGGGGTTTGAGTTTTGTTCTGCTATTTACTTTCTCTGTCCTTATGCTAGCCATTAGATGTCTGTGGATCCTAGATTCTCCTCATCTGTCAGAAAAGAATCAACTAGAGAATCTCTAAGGTTCTCTATCTAGTTTAGATATTAGATGATTTTAATATTTTAACATTTCCCTGTTGCCTTCACAGTCCATTGGGAGCTGACGCCACTTGATTTACCCAGCTATTTCTCATTATGCCTCAGCATGCACCTGTGTCCCAGACAGGTTGGCTCAGTCTCTTCTGTATATATCATGCTTATTCCTGTCTCTCAGCCTTTGTTGATGCCAGCCCCTGCCTGCATGCTTTCATTCCTCCTTTGTGCTTTTAAAATTCCTGTCCATCCCTCCCTGTGCAGCTCAAGCTTCATTTTTCCCATTAAGTTTTTTTTGGATGAAACTCACTGCAGTCTCACTTCTTGGTGTACTTGTCACCTGGGGTTTCTCCCCTCAGGAGGGTTGGTTGAACACAGCTTAGTATTTGCTCTTCTCTTTTTGTCAAATAGAGTGTAAACTTTCTAAAAAGCAAGACGCCTCAGTTAGCATCCTCATATAGTCACCCCAGTGACCAGCATGGTTGTGAGCATATAGCACATCATTGGTGGAATGTTTTCTTAATATGATTCCTGGTTGAAAGGTAGACTGGTTAAAAGTAGTGATGACCTGGGCTTTGTTTTAAATGTAAATAACCAAATTTATAATGTAGTGTTTATAAATAGCCTAGGTCTTATAAGTTAAATGATATTTTACCTATGAATAGGTTTGTTTTTTTTTTTTTTGAAGAGAGCTTTAAGGAGGAACTTACACATATTTATATTTCCTCCCAGAGAGAGAACATGTTTTTTGAATCAAATTGCTTTAGATTTGATTAACTACCTTTGTGATCTTGGATTTGTCACTTTTCGTGGTAAGTCAGAAGGAAACTTTTTTGCAGTAGTCTGATAGGAAAATGATTGCAAAGAACTTTGAAAAATCTAGAAGTAATTCAATGTAGGATTTACACATGTTCTTTACAGCCTATTGACTATTGTGTTTTCACTAAATAAGGGAGATTGACTGGTCTCTGGATATTCCCCCAAAATGTACCTTGGCTGATATATATACCTTACTTTAGCATTCATTAACAAATAGTTATGGTACTGAGAGCATCTTTATGTATCATGGATCTCTGTAATTGATCTGTTTTCTTGCTTTATCATCTAATTTATAGCAAATGTATTATATGGCTTCTCAAGTTTAGCATGTTTAATATAAAAGTGTTACAAGGTGTTGTGTGAATTGGGCCAGCAATATTGTTTCATTTGATCTTAAAATATTCCTACACTTTATTTTATTTGACATTTTGAACAGTAGGAAATTAGGTTCTTAAATCTGCTTCCTCTTCTTTTATTTCATTATTATTATTTTTTCATGTGTTTAGCATGGAGACTTTTGTCCTTGAAGGAAAGGTTAGTGATATATTACAATACTGTAGTGCCTTATTTTTAAATCTTTTTTCTTTGGATTGCTCGGGCTGCTATGGGGCGTTTTTGTTTTCATCTTCAAATTTGGTGTTTTGGGGTTCTATATAGACTCTTTATTGTTGCATTTTAACAACATGCTTTTAAGGGTGAGCGGTGTATTAATTAAGAACATGTGTTTTGCAGATGTGTTCCTTCAGCCTCAGTCTGTTCTTCATTGGGAGTTATGTGTGTGTATAAGACAAGGGACAGGAGGTATAAGAAGGCTCGTTTTTAAAAAAAGGGAGTTTAAGGAGGAGAATATTCCATAGAAGAAGTAGAAGGAGAGGTTTGTGGTCAGCTTAAACTGTTAAAAGGCTTAGAATCAATACTGAAGTAGAATATGGGCATCTTAAGGTCTTTCTCTGCAGAGGATTGATTTGTATTTATAAAAGCATTGGCTTATTTGTAGGACATCTTTTAGAATACCCCATTTTCTTGTGGATGGAGAGGGAAAGATGAGACAAAGTTTGTTTTGACCTTGAAGAATAGAAAAGTTAAGGTGTTTTACTTTGTAGTGACTGTGAATTTAAGATTTCAGCAATCTGTAAAATTCTGTATCATACTGTGTGCCAGGGCCTTCAGTAAACCGAGCACTCTGAGAGGTTGTACTGAAGAAAATTTTAACATTCTAGAATATGAATAACTGGAATTGGTAGCGCCCTCATTAAAAAAAATATTTCTTTGAGAGATAGAGCATGAATGA
Source organism: Lynx canadensis (assembly GCF_007474595.2). Taxonomy (NCBI): domain Eukaryota; kingdom Metazoa; phylum Chordata; class Mammalia; order Carnivora; family Felidae; genus Lynx; species Lynx canadensis. Next base: position 18,772,846 of record NC_044316.2, read on the forward strand.
GGAGGGGCAGAGAGAGAGGAGAGCGGGAATCCCAAGCAGGCTCCACACTGTCAGTGCAGAGCCTGATTTGGAGCTCAGTCTCATGAACCGTGAGATCACGATCTGAACGGAAATCACTTAATTGACTGAGCCACCCAGGTGCCCTGGTAGTGTCCTTATTAAAGTCTCTCCAGGGGCCTGCAGTAGACCACCTATTTGACCACCTCAGATATCAAATGCCAGTGATACATAGTTACATTCTTCAGTTCTCTGACAGTGGCTTTTGAACCATTGACTTTACCATCAAAAGAGCTTCTGTTGAGATAAGAAAGCCCCAAGCTAAAATGGAATCCCATTCTATTATAATGAAGAATTGAAATTATCCTCTAAACCTACATATACTTTTTACTAGAAACGGCACTGATTACTTTGGAGTAGCAGTAACTTGAGGTGCAAAGTTCCAGATTACATATTTTCTTTAAACCACAGATTGGCACTCTTTTGGTTTGGCTTAAGGTTGCCACTACAGTCTACAAGCTGTTGCCTGTTCCTCTTCGTATTTTATAGCTTTGAGTTTTTTACCCTATTGAATTTCACAGAACTTAACTTTTCCTGATGAAATCCTTTGCCCCTTTATTTCACATCCCCCAAACAGGGTGATGTATCTAGTGCAAGAGGCATGGAGTTAATTGAGTAAATACCAAGAGTTTTAGACATTTACTTTAAAAGGTTTTTACCTAACTTACTTATTTTGAGAGAGAATGAGAGAGAGAGTGCACACGCTTTATTTTTTTAAGTTTACTTATTTTGAGAGTGAGAGAGTGCAAGTGCATGCACGCAGGGAGGGGGAGGGGCCGAGAGGAGAGACAGAATCCCAAGCAGGCTCTGCACCATCAGCACGGAGCCTGATGTGGGGCTCCAACAAACCATGAGATGGTGACCTGAGCAGAGATCAAGAGTCAGATGCTTAACCGTCTGCGCCACCTCGGCGCCCCCAACGTATGTTTTTAAGAGAGTGTGAAAATGGGAGGCGGGTGGGGCAGAGGAAGAGGGAGAGAGAGAACTTAAGCAGCCTCTGTGCCCAGTGCGGAGCCCTACGCCAGGCTTGATCTTACGACTGTGAGATCATGACCTGAGCCTAAATCAAGAGTCAGATGCTTAACCGACTGAGCCACCCAGGCGCCCCTTACCTAACTTATTTTTAATCATAGTTTTATACCCAGATAGTGACTTTGTGGGTAATTACTGCTCATAGCAATCTCAGGTGACCCTTTTCAGTTTAATTGTTGACGACTTTCCTTGGGTAGTCTCCATAGTAATTTGGGCATGAGAAAATGTACCATCTCAAATTTGTGATGGCACTACACTGTGTAGTGAGAAAAAGAGCTTTTGAGTGTAGCTTTCAAGATAACCTTGGACAAGTCACTTAACATCTCTGAGCTTCAGTTTTCTGTTTTTATCATAAAATGGGGATTATACCTTCCCTGCTCACATCATGGGCTTGTTTAGTATCTTAGGTGTGAATCTTTCACATGAAAGGAAACTATAAACAGTCATAAAAATGTGTTACTGTGATTATCATACTATGCGGTATTTTTCTATCCCTTCTTTATGCTTTGTTATTATTATAGTTTCATATTATTATTACCCTGCATGAGGAAAAATAAAACTAGAGGTGCAGAGCAATTGTTCACAATCATATGACATGTAATTAATTGAATTTAAACTAGAGTGTGGGTGTTAATCCTTAGAGCAGTAACTTTTCAATAAATAGAGCTTTACAAAAAAAGGTCTAAATTTTTTGAACAGATAGCACAAATATGTAAAATGAGGAATGTATTCTTGCTTCTTCCAAGTTGAGTTATTAGAGTTTACCTTTTATGTTCATATGAGAGTAAATGGAAACCTTCTAACTCATCTGGTCATATGTTAGAAATAGATAAAAATAGACATACATTTTAAACATTATATCCTTGATTTCATTATTTATCATTCGTCTTTTCACCTTACCAGAACTTCTTTGGCTGTTAGGAGAAGTTGTAACATTGTTCCCCTTTTATTTAGTTTTATAGCATTGCATCATACTCACTGAAGATTTTTAGATGAGGAGAGATGAATTCTGAAGGTGAGAGAATAGAATTTGCTAGAATACCAACAGGAACGTACAGATTATGTATTTACTTCATTTTTTTTTTAATCTTACCATTTGTCCACTTTTGTAAAGTTGGTTTTCAAACTTGAAGAACATTGCATTTAGGATTTGATTAAATTTGAGGCAACTCTAAACTTCAGTAGTATTTGAGTGCTTTATTCTATTGGATTCCTGGGTATTTCTGTTTTCCTTCCTTCCTTCCTTCCTTCCTTCCTTCCTTCCTTCCTTCCTTCCTTCCTTTCTATATCTACTTTTTCAGCACCCCCCCCCCCCCCAACCATCTTGTCTTTTGGAATATCTCTTCAACCTCTGTCAGCTCAGGGCTGGGAAAGTGTTTTGCTTTTATACTCCAGGCAGGTCTTCCTTTTGGGTAATGGACTGAAAGGGGGGGGGGGGGGGGGAGGGGGGGGCGGGGGAGCATTTGTGTTTCCTGTTATGTTTGTTCTTGGCCTCTGATAACTGAAGTTGCAAGTAGAGAATGGAAGAGGTAGTAGGTTTTGTTTTGGTCAAATGTTGGCAACAAAGATCAGTGAAGACCTGTGCTTTGGTTTCTACCCTGCCTCAACTGCCTTTGTGATATGTAAATCTAAATTCCAAGTTGTTTCATTATCTGTAAAACAGGAGAAATAGGATCTGACACTCTAAAACTTTTATAATTCTTAAAAAGGATTGACTTTTGTTTCTTTTTTTTTTCTTTAGAGCCAGCCCTCTAAAAAAAATAATTCCAGCCACTAACAGATTAGTCACAGATCCTTAGTTAGAAGGAATCTGAGATTATTATTATTAATATTATTATTTTTTTTAATTTTATTTTTTCAAATTTACATCCAAATTAGTATATAGTGCAGCAATGATTTCAGGAGTAGATTCCTTAGTGCCCCTTCCCCATTTAGCCCATCTCCCCTCCCACACCCTCTCCAGTAACTCTCTGTTTGTTCTCCATATTTATGAGTCTCTTTTGTTTTGTCCCCCTCCGTGTTTTTATATTATTTTTGTTTCCCTTCTCTTATGTTCATCTGTTTTGTCTCTTAAAGTCCTTGTATGAATGAAGTCATAGGATTTTTGTCTTTCTCTGACTAATTTCATTTAGCATAATACCCTCCAGTTCCATCCACATAGTTGCAAATGGCAAGATTTCATTCTTTTTGATTGCTGAGTAATATTCCATTATATATATATATATATATATATATATATATATATATACATACACATACACACACACACACATATACATACATATATATACATATACACCACATCTTTTTCATTCATCCATCGATGGACATTTGGGCTCTTTCCATACTTTGGCTATTGTCGATAGTGCTGCTATAAACATTGGGATGCATGTATCCCTTTGAAACAGCACACCTGTATCCCGTGGATAAATGCCTAGTAGTGCAATTGCTGGCTGGTAGGGTAGTTCTATTTTTAGTTTTTTGAGGAACCTCCATACTGTTTTCCAGAGTGGCTGCACCAGCTTGCATTCCCAAGGAATCTGAGATTATTTAAATCCACTTCTGCAATAGCCTTGGCAGATAATTGTCCAACCTCTATTTGGATATTTATTTAAAAAAAATACAGTAGTAATTCGTGTTCATTGTAGAAATGCAGCAAATCACAAAAGAATGAATAAAAGTCTAAAATGCCACACTTCAGAAAGAACCGCAGTTAAAATTTTGGTACATAATTGAGTCTGCCGATTCTGAAATCAGAATGCTTGGGTTTGAATTCTTGGGCTCTGCTTTGCTACTGCTTCCTAGCTCTTGGCCAAGTTACTTAACTTCTTCAAGCTTCAGTTTCTTCACTTGTAACAAAGAGTCAATGAAAATACCTAATCCACAGAAGGTGGTTGTGAGGTTTAAATTAGGAAATAATGTGTCAAGCATGTGGCAGTTTCTTGCACTTGGAAGGAACTCAGTAAATGTTTGCTACTGTTACTATTGTTAGGTTGTTTGAATTGAATGAGATACATTGTTTTATAATCTCTTTTAACATACCGGCATAATGTGAACATTTGCCCATTTGATTGCATTTTCTTTTATGTTTGTAAAAATTAAGGTATTCTCGGGGCATCTGGGTGGCTCAGTCAGTTGGGTGTCCGACTTCGCTCAGGTCATGATCTTGCAGTTCAGGGGTTCGAGCCCTGCATCGGGCTCTGTGCTGACAGCTCAGAGCCTGGCGCCTGCTTCCAATTCTGTGTCTCCCTCTCTTTGCCCCTTCCCCCTCCCGTGCTCACACTCTCTCTCTCTCTCTCTCTCAAAAAAAAAAAAATAAAAAATTAAGGTACTGTATGTAATTTTATTTTTTTCTTAATATTTAAAGAAATTTGAATTTTCTACATTGAACATGTTTATAATCAGTAACAAAGTGAGTACATATTTTATAAAATATAGGACTTCCAATTAAATGTGAATTTCAAATAAACATGAGTAATTCTTTTTAGTATAAGTATATTCCATCAACATTTGGGAAAGACTTATACTAAATGTTTATCCATTATTTATGTGAAATTCACATTTTTAAATGTTTATTTTTGAGAGAGGGAGAGAGAGACAGAGTGTGAGCAAGAGAGGGACAGACACACACACACACACACACACACACACACACACATACACACACATACACACACAGAATCTGAATTAGGCTCCAGGCTCTGAGTTGTTCTACAGGGCTCGAACTCAAAAACGGTGAGATCATGACCTGAGCCGAAGTTGGATGCTTAACTGACTGAGCCACCCAGGCGCTCCTGAAATTCACATTCAGCTGCACATCTTATTTGCTAAACCTGGCAACTCTAATCTAAGTGACTTTAATATCAAGGTGGATCACCTATCCAGCATCTTAATCTCCAACCCTCCTTGATCTTACTTCTAGTGACGGTGACCATAACAGAGATAGGGTCTCCAAATTCAGCTGAGTCCTTAATACTGTCCTGTATTGCTAAGTATCCTTAAACTGCACCCATTCTCATTTACTCCCACAGTAATTCTTATCTTCTCTATAATCTCAGTCTCTGATTCTGCTACCTGAATTTAAGGTCTCTATTTTCTTCTATCTCCTATGGTACCTCATTCCATTATTTCCCTTTATTATATTCTTCAACTTCTCTCATTAAAGAACAAGCCATTAGATGAAATATTGGCTGAGAGCCTTGAAAAGAGAGTTTAAACCTTTTAGTATGTGTGGCATACAAGACCCTACAAGATTCACAGTCCACTTCAGGCTTCACTTTTCTCTGACAGGCTTCCCCGGACTGCCCAGTCTGAATTAAGAGCTCTGCTTACATGCTCCCACTGTACTCTATGCATCTACCATAATATTTGCCATAATTTTCTTACTGTCCTTCTCCCTTATCAGACTTTAGACACCTTGAGACCAGGAGTTATGTCTTGTCTTTATTACCTCAGCGTTTACCACAATGTGCACGCAAGTGGAGGAGGGGGCAGAGAGAGAGACAGAATCCCAAGCAGGCCGCAAGCTGTCCGTGCAGAGCTGGACGTGGGGCTCGATGACTGAGCCGAAATCCAGAGCCGGATGCTCAACTGACTGAGCACCCAGGCACCCCTTGACTGACTGACTGACTGACTGACTGACTGCTTTATTTAAACATTTTTTAATGTTTATTTTTGAGAGAGAGAGAGAGAGACAGGCAGGGCGTGAGCGGGGAGGGGCAGAGAGAGAGGGAGACACAGAATCCAAAGCAGGCTCCAGGCACCGAGCCATCAGCACAGAATCCGACGCAGGGCTTGAACCCACGAACTGTGAGATCATGACCTGAGTGAAAGTCAGATACTTAACCAGCTGAGCCACCCACGTGCCCCTTGATTTATTTATTTTGTAACTGGAAGTATGTCAATCCCCTTTACCTACTTTGCTCATCCCCCCACCCCTCTCCTCTCTGGCAATTACCAGTTTGTTCTTGGTTTCTGTTTTGTTTGTTCATTTGTTTGTTTGTTTTTAGATTCTACATACAAGTGAAATCATCTGGTATTTGTCTTTCTCAGTCTGACTTATTTTACTTAGCGTAATACCCTTTAGGTCCATCCATGTTGCATAAATGGTTCAGTGGTGGTCAGTACTCAGGCATGCCATTTTTCATCCCTTTTCTCAGTATTTTTGTATATGAGAGTGTTACATGAGATTTTTAAAAAAGTAAATGGCTTAAGAAAGGCTGAGCATCAGGTACACTATGTTTTTGCTACTCATCTGATTACCAGCGTAGTGAGCCTATTAAAGAATATTCATTGGCATAACCTCTAATATTTGGAAGGGAGCGTGGACTGTGACGGGGACACATGGTTGCTTCCCCTATTCCACAGGGCTCTGTGTGAATCAGAAATGTGAGATCAGATAATATATGTCAAGGTACTTTGTAAACTCACTTTATACAGGTAAAATTTCATTGTTATCAATGATCCTTCCTTCTGTAAGAGCTTAAAAGTCATCTGCATAATAATCAGTCTTAGAATCATCTGGTTGTTGACATTAGATTCAGTCCATAGGCCTGAAATCACATTTTCACCTTTACCCACCCCTGTGTTTTGACAATTGAGGCAACATTTTCTCATTCCCAGTCTGGCACCTTTCTATTTTTCATGAGTTCTCAAAGTTCACTGACAGTGTTTCCCTTTTCGCGTTTCTAAATTTTCTTGTGTGATCTTGGATTCGGTCATGTAGACTTGAATTCAGATAAAGCAGGTGGGTGGGGTCTTTATGCTTTAAGAGTTCTGATGGCTCTCAACAATGCTCTTTTTCAAATGTGAAAATCATTTCAAATCATTTTGTTTTCTGGTAGAACAATTAGAAGTAAAATGGAATGGCTGTGCTTTTTCTCCTTTTGGTATTATACTGTGTACTCTAACTAGTGGTTCTTCATCTTAATATATATTTTTAAAAAAATTTTTTAAACATTTATTTATTTTTGAGACAGAGAGAGACAGAGCATGAACGGGGGACGGTCAGAGAGAGGGAGACACAGAATCCGAAACAGGCTCCAGGCTCTGAGCTGTCGGCACAGAGCCCGACGCGGGGCTCGAACTCACAGACCGCAAGATCGTGACCTGAGCTGAAGTCGGCCGCTTAACCGACTGAGCCACCCAGGCGCCCCTCTTAATATATTTTTAAAAGCTGTCAAATGTTTTAACGTTTTTCTCTTTAACGTATTTAGTGACTGAACTTGTAACTTTTTATACTCTTCTCTCAATTTGTCAATCAGATGTAGCGTGTGTTCTTTCTTAAATGTCCTCTTGATATTGAACTCTGGGAGAGGGGAGAGGAGAGACAACTGGTACAGACACATTAGTTTATGTGGAAATGCCAGCATTATCAGATCACTTAAGACTCATGTTAAAAGTGTAGATTTCCTGGCCCCACTGAACATCTGAGTTCTAGAGGTATGGACAATGGGTTGCAGTTAAAAAGATCTCCATTTTGATGTCAAAGCTGGGTTTGGTGACATCTGATGTCACAGCTGGGTTTATGAATCCCTGCTGTATGATATGTGGGGAGACTTCCATGCATGGGTGGTGTTTAGTAAGTAGGTCATAGTATAGTCCTCGATGGCAACACAAGTAGGAAAAAACTGGATGAACTTTGAAAACCATATTATAAAAAATATTGGAGGGGTGCAGAAATAATGAAGCAGGTGAACTAAAATTCCAGAAGTGGAAGAATCCTGTGTAGGTGAGGAGAGGATTGATGACATTTACATTTGCTGATTCTGGACACAGACCGGAGAAGAAGGATGAGCCAGAGGTGAACTGAGTCTTACTGAAGCTGCAACATAGCACTGATGGTCCACTTGCTGAATAGATTAAAATGATCAGCCTCTCTCGTCCGTTTTGTCTAGTAGAGTAAATGACAGACTCTCACTGGGAAGATATGTTGTAGAGTTTCTGAGGTTCTTTCATTTAAAATATCCAGCATACACTGAACAATTTCTAAAAAATTGAAAAGGTAGAAAACTGTGACTTATAATCAAGAAAAAAAATAAACTATAGTTGTAGATCCACTGGTAATTCAAGTTAGCAGGCAAGGACTTTGAAATAACTGTAATATGCTAAAAAAGTAGGCAAAATGGACAAATGGGTGAAAAGTTGGAGAATTTCTACAAAGAATTGGAATCCATAGAAAAGAATTAAATGGATATTCTAGGAGTCAAAAACCTAACACTGGTTGCTAAAGGTGTTTCATTTACATGCTTATTGGAAAATCTTGGTGTACAGGACTCTAGCCTTGCCTTACCCTTTGCCTGACTCTTCATTTTTCTAAACAAAACAAAACAAAACAAAACAAAACACACACAAAACAAAACAAAAAACCCAAACAAAAAAAGGGAAAACAGGTCATTTGAATATACACAATTTATGTATGTTAGTAGACTATGTCTGTCTTGTTCACTGCTGTATTCCTAGGGCTTAGTTCAGCACCTGACACATTAAAAACAGAACAAAAACGACAAAAACAAAAAGTTCATGGTATCTAAACTTATTTATTGGATGGATTTAATAGACAATATATAACCAAAGACAAGATTAAAGACCTTTTAGGCAAGTCAATAGAAAATATCCAGTTTGAAGCACAGAAAGGAAAAAAATTGGAAAAAGTGGAACAGAACCTAAGACATAGGTGGAACAGTAGTAAAAGGCTGAATAATGTATAACTGGAGACCCAGACCAGAGAAGAAAGATTAGCGTGGGAGCAGATATCTGCAGAAATAATGGTAAGACATTTTCCAAAACTGATGAAAGACATCAACCCAGAGATTCAAGTAGTTTAACAAACCCCAAGCAGGGTAAATACAAAGAAAAAGTACCCTTAAGCCTATCTTAATGGAACTATTGAAGAGTAGAGACAAAGAGAAATTCTTGAAATCTATGAGAAAGGACCAAAAGACACACTACTTTCAAAGGAACAGTAATATAACTGATAGCTAACTTTGAATACAACTGTGGAAACTGGGAAATAATGAAAAGACGTTTTTAGTGTCAAAAGAAAATACTGTCTCATGAAAATTCCGTTCCTAGCAGAAATACCCTTCAGAAATGAAGGTGAAGTAAAGATGTTTTTAGGCAAACAGCTGAGAGAATTAATCACCAGCAAACCTGCTCTGTAACAATTACTAAAGGAAGTTCTTTAGGCAGAAGAGAAATGGCTCAAGTGGAAGGGTTAACACTATAGGAAATAATGAGCACCCAAATGGGTGTTCATAGGAGTTAGGTATACACCCAATATGGATAAATACCAAACATATTGGCCCCCCTGTTTCCCTTAGAAACTTTATTGGAACTTTTTGGGGATTTTATTTTTCATTCTAGAATGATAGAATTTCTGTAAGCTTTATTAAGGTACATTTGCTACACAATAAATTAACTGCACATATTTAAAATGTACAGTTTGATGAACATTGATATATGTACACGTTTGTAATAACATCACTGTAGTCAAGTTGACAAACGTTTACATCACCCACGCGGTTTTCTCCAACCCCTGTAGTCCATTCCTACGTCCCATTCCTAGACAACCACTAGTTGTTTTGCCCAGTGGATATATCACAAATCGTTCATTCATTCATCTGTTGATGGGTATTTGGGCTGCTCCAGTTTTAGCTACTACAAGTAAAGCTGTCTTGAAGGTTAATGTATGCAACCTTGTGTGGACATACTAGTACTCTCATGTCTCTTGAGTAAATGTGAAGGAGTAGAATGGTGGGGTCGTATGGTGGGTGGGGGTGTTTACCTTTTTCAGAAGCTGCCAATCTTTTTCTTCCCCAAAGCGGTCGTACCATTTACAGCAGTATAGGAGAGTTCTGGTTGCTCCCTATCCTGGCCAAGACTTACTTTCCTTAAAACAATTTTTTAATTACAGCCATCCTAGTAGGTGTGAAGTGGTATATCATGGTTTTGATTTGCATTTTGCTAATGACTGATGATGCTGAGCATCTTTCCCTGTGCTTATTTACCATCTGAATATTTTCTTTGATGAAGTGTATACTCAAATCTTTTGCCCATTGAAAAAAAAATTTTTATTGGGTTTTGAGAGTTTGTAATATATGCTGAATACAAGTTCTTTATGAGGTATGTGATTTACAAATATTTTCTCCTTGTTTCTGGCTTGTTTTTGTTTGTTTTCTTCTGAAAGCGTCTTTTGAGAGCGTATGTTCTTTGCTGAAGTCCAATTTATCAATTTTTTTCTATACAAAAAAAAGATCATGTTATTGATGATATATCTAAGAAACTTTTGTCTGACTCAAGGTCGCAAAGATTGTTCTCCTATGGTTCCTTCTGGAATTTTATTATTTTAGGTTTTACACTTAGGTCTGTGACTCATTTTTAGTTAATTTTTGTACTTGGTGTGATTTCATATGCCTATTGTTTTGTCAATCCACATAGTGTTCATTTAATGAATCCTTATAGTAAAATTTGAAATCAGGTATGTAAATCCTTCCAACTTTTTCTTTCTCAGGAATGTTTTAGCTAGATCCTTTGCATATCCATGCACAGTTTAGGATTAGTTTGTCAATTTCTATTTAAAAAAAAGCCTATTTTGATACAGATTGTGGTGAATCTATATATCAGTTTTGAGAGGATTTCATTTTAACAGTTTTAATTCAGTTTCTGATTATTGCTAATATATAGAAATACACTGATTTTTTGTTTGTTGATCTTTGTTTTTAGTGAGACCGTAGTGTTTAGTGTTTTGTTTTGTTTTTTTAATTAAAAAATTTTTTTAATTATATTTATTTTCGAGAGGCAGGGTGAGACAGAGCATGAGTGGAGGAGGGGCAGAGAGAAGAGACACAGAGTCCGAAGCAGGCTCCAGTTTCCCAGCAAGCATTCAGCACAGAGCCTGATGCGGGGCTCGAACCCACAAACCCTGAGATCATGACCTGAGCCGAAGTCGGACACTCAACCGACTGAGCCACCCAGGCACCCCAGTGTTTTGTTTTTTTAAGGACAATTTTAATTGTATCTCACAAAAGTCAACACATTTGATAGTCTAGTTCTCTGCTTGACCTGTGGAAACTGTAATAAATGTAAGGGTTCTTTCTGTTGTTAGATTGTAAAGGAAGAATGCACCTGGGCAGTGTTGACAGGAGCAAGATGTAAACAGGAAGAATAAAGTCTCTTGTCCATCCTCCAGTCTTACACTCTGTCTTTAGTGGCCCCTTGCAAGTGCAGAGCCTTAGCAAGGAGCCAGCTGGCAAAGGAGAAATGGAGTTAGCGTAGTAACCCCACCATCAGAAAACATAGTACAGAAGGGTAGATGTGAAGATGAGAGATCGCGCTTAGCAATGCGCACGGTCCACCCCTTTGGCTACTCAGTAGCTATACCTCCTTTTGTCAGATATTTGATCTTGTGTACAGAAAACACCCTGTGCTTTTGACAAAGAAGGTAGAAGTCTTCTTTGTACAAATGAATGCATCCTTACCTTTTCCCAAAATAAGGAACAAAGTCCCAGTATTTAGTGTATCCATTTCTGGGTGATATCCACACTATCCATTTTGAGGCTGTTTTTAATTATTTCTCAAATTCATAGTGCCATCTGAATATCCTGCTATGTACAGGCAAAATTGTAAAGTTAACCATTGCTAATGAAATTTGTGTAACATTGAGAAGAGAGAAGAAACTCATTTACACACTCATGCAAAATCCTTTATAGTAAGCAAAGAAGAACATACGTACAAATGTTGGAGACCTTGCTTGTGTTAACTAGTTGAGAGATTGTTGTTCATTTTTATAACTACTTTGCCCATTTGTTCCATGTTTCTTTTGCCCTTATTCAGGACCTTAGCAGGTGGATAACTCACACCTTCTTTAGGGAAGAATATAAGCCCTCAGAGGTCCTGCTTTATGTGTATTTCCATTAACTTTTACTATTGTACGTGTATAAGATATATTTCAGAGAATCCTCGGGGTTCCAGAGTTCTCCCTGTCCCCCTTGTGTAGCGGTAGTCCAGGATCTCTTAAGTAATCCAGATGAATTATACCAGCCAGTAGAATGACTACTTTGCCTGTTGATTTAATGCTGTGGTTCTCGACTGAGGGTAGTTTTGCCTCCCAGGGAACATATGGGAATGTCTGGAAGTACTTTTAATTCACGTGACTTTGGAGGGTGATATATATACTGGTGGGTAGAGGTCAGGGTGCTGCCAAGCTTCCTATAATGCATAGGACAGCTGCCAACAGCAAAGAATTATGCAGCCTAAAACGTCAGGAGTGCTGAGATTGAGAAATCTTGATTTAATGGCACAGAGCCCGTGTGATCATGAAGCAGTTTCAAGTTCCAATTTAGTTGGAAGCTAGTGGTGTCATTCCTTCCTTGGGAACCCAGGCCTTGAAACCGGCAGATCTCAAAGTTGTGGGCAGTGGAAGCAAGAATTCTGCTAATGGGGTTTTTAGGGAAAATAGTGAGAGAAACCACTTCTACTTATACCTCTTGACCATCAGGTACATGTGTGCCGACTATGGGAAAGCAACATTGTATATTAGTTATTGCTTCAAAGCGTATAGTTGAGGATTTTGTCTTAAACCAGCGCTGTAACTGAGTCTTCAGCAGGCCATTCTATTAGTCTGTTAGACCAGCTACATCCAACTGATAGGGTATGTGTTAAGACCAGTGAATTAATTTCAAGGTCCACAAGTCCATCCCTGTACTATTTTTGCCGTGAAATGAGTTCCATGTTTTATTTTGCTTGAAGGGGAACTATTGGCTAAAATACCTAATTTCATTTGCCTTGTGCTCCTTAAATTGTTGTCTGTTAATGGACCAAAGGACCATTTCCTCTCTAATTTCATTTGCATATTAGTTTTCAGATAAGTGGAAGATTAGTGTATTATGTAAAGTATTTATTTATTTATTTTATTTTATTTTTAAAATTTACATCCAATTAGCATATAGTGCAACAATGATTTCAGGAGTAGATTCCTTAGTGCCCCTTCCCCATTTAGCCCATCCCCCCTCCCACAACCCTTCCCCTAACCCTCAGTTTGTTCTCCATATTTATGAGTCTCTTCTGTTTTGTCCCCCTCCCTGTTTTTATATTATTTTTGTTTCCCTTCCCTTATGTTCATCTGTTTTGTCTCTTAAAGTCCTCATATGAGTGATGTCATAGGATTTTTGTCTTTCTCTGACTAATTTCACTTAGCATAATGCCCTCCAGTTCCATCCACATAGTTGCAAATGGCAAGATTTCATTCTTTTTGATTGCCAAGTAATAACTCCATTGTATATGTATACCACATCTTCTTTATCCAGTCATCCATCAATGGACATTTGGGCCCTTTCCACACTTTGGCTATTGTTGATGGTGCTGCTATAAACATAGGGGTGCCTGTGTCCCTTCAAAACAGCACACCTGTATCCTGTGGATAAATGCCTAGTAGTGCAATTGCTGGGTCGTAGGGTAGTTCTATTTTTAGTTTTTTGAGGAACCTCCATACTATTTTCCAGAATGGCTGCACCAGCTTGCATTCCCATAAAGTATACATTTTGTAGTATCAGCAGATTTCCTTCCCTCTGGCTATAACAAAATCGTTTTGGCATGGGAAGGAAATGGTTAAAAGTAGACTAGTGGGTCATCTCCATATGAAGTTAATAGGACTTAAGCCTGGAAGCTGATTTTCTATTGGCTTTTTCCTCTTCATGATAATTCCAAGTTTATTTTGACCTGTATCTTTCTTTTTTTATGAATGAAGTTCTCTTTCATTCAGCCTGATAGTAAATGGCCATTGGTAGGTACATGACTAAATAGCTTAGGCTTCTGTCTTGAACTAAGTTGTAAACTAAGTACAGTGGCAGGTGCTTGAACTCTGTTATTTGAAAAGCCTCTTCCTTCCCTGGGATGAGTTTAGGATTGTTTTAAATGTCATGTTACAACCAGCATGTAGAATCTTTGCCATTCAGAAATTGTTTTCTCAGCTTCAGGAAGGAGGTGAAGCCTGGATTGGAATTTTCACTGCTGACTTTTCTTCTGCAACTTTTAGTTATTAAAACTTACAATTTAGATTATTTTGTCAATATGTTTTTAAAAAGTTGAATTCCAGAGGTAAACATTATAAACATTTGGCTGTGCCCCTTTGGATTCTACTATTTAGGTGTCCATTTTAATTTTCAATATCAACTGCATTGTTTCTTCACATAATTGTAAAAAGGGAGATTCAGAAAGTTGGTTGATGACTTTTTAAAGAATTGTATTAGAAAATGTTTATAATTGAATATTATTTAAATATTAGCTAAAATGATGCCCTGGAGGCAGACTGGTTTGGTAGGTAAAAACCAAAACACGTTTTATTATTCCTTTTCTCTTTGTGTCTGTGTGCACACATGTGTGTGTAAGAAGCATTTGACAATAAGTTGTAGGCATCATGGTCCTATACTCTTAAATACTTCAGACTCAAGAGTAAAGAAGGACCTCTCTTAACTATAATTCTAGAAGTCAGGAAATGTAACATTAATAACAATACTGTTCTCTTTAATACATGGTCCATATTAAAAGTTTGTCAGTAGCAATTTCCCAAATAATTTACATACTTTGAAAATCTATTTTTCTATTTTGTTTTATCAATTTCCTGTGTTTTGTTTTATTTTTTATTTTTCTAATGTTTATTTTTTAGAGAGAGAGCATGTGTGCGAGCTGGGGAGGGGCAAAGAGAGAGGGGACAGGATCTGAAGGGCTCTGAGCTGACCGCAGCGAGCCTGATGTGGATGTGGGGCTTGAACTCAGGAACTATGGGATCATGACCTGTGCTGAAGTCAGATGCTCAACTGACTGAGCCACTCAGGTGCTCCCCTGTGTTTTGTTTAATAGTGATTTTTGAAGGGATTCCTTTTTTTTTCTCCTTTCTCCTTTGGGTTTCAGATGTGGGAATTAATATTCAATACTGTAAACTCTACATAAATTGCATACCATGTTTCTCATGCTTAGGCATGTGTAACCTGAGTCTGAGTTTGTGTGCTAGGCTCCAGCACTTAAGCATACTTTGGGCAGTCTTTTTGAAACAGGATTTTACTTAAATTGCTTTTGGAAAAGGATTTTAAAATTTAAACAAATATGGCTATATTATGGAATAGAACACAACATTTTGCATTTCTTTTTAAGATAGAGCATGAGACTTCAAAGGAGTCATTTACCCCCAATAATTGGGGGTCAGAATCAGGCCAAATTTGCTTAATTTAGGGAAAGCGTCCCCCTTTAAAGATTAGGTTGATGAAGCCTAGGCACTTGGCTATTTTAAAAATATTTAATGTTTGAAGTTCTTGCATCAGTAGTTTTAGTGGAAGTCATCACAATTTTGAAATAAAAATGAAACAGTAATTATGCTCATGTTAGTGAGAGGAATGATACTATATGAGGCATTTCATCAAAGTATCTCTGTCCAGCTCAATAATGGATGCCTTGAGTTTAGTGTAGATCACCCACTGTAGCTAGTTTTCTTTTTTATCCCTATTAAATTGGAAAATTATAACTTGTGATTATTGCTTGTCAGAAATAGCAGCAAGTGTTTGAATCTGTTTAATAGCTTTAGATATTTGTATTGAATGTGAACTGAAAAATTATGAAGAGATTTTTCACCAACAGATGCTTTTAATGCTTTGTCAGATGCTAAATTGATGTACATTATTAAGCAAGAGCTGGGAGATTGAATGTACCATCCTAGGAGACAGGGACAAGTAGCTTCCTATTTTACTGTTGGATTGTGCTTGTTCCAGAAAGTTTTTTTTTTTTTTTTTTTTAATACTTCTGTGGGGTGTGTGTGTGTGTGTGTGTGTGTGTGTGTGTGTGTGTATGTTAGAGGAGGAATACTGTTTCTATGTTTTTCTTTTGGGGAGATATATATTTCTTTAATTACAAATCTTTCTGATTTGCAAAAGATAACAGATACATTTGAAGCTCTGGGCACTCCTCCCTGATCCACTTCTCCCCTCTCCAGTGTTTACTACTGTTCTGGAGTTGATTTGTACTCTTTCTGTATATGTATGTTTATTCTTTTTTTTTTTTTTTTTTAATGTTTATTTTTGAGAGAGACAGAGACAGAATGAGAGTAGGTTAGGGGCAGAGAGAGGGAGACACAGAATCTGAAGCAGGGTCCAGGCTCTGAGCTGTCAGCACAGAGCCTGATGCGGGACTCGAACTCATGCGTTGTGAGATCATGACCTGAGCTGAAGTCGGACGCTCAACCGACTGAGCCACCCAGGCACCCCTGTATGTGTATTCTTTCTCTTGTGTATGTATGTGTCTGTAAAACTAATTACAGTTTAACATTTTTACATAAAAAGTATACTGTAAATATACTCCACACTTGCTGCTTAAACCTACATTTTTAGATTTGGTTCTGGTTTATGCATGTGCATTTAGTGGATTCAGTGTAACCGCATGTATATTTCATTGTATGAAGGTCAATTTATCTGTTTCTGATACAGAACAACACTTAGTTGGTTTCTAGGGTTTTTTTTTTTTTTTTTAACTGTTACAGTGCTTCAAGGAGCAGGAATTTGCATGTATTCTCTAGTTTTTATCTCTGACATAAAATGTATTGTGAAACATATATACAAGAATATATGAAACGTGTTTGTATAGTTTATAGTTTAAAAAGTAATACTATGACCATTTGTCAATCTAAATTCAGATTAAGAAGTACAGCATTACCAGTACCTTACAAACCATTGAATGGCCCCAATCACATTCCTTTTCTTACCATTCCTTTACCACTATCCTGAATTATATTAAAAATTTTCCTTTGCTTTTCTTTATAGTATGTCTCCCTACAATGTCATTTTGTTTGCCTGTTTTTGATTTTTATTATTATATAGTGGAATAATACTGTAAGTATTTTTCTGATTTCTTTTGTAAGCATATTTTTTCCATTGTTATCCATGGCATTGTATATAGTTCAGTTTTACTGCTATACAGTATTTTTTTATTTCAATATTTAGTTATCCATGGTATCAATGATGACATTCGCATTGTTTCTATTTTTTTTTTTTTTTTTTTTGCTATTATTAACAATGCTGCTTGTGACCATTCTTGTACATGCCTCTTGTACATGTGCAGGAATGTAGAGAATATATTTCAGGGAAGAATGAGGATATGGGAGCTTCTTTAGTTTTACTAGATAATGCCAAATTGTTTTTTAAAATGATCCAGAGGCACCTGGGTGGCTTAGTCAGTTAAGCGTCTGATGTCACCTCAGGTCATGATCTCCCAGTTCAAGGGTTCGAGCCCCACATTGGGCTCTGTGCTGACTCTTGGAGCCTGGAGCCTGCTTTGGATTCTCTCTCTCTCTCTCTCTCTCTCTCTCTCTCTCTCTCTCTCTCCCCCCCCCTCTCCCTCCCTCCCTCCCTCTCTCTCTCTCTCTCTCTCTCTCTCCCTCCCCCCCTTCCCTGCTCATGCTCTGTCTCTTTCTCTCTCTCTCTCAAAAATAAATAAAACGTTAAAAACAACAACAAATAAGGTGACCCAACCAGTTGACACTCCCACCAGCACTGTGTAAGTGTTCCTGTTGCTCCGTATCCTCGCCAATGCTTGGTATTGTCTGTCTTTTTAATTTTTATCTATCTGGTGGGTAAGAAATGGTATAGTATTGTAATTTGAATCTGTATTTCCTTGACTAGTGAGGTTCAGCTTTCTTTCCCTTTCCTTCCTTCCTTCCTTCCTTCCTTCCTTCCTTCCTTCCTTCCTTCCGTTTATTTATCCACTTTGAGAAAGAGAGAGAGATCGAGAGAACCAGTGGGGGAGGGGCAGAGAGAGAGGGTGACAGAGGATCCAAAGCAGCCTCCCTGCTGACAGCAGAGAGCTGATGTGGGGCTCAAACTTCTGAACCATTTGATCATGACCTGAGCCGAAATCAAGAGTCAGACACTCAGCTGACTGAGCCACCTAGGCACCCCTCAGCTTTTTTTCATGTATCTGTGAAATATCTATCTATATTTTTGCTCTTTTTCTACTTGGGTTGACTTTTCCTGATTGATTTGCAGTAATTTTTATATGGTTTATATGTAATTCTTGATATTTACATGTTGTAAATATCTTTTCCAATTTATGATTGGATTTTTTTTATCCCTTTCATGTATCTTTTAATGATTGAGTTCTTAATTTTGATATTGCTGAATTTTGCAGTCTTCTATGATTTGTGATTTTCATTTAAAAAATTTTTGGTGTGTATCATTCCTTGCCTTTCCTGATTTCATTAAGATATTCTCCTGTATTGGGGTGCCTGGTTGGCTCCGTTGGTTAAATGTCTGACTCTTGATTTTTGCTCAGGTTGTGATCTCATAGTTCATGGGATCGAGCTCTGTGTCAGGCTCTGTGCTGTCCGTGCAGAGTCTGCTTGGGATTCTCTTTCTCCCTCTCTCTTTGTCCTTCCATTGCTTGTGCACTCTCTCAAAAAAAATAAATAAACTTAAAAAAAAAAAAAGATACTCTCCTATATTATTTTTTAAAAGTTGTTTTTCACGGGTATGGTTTTTGTTTTGGTTTGGTTTAGTTTTTCACTTTCACACTCAAGTGTGAATAATCCACATGGATTTATTTTTGTGTAAGAATCCACTTTAATTTTTTCCTGTATGATAACAAATAACTGATTGTTCCATCTTATTTATTGAATAGTTCATTCTTTCCTTTGTGATCTGCAGTACTTGCTCAGTTGAAAAATAAGTCTCCTTATATGCCTGGGCTTAGTTTCTTTCTTCTGCTATCTGTCCTGGTCTCAGTAACTTGCATGATTATTTATCCCAATTACTATAGCTTTCAGTAAGTCTTGAATAATTAGCATGGCAAATCCCCCCCCAGTTTTTTCTTTAAGAAAAGTCATGGTAGTGCTTTTCATATTGGTTTTAGAATCAACTTAATTGATTTTCATGAAAAATGGTGATGGGGTTTTGAATGGTATTGCGTTGAGTCTTTCAATCAAGTTGGGGAGGATTGACTGACATCATGATAGTGAGGATTCCTTTTAAAGAATGTATCTCTGGGGGTGCCTGGGCCCGGTCAGTTGAACATCTGACTCTTGATTTTGGCTTGGGTCATAATCCCAGGGTCATGGCATTGAGCCCCATGTAAGGCTTTGTGCTGAGTGTGGAGCCTACTCAAGATTCTCTCTCTCTCCCTCTCTCCCGCATGCACACAGTCTCTTCTCCCTCTCTAAAAAAAATATATATATGTATGTGTATCTATCTATATAGGTACAGATATATCTATTTTATCTTTTAAAAATTCATTTCAATTACATTTTATAGTTTTTTCATTGTATAAAGAACCTGCACATCAAATGTCACAATTTTTCCTAGAATTGTTTTGATGCTCTTTGTATATGGTATTTTTTAAAAACAGCATTTCCTGGTTGTGCATAGAAATATAACTAACTTTTGTATTTTGTTTTTATTTCCAGTAACTTCATTTTTATTGATTTATCTCTAGATTTTTAAAAAAGTTTTCTGTAAGACTGTCAATCATCTGTGAATAGTTGCAGTTTTGTTCATTTTCAGTCTTTGTAACTTTTTTTCTTTTTTTCTGTGAACCCACTGAGGTTTTCCAGTGTTGAATAGAAGTGGTGGTAGTGGGCATCTGTGTCTTGGTTTTGATCTTAAAAAGAGAACTTTTATTATTTCACTGTTAAATATAATGTTTGTAAGATGAAAAAAAATAAATGCTCTTACTAAATTAAGGAAGTTCTGGATTGCTAAGTTAAAAAAATTCTTGGTTGGGGTGCACCTGGGTGGCTCAGTCTGTTGAGCATCCAACTCTTGACTTTGGCTCCGGTCATGACCTCGCAGTTTGTGGAATCGAGCCCCACTTCGGGCTCCACGCTGGCAGCACAGAACCTGCTTGGGACTCTCTCTCTCTCCTTCTCTCTCTGCCCCTCCCCTGCTCATGCTCTCTCTCTTTCAATATAAATAAATAAACTTAAAAAAAATTCTTGAATGGATGTTGAGTATTATCAGATGCTTATGTAGTCTTCATTGAGGTAATTGTGTAATTTTTCTTTCTTTAGTCTGTTTATACTGTTTGTCATTATTTTCTCATTTTCTGATTTCTAATAATCACGTTAACCTTGTTCCTGGGGCAGTTGTTGGTTGAAATGTATAATTTTTTAAAGAATTACTGAATTCATTTGCTGATATGTTGTTTAGGATGTTTGCATCTATGTTTATGAATATTATTTGTATTTTTCCATTCTTATATAATCCGTGTCTGGTTTCCATGTCAGGGTTATTCTAGTTGTATAAAATTAATTGGGGAACTTCCTTTTTGTATTCTTTGTATGTTTATGTAGTATTGGAATTCTGTGTTGATTCGCAATTTGACAGAATCCCCCCATAAAACCATCTGGACTTAGTACTTTCTTTGAGGGAAAATTGTAAACCAGTGATTTCAGTTCTTGAATTGTTGTCAGACTATTCTGATTCTCTTTTCTTAAATTAATTTTGATAAATTGTATTTTTCTAAGAATGTACATTTCAATTCAAAAGTTGTTTATGGTATCTTTTTAGGATCTGTTTAATCTGCGGGAACTGAAATTATATTCTGTGGTTTTCTCCTAATGTTTATTTGTTCCTTTGCTTTTTTCTTGATTATTTTTTTTTGTGTGTATTTCATTTGTATTTCAAAGACACGGTTCTTAGCTTTGTTAATTTTCTTGCCTGTTTTCTGTTAATTTTGCTCTTATCAGTTTTCTTCCTTGGGTTTGTTATGCTGTACTTTTTTCCTGACTTTTAAATTTTAATTGTGGTTAATTTTTTTAAAAGTTTATTTATTTTGAGGGAGGGAGGGAGAGAGGGAGAGAGGGAGAGAATGAACGAACGAGTGGGGAAGGGGCAGAGAGAAAGGGGAAGAGAATCCCAAGCAAGCTCCATGCCATCAGTGCAGAGTCTGATGTGGGGCTCGAACCAATGAACGAACCATGAGATTGTGACCTGAGCTGAGATCAAGAGTTGGATGCTCAACCAACCGAGCCACCCAGATGCCCCATCCATCTCAACCATATTTAAGTGTATAGTTGAGTCGTGTTAAGTACATTCCCATTGTGCATCCAATCTCCAGAACACTTTCATCTTGCATAACTGAAACTCTATACCCATTAAATGACTTTTCCTTATTTCTTCCTCCCTTAGTCCTTGTCGACCAACATTTTACTTTCTGTGTCTCTGAATTTGATTATTCTAGGTACCTCATATAAGTGGAATCATACAGTATTTTTCTTTGTCTTTTTTTAAAGTTTGTTTGAGAGAAAGAATGAGCAGAGGAGGGACAGAGAGAGAGGAGAGAAAGAATCCCACGGAGGCTCTGCGTTGTCAGCGCGGAGCCCGATATGGGGCTCCAAACTGTGAGATCATGACCTGAGCTGAAACCAAGAGTCAGATGCTTAACGACTGAGCCCCCCAGATGCCCCCCAGTATTTGTTTTTTTATGACTTCTTATTTCGCTTAGCATAAAGTCTTCAAGGTTCATCCATGTTGTAACGTGTGAGAATTTCCTTCCTTTTTAGGGCTGAGTAATATTCCATTGTATGTATATACCACATTTTGCATATCTGTTCATCTGTTGGACACTTGGGTTGCTTTCACCTTTTGGCTATTCTGAATAATGTTACTATGAACATGGGTGTGCAGTGATATTTTTGATATCTTGCTTTCAGTTCTTTTGGGTACATGTCCAGAGGTGGAATTGCTGGATCCTATCGTAATTCTGTTTTGTTGTTGTTGTTGATCACCTTTGTCAGTTTTATTTGTAAGGTGAGATTTTAAAGAGAATAACACTCCATTGTCCTCTGGTCATGGTAATTCTATTTTTAATTTTTTGAGGAAACACCATACTGTTTTCCATGGCAGTTGCACCATTTTACATTCCTGTGAATAGTGGTCAAGAGTTTAAATTTCTCCACATCCTCACCAACATGTTGTTTTCTGTTGCTATTATTTTCTTTGATAGTTGCTATCCTAATGGTTGTGAGGTAGTTTTCTGACTTAAAAAAAAAGATGTTTATTTTGAGAAAGAGAAAGGGAATGCACATGTGTGAGTGGGGGAGGGTCAGAGAGAGAAGAGAGGTAGAGAGACTCCCACGCGGGCTCCGTGCTGGATCTCAAGAACTGTGAGATTGTGACCTGAGCTGAAATCAAGAGTCTGATGCTTAGCTGACTGAGCCACCCAGGCATCTGTGTTTTCTGACTTTCTAAGTTGGATATGAGCTCATTAATTTTGAATATTTCTTTATGAATTGAAGTTTACAAAGTTATAAATTTATTAAATGCTGCTTTAGTTGTATCTCACAAGTTTTCATAGTTAGCTTTTCAGTTATAGATATTTCCTGTTTTCCATTATGATTTCTCCTTTCAGCCAGAGTTTCTTGATTTTCAGAAGTTTTCCTATTTTTCTCTTGGTTATTTCTATTGTAATTGTATTGTGACCAGTGTATGGATTCTGTGATGCTAGTACTTTCAGATTTAAAATTATCTTTATGTGCTTGAGCGTTGTATTACTGCTATTGTATTTATTGCTTTCTAGCAAATTCCCCCAAATGTAGCAGTTTGGGACAACAAACATCATCTCAAGATTTCTGAGGGTCAGAAATCCAGTAGCAGCCTAGTTAGGGGTTTCTGGCTCAGAGTCTTTCGTGAGGTTCCGGGCAAACTTCTTGACTGGGGCTGTAGTAATCTGAAAGCTTGACTGAGGGTGGAAGGTTGCTTCCAAGCTAGTCGTTTACACAGCTATTGGCAGGAGGCTTCAATTCTTTGCTAGCTGTTAGCGAAAGGTCTCAGTTCTTTCTGCGTGGGCCTCTCCACAGGGCTGCTTGTGACATAGCACCTGGCATCCGCCAGAGTTAGTGATCGGAGGAGAGCAGAAGCCAGTCTTTTATGACCTTTTGAAGTGACATACCTTCATTTTTGCCATATTATATTCGTCACGTAGAATCACCCTGATACACAGGGTGGGGGAGGATTACACAGGGCATGGACAGCAGAATTCAGGGATCATTAGGGACCAGTTTGGAATCCTACTACTCAAATATATAGCCCTATTTTTATTAAGATTCCGTGTGTTTTTGAACATAGTGTGTAGTCACTAGTTCTTGGGTATGATTTTTACATGTTATTTGATCAAGTTTATTAATTAAGCAGTTCATCTCTTCTGAATTCTGACTGATTTTTCTTTTGTCTGCTAGATCTTATTACTGAGAGATCTATATTAAAAAAAAATCCTTCACTGTATTGGTAGATTTATAACTTTTTCTTACAGATGTGTCAGTTTTGGGGTGTGTGTGTTATTAGGTGCATAGAGGTTTAAAATGATACCTTCCAGGTGATTTGGGTTTTATATCCTTATGTAGCGATTTATTTCCAGTGGGTTTTCCTAATGTTGCTTCATTATCTTTTGTTTTATATCTGCTTGGTAGATCATTTTTCTATTCTTTGATCATTAGTCTTTCTGTGTTCTTATGTTAGTCTGTTATAAACAGCACATATGTAACCAAAGTTTTTTTTCCTCCTAAGCGAAGAGTTAAGCCCATTTATTTTCATTGTTATTGCTCATATATTTGGATTCATTTCTGCCATGTTTCAATGTGCCTTTTATTTGTCCAACTTTTTTGGTGTTTTTCCCTTGAATCTCAAATTTTCTGGGTTCATTTTTCTCGTGGCTTGAAGCACATTTTTTAGAATTTCCTTTGAGGAAGGTCTGTTGTGATAATTGCTCTAATCCTCCTTTCTTCAAAAATGTATTTCCCCTTTATTCCTGAATGGCAGTTTTGCTAGATATATAGAATTCTAGGCATTGTTTTTCTTTCAATATCTTAACTATCTTTTTGAGCTCTACCATTGTTGACAGTTTAGATCCAGTATGTTATCACCTTAAAGGTGAGATTTCTTTTTTATTTTTTAAATTTAAATTTTTTTAAATTTATCTCCAAATTAGTTAGCATATAGTGCAAAAATGATTTCAGGAGTAGATTCCTTAGTGCCCCTTACCCATTTAGCCCATCCCCCCTCCCACAACCTCTCCCGTAACCCTCAGTTTGTTCTCCATGTTTATGAGTCTCTTCTGTTTTGTCCCCCTCCCAGTTTTTATATTGTTTTTGTTTCCCTTCCCTTATGTTCATCTGTTTTGTCTCTTAAAGTCCTTATATGAGTGAAGTCATGATTTTTGTCTTTCTCTGACTGATTTCACTTAGCATAATGCCCTCCAGTTCCATCCACGTAGTTGCAAATGACAAAATTTCATTCTTTTTGATTGCCGAGTAATATTCCATTGTGTGTGTATATATATATACACCACATCTTTTTTTTTTCCTTGGGTGGCGTCTTGGCTTTATTATTTTTTTTCAATATATGAAATTTATTGTCAAATTGGTTTCCATACAACACCCAGTGCTCATCCCAAAAGGTGCCCTCCTCAATACCCATCACCCACCCACCCCTCCCTCCCAACCCCCATCAACCCTCAGTTAGTTCTCAGTTTTTAAGAGTCTCTTATGCTTTGGCTCTCTCCCACTCTAACCTCTTTTTTTTTTCTTCCCCTCCCCCATGGGTTCTTGTTAAGTTTCTCAGGATCCACATAAGAGTGAAAACATACGGTATCTGTCTTTCTCTGTATGGCTTATTTCACTTAACATCACACTCTCCAGTTCCATCCATGTTGCTACAAAGGGCCATATTTCATGCTTTCTCATTGCCACGTAGTACTCCATTGTGTATATAAACCACAATTTCTTTATCCATTCATCAGTTGATGGACATTTAGGCTCTTTCCATAATTTGGCTATTGTTGAGAGTGCTGCTATAAACATTGGGGTACAAGTGCCCCTATGCATCAGTACTCCTGTATCCCTGTATACCACATCTTCTTTATCCATTCATCCATCGATGGACATTTGGGCTCTTTCCATACTTTGGCTATCGTCGATAGTGCTGCTATAAACATGGGGGTGCATGTGTCCCTTTGAAACAGCACACCTGTATCCCTTGGATAAATACCTAGTAGTGCAATTGCTGGGTCGTAGGGTAGTTCTATTTTTAGTTTTCTGAGGAACCTCCATACTGTTTTCCAGAGTGGCTGCACCAGGTTGCATTCCCAAAAGGTGAGATTTCTTGTATTTCTTTGGTAATTTCTTCCTGCCATGTTCATTTCTTTATTCCTTCCTCTTTTTTTCACATGTTGGAATTGATTGATCATGTAATTTTTAAAGCCTTTTCCTTCTCATAGTGTTTTCTTTTGTTCTTTTTCCTGGAGAGGGTCTGAACGTTATCTTCCAACTCTTTAGTGTTTTATCTATCTGTGCAGGGTTAATGCAGCAGGCCTGAGAATGTTATCCTTAAAAAGGTCTCTTTGCAAGGATGACTTTTGTCTGGTATCTAGGAACTTGGAGTTTGGAATGGTTTCCACCGTTCGTCAACTAGAATGACTCCTTGTGCCATTCTGTGTGCCCAAACTGTGCAAACATGATTTATGCTGAATACCTGCTTTCCATCTGGGTGTCTGGAACAAAGGTATGTTTTAGGCAGAGGGTGCCCCCAGTATAAATGCTGATCACTATCACTGTGTTTCTAATGAATTACGTGGTAGACAATACTTCATAGGTGCTGTCACAACTTGTTGCTGGAGGAATTTAGGATGTTCTATCTGACTCCACTGGAAGAAGACTGTTAGAAGCTTGTGTATAGTTTCCTCTGACTTTGCACCTTTTCCTTTCGCTGATTTTGCTTTTTATCCTTTTGCTCTAATAAAGCATAGCTGTGAATGTGACTATATGTTGAGTCCCATGAGTCTTTCTAGCAAACCACTGAACCTGGGGGTGGTGTTGGGGACTTGTGATACAGTCATATCTAACTTTCTAAACGTTCTTTATTCTCATTTGCTCTCTCTTCCTTTCTAAAATAGCATCCTCTAAAATCGTTCCTAGTGTCTTTTAGGATGTTAATAATGAACTTTTTTTTGTGTGTATGGGAAGTTTCTTCTTATTTCCTGCATTGTCTTTTTTCTCAGAATTAATTTGTGTATGTTTACTTGGTTTCCTTTCTTTCATGTTAACAGGCTTATGTGGTAAATCTAGGCTGTCTCTTCTCACTTTAAATATTTACTCTTAAATGTGAGAGAATTGGAAACTCATGAGCATGGGCTTTACTGTAGATTGAGTTGGTGGTAAGTAGCTTTATTTTTGGAAGCCCTCCAAATACAGGTCTTTTGTTGGGGCATTCAGTTTCTCCAGGAAAATACTGCCCTGTTGCTTACCTGCTTACCATATATGTCTGGTTCCAGGTTTCTGAGAGCTAGAGGGAGGGAAGAGATTGGTGGTTTATGGTGTGGGGATTTTCACTCAATTAGGAAGTAATAGGATTATTATGGAAATATTATTTTATGGTTCAAGTTTGTAAAATATAGATAAAGGAAATGGTTGGGTTTTTTTCCTCTGAAATCACTAAACCCTAGGCAGGGGCACCCTCCCTATAGTTCTTGGGCCATAGTTTGAGGCACACTGCATTAAGTAATAAAGAGGTGGTTGTTGGGGCACCTGGGTGGCTCAGTCGGTTAAGCGTCTGACTTCGGCTCGGGTCGGAGCCGAACTCAACGGCTCGTGGGTTCAAGCCCCCACATCAGGTTCTGTGTTGACATCTTGGAGCCTGGAGCCTGCTTTGGATTCTGTCTGTCTCTCTCTCTCTCTCTCTCTCACTCTCTCTCTCTCTCTCTCTCTCTCTCTCTCTGCCTCTCCCCTGCTCATGCTCTCTTTCTCTCTCTCAAAAATAAACATTAATAAAAAAATTAAAAAAGAGGTGGTTGTTAAAGGAGATAGGAAAAGTCAGTGTAACATACTAGTTCATTCTTTTATTTAGCAAGCATTTATTAATTGCCTTTTAAAACTTCTAACCCTGAGGGATAAAACAGGTTACAAGAAAGTTTCCTTCTCTACTCCCATGGAACTTGCCTTTTTGCATGAGGATGTATATTAAGGTCATCTGGTTATTTAATTACAGTTGTTTTCAGAACCGTATAGTAGTCAAGGAGGTTCACAGAGCGTATGTGAGAGCATATGCTTTATCATTATTTGTTTTCATGCTCAAATTGTTCCATATTTGGCCAGTGAGAATTCCTTCAGTCTGGCCTCTCTGTCCTTTTGACATATCTTCATCATTCTTTGAGCATTTCCTTTCTTTCTGGCATAACAGAATGTTCCAGGCTTCTTAGAACCTTCCTTGTGTTTCAGAGCTGGAATCAGCCATTTTTCTGAGGAGCTGTGGTTCTTTTTAAAGGAGATGGTGTTTAGAAACCAAGATCTGAGGGCTAGGTGCTCACATTATTATTGAGTTGTCGTTGTTTCTAAGTTTTCTCAGTGGAGTAAACTGGGAAAGGGAATAAATGTGTTCTTGTCCATCTCTCCGTATGTGTATATATTTCTATCAATAATTATTTCTGTTGGTGTCTATATTGAAAACTGTTCAGGGGCGCCTGGGTGGCGCAGTCGGTTAAGCGTCCGACTTCAGCCAGGTCACGATCTCGCGGTCTGTGAATTCGAGCCCCGCGTCAGGCTCTGGGCTGATGGCTCAGAGCCTGGAGCCTGTTTCCGATTCTGTGTCTCCCTCTCTCTCTGCCCCTCCCCTGTTCATGCTCTGTCTCTCTCTGTCCCAAAAATAAATAAACGTTGAAAAAAAATTTAAAAAAAAAAAAACAACAAAAAAAAACTGTTCACACACCACTAATTTAGTTAACACCAGAGGGTTCTTTAAACTTTTTTCCCTTTTTTTCTTTGTAAACTTTTTTTTTTTTTTTTTAAACGTTTATTTATTTTTGGGACAGAGAGAGACAGAGCATGAACGGGGGAGGGGCAGAGAGAGAGGGAGACACAGAATCGGAAACAGGCTTCAGGCTCTGAGACATCAGCCCAGAGCCCGACGCGGGGCTCGAACTCACGGACCGCGAGATCGTGACCTGGCTGAAGTCGGACGCTTAACCGACTGCGCCACCCAGGCGCCCCTCTTTGTAAACTTTTTGACAGTAGGAAACCTGGCTCTCATTGTTCTTAATATGTTTACTATTTGATCAGTCCCCTTTTATGTAACTGATATCCCATCACTGTCATTCACCACTACCACTTGTTCTCGAGCACAGTAGACACTCTCCTCATTCTGCTTGAGCTGCAACACCCCTTGTTATCCTGAAATACCACCCCTACCCTGTGTGGATGCCCTTCCTACCTTGCACAGGCTCATATTTCCTGCCCTGTGCTGCTTCCCAGTGTGGATATCCTCCTCGCTCTGCTCAGACTCTGTGATAGAATATCCCCCTTCCCATCATGAAGAAGCCCAGTGCAGCCCAACACCCACTGCCGGGCCCCACTCTCTCGTCTCTTTGTCTCACTCAGGCTTTGACACCCAATTCTGGGCTATCCTCATTATGGGCACCCTCCGTATCCCATTTTGACCCTGACACCCTATATGGCCTGCTCTCCTGTATACATATCCTTCTCACTTTGCTTGTATTCTAGTATCCTGTGCCTGGCTGCCCTGTGTATGGGAGTCTTTCTTTACCTGAGGCATGCCCTGGCACCCTTTACTGGGCTGCCTTCCACATCTGTACAGCCTCTTCACTCTGCTCATGCTACATTTCCTCCGCACGAGCGCCTTACTCCGCCTACTCTGATTCCTGCATCCCCTCCCGCCCCAACACACGTAGGTGCTTACTTTGCTCTGCCCCTCCTCATGGCTTTTGCACTGAATTAGTGTACTGAAGGGAAGAGAGAGGAGGGGAAAATGAAGAGCCAGCATTTTTTATTGGAACAATGTGATCCAAGTTTATGTTTGACAGAAATAAATCTTGCCCTGCTGTGGTAGTAGATATCTGGAGAATCTGGAAAGGGCCTTTGGGAATCTGCTTTTTGGAGCTTCATTAGTTGTTGGAGCTACTGGTATAAATAGGTTCTTTATTTGTGAATCAGGGACTTCTGTGTATGGAAAAACTTGGGTAATCCGTAAGTTCAGAATAGTAGGAAGGAAAGAAACTAAAAGCAAGAAGTGTTTAGGGGAGGATGATGTTGGAATTCACCTTTTGGGAAAACTGGTTTGGCTCCATGCTAATCTCCTTGCCCCTGAATGTCTTTTTTTTTTTTTTTTTTTAATTTTTTTTTTCAACGTTTATTTATTTTTGGGACAGAGAGAGACAGAGCATGAACGGGGGAGGAGCAGAGAGAGAGGGAGACACAGAATCGGAAACAGGCTCCAGGCTCTGAGCCATCAGCCCAGAACCTGACGCGGGGCTCGAACTCCCGGACCGCGAGATCGTGACCTGGCTGAAGTCGGACGCTTAACCGACTGCGCCACCCAGGCGCCCCGCCCCTGAATGTCTTTATAGCATCCATATTAAAAACAACAACAGTTGACTATTTAGTCATCTGTTTTATGAGCTTGGTTTTGCATTTCAAAATGTTACCACAGTGTTTCCCTCACTTCTGTCCTTCATGTACTGTCATTTTAGCCATAAACTATGTCATTTACCTTGCTTCACGACTTTAAGTTGGCTTCCCTTTATCACTTAGTCTTGTCAAAGGTATGATATCTTTGTAATCATGGGTTTGATATAATAATAATTTTAAGTCATGTGTTAAGATGAATGTGAAACTTAACATTTTTGAAGTTAATTAGGTGCCATATAAACTCATATTACATACCACTGGTGTTGTGTCTACTTTGGGAAATATGTCAGTATAACCAGAATAAATATTTATACATTTTCCTGATTGATGTTTGTTAGTTGGTATCCAGAGCCTTTGGGTCTTTTTTTCCTAATATATTTTTTTCTAGTTGCTTCTTTGCCCAGTGTGATATATTTTTCTTTGCTTTTTCTCTCATTTAATTGATGAACATTTATATTAAGTGAACTTTAACGTCACCCCAATTCCATCATGGTCTGAGAGGCCTTTTAGAAACTGGTGTAAATGTACACAGAGGCAAAAATTTTAGCCTGTGACCTTTTGAAGAATTTTCTGAGTGTAGCTAGAAACAGATTATCCATTGTTCACAGTGCTTTGCTTCATGTTTTGCCTTCTCTTGCTAAATCCTCTTATTTGTTGAAGTCTTGTATCTTAAGTTGCTTACAGTTTGTTAATACAGATCATTATTAAAAGATGATTAGTTTTCTTCATGGAGTTTAGACCCTTTCCATTTCTGCCATAATATCCAAAGGTTTATTTAAGGTAGCATGAAATGTTGAAAAAAATAGTTTAACTTCCTTTTTTCCCAATTGGGAAAGTAATACATGCCAATTGAAAATAAGAGAAACCAATAAAAGTGAAGGAAAAGGAAAAAAATCATCTCATTTTTACCTCTAAATATAATTACCTTATCTTTTTTTTTTTTTATTATGGTGTTCAAATCTTTGTTTGTTTTTGTTTAACCCACCCCAGGGATAGTCATTTTCTTCATATGTGTTCTAATGGTACTTAGCTTTATTTTGGAAAAATGTAGAGAGCCCCCCCACTCCCCAAATGGTCTAATTTTATTTCAAACTTTAAAAATTATTAGTGAAATGAATGTAGTTTCATATATTTATTGACCACTCATCTTCTGTAAATGACTTCATATTTCAACAGTTTCTCCATTGAATAGTCTTATTAACATAGAATATAATCTTATACATTAGTTATGTAAACCTTTTGGCCTCTAGTTGTTGTACATTCTTTTACTTCCTGTTGGTTACTTGCATTTTTCTTTGTCATTAGTGTCTTTTTTTTAAATGCAAGATGCAAGCATTTTTATGTAGGCAAATGTATCAGTATTTTTTTTTATGGCTTCTGGTTTTTGTCTTGTTTAGAAAAATCTACTCTACACCAGTATTATGCAATTATTCTTCAGTATTTTTCCTAATAGTTTTAATGTTTTATGACTTTGTTTTCTTTACCATAGGTTCTTCATCATACGTTTACACACACACACAAGCACACACATACTTTGAAATTTGGTATGAGTTATTTTTTGCAGATGTATAGCCCCTTGATCTGGTAATGGTTTATTGATGAATCCATTCTTTCACCACTGACTTGAAATATTATCTCTAAAAAAAAATTTATTTATTTTTTTTATTTAAAAATTTTTTTTTCAACGTTTATTTATTTTTGGGACAGAGAGAGACAGAGCATGAACGGGGGAGGAGCAGAGAGAGAGGGAGACACAGAATCGGAAACAGGCTCCAGGCTCTGAGCCATCAGCCCAGAGCCTGACGCGGGGCTCGAACTCCCGGACCACGAGATCGTGACCTGGCTGAAGTCGGACGCTTAACCGACTGCGCCACCCAGGCGCCCCCCCAAAAAATTTATTTTTAACATTTATTTATTTTTGAGAGACAGAGAGAGGCAGAGCATGAGCAGGGGAGGGAGAGAGAGACACACACACAGAATCTGAAGCAGGCTGCAGGCTCTGAGCTGTTTGTTAGCACAGAGCCCGACGCGGGGCTCGAACCCAAGAACTGTGTGACCATGATCCGAGCTGAAGCCAGATGTTCAACCGACTGAGCCACCCAGGCGCCCCTGAAATATTATCTTTATCAAGTGAAATTTCTGTGTACATACTAGTGGCTGTTCTATGGCTGTGATTAGTTAGGTTTCTGGGTTTTTTTTTTTTTTTTTGCCTTTTTTTCAGTATAGTGAGTTTGCTCTTTCTTTTTAATCTTTTATTTTTAATGTTTATTTTAGAGAGTGAGAGAGCCTTTGCATGCGTGCGCACATGCAAGGAAAGGAGGGGCAGAGAGGGAGGGAGAAAGAGGATCCGAAGCAGGCTTTGCACTGACAGCAGAGAGCCAGATGTGGGGCTCAAACTCACAAACTGTGGATCATGACCTAATCATGATCTGAGCCGAGGTCAGATGCTTGATCGACTGAACCACCCAGGCGCCCCTAGTGAGTTTATTTTCATAATGTACTGGTTTTATTATTACTATCATTCCTCCCCCCGAGACAGTGCATTTGAGCTTGGGAGGGGAAGAGAGAGGCTGGCCGGGAGAGAATCTTAGGCAGGCTCCACGCCCAGCACGAGCCTAACCTGGGGCTTCATTTCACATCTGTGAGATCATGAGCTGAGCTGAGGTCAAGATGCTTACTGACTGAGCTACCCAGGTGCCCCTGGTTTTATTATTACAATAGCTTAATAGAATGTTTAAGTGACCTGGCAATGTGGGTCTTCTCTTGTTCTTGTTTTTCTTTTTTTTTTTTTTTTTAATTTTTTTTTTCAACGTTTTTATTTATTTTTGGGACAGAGAGAGACAGAGCATGAACGGGGGTGGGGCAGAGAGAGAGGGAGACACAGAATCGGAAACAGGCTCCAGGCTCCGAGCCATCAGCCCAGAGCCTGACGCGGGGCTCGAACTCATGGACCGCGAGATCGTGACCTGGCTGAAGTCGGACGCTTAACCGACTGCGCCACCCAGGCGCCCCTGTTTTTCAAAACTTTCTGTGGTATTCTCACAAATGTATTACTTCAAATGAACTTCAGAATCAGCTTACCATTTTAAATAAGCATCCCTCAATTCCAAATCTATTATAACATCTTCTCACTCTTCAAAAAACATAAATCAGATCGCGTTACTCCCTTGTTTACATCCCTTCAGTATCTTCTTCCCCCTCTTTTTGTTATCTATTGCTGCGTAACAAGCTGCTCCAAAGCTTTGTAGCTTAAAACGGTCTGTTTATTGTGCTCACAGTTTTGCTAGTCAGGAATTCATGACTGGTTCAGCTCTGTTCCATGTGGCGTTTGTTGTCTGGGGTGGCCAGTGCTGGAGCATCCCTTCCAGTATGACCTCTTCAGTCACATGTGTGGCACCCCAGTACCTGGCTTCTATCTCCATGTAGCATTTCATTCGTCAGAATTTCTCCGTGTGGCCTGGGCTTCTCCCAGCATGGTGGTCTCAGAGTAAGTACTTTTTACATGGCAGCTGCTTTCCAGGAGGCGGGAAAGAAAAACTGTCAGGCCAGTTAAGGGCTGTGCCTGGAACTGGCACAGTGTCCTTTCTGCCATAGTTTATTGGTCAGAACAGCTATGAGACCTGCCTAGATGCAAGGAAATGGAAAAATAGACTCCACTTTTTGATGTGGGAGTGGCAAGATCTTACTGCATGTGGGGTGAGAGATATTGTGACCATATTTGGAAAATATAATATGCCACATTATCACACTAAAATTCAAAGCTCTTAAAATGGCCCATCGGGCTTTTCATCATCCGAATCATCCCTGCTTCTCTCTCTGACCTCATCCCCTACGTTTTCATCTTTTACTCCCTTTGGTTGAGCCACAATGGGCTCTTTGCTAGGCTTTGAATGTGTCATGCTTATACCAACATCAGATCCATTTTACCTGCCACTGCTGCTTTGAATGTTCTTCTTCAGAGCTTTGCTGGGTCTTCCCATTCTTACATCAGCCACACCTCTGCTCAAAGTCACATCTCCAGAGAGCTTTCCCCGACCACTTTATCTGCTAACATCTTGGTCCCTTACTACCCCCTAGTCTGACTTTTTCCTCTACACAGATTTTAGTGCTGTTTTGGGGAGCTTGGGGGCCTGAATATACTTTTTAGCTCCCTGCCTTGCTTCTGAACAAGTTGAGAAATAAGAGAGTAAAGATGGAGGCCAAAATATATGTGAAATATATAAATATTAAAAGTAAATTTATCATCTAGAAGTATATATTGATGAAAAGAATACATAAACATATAAATATATTTATATATTTGTGTCTATGTACATGTATATATGTGTGTGTGTATATATATACATACATGTATATACATATACATGCATATACGTGTGTGTGTGTGTGTATTCCGCCCCCCCCCCCCCATCATTATGAAGTTGGAGACCTAAGTGGGCCTAGTAACTAAATCTTAGAATTGGGCTGACTTACAACACCCAGTCCAAGGCAGGGTTGGTCACTCCCCTGTGCAGGGCTAGGTTCCTGATCAACTCCATGTTGACTGACATAGAAGAAAATAGTTACAGTTGTAGCAAGCCTGTTCCCATGTAAAGAAGGGTAGAACTGAGTTGTGCATGCCCAGGTATTTTCATTTTTACCAATCTGACTAAAGGGGGGGTGGAAGGAAGAGGATAAAAGGAGTGTCAAAGATGAATGTCAGATCTCAGATAGGAGAAACTGGGTGTATTGTGGTGCTATTCCTAAGATAGAAGACATGATAGGAAGATGATAAATTTTAGAAACACTGAGTTTGAAGTGCCTACAAGATACCCGTGTGGAGTTACCGAATAGGCATTTGGATAACACATTTGAAGATGCAGATTTGGTGTTAATTTTCTATCTTCTGTAAGAAGACTATTACAAGCATAGTGGCTTAAAACAACGCAAAATTATTATGTCACGGTTTCTGTGGGTCAGGAATCTGGGCAGTGGTTAACTGAGTTCTCTGCTCAGGTTCTCACCAAGCTGAAATCAGGGTGTCGCCTGTCAGCGCTGCCATCTCATCTGAGGCATGAGGTCCTCTTCCAGGCTCACTGGTTGTTGGTAGAATTTAGGTCCTTACAGTTGTAGGACTGAGGCTCTCAGCCCCTAGGGGCTGCTTGTTATTCCTTGCCGTGTGACCGTTCCCACAGTGTGGTAGTTTGCTTCTTCAAGGACAACAGAAAGCATTTTTGCTGCTTCAGATCTCGTTCATGGCTCGCCCGGTTAGGACAGGCTCAGCTGACTTTTGATTACCTCAAAGTCAACTGATGAGGGATCCTAATTGCATCTGCAAAGTCCCTTTTGCCACAAAATGTAATAACCATGTAAGGGATGTCACGTTGTATTTGAAAGTGCTTCTCTCTGTCAAGGGAGAGGATTGTACAGGGTGTGTACAGTCTGGGGCTGTTTTAGTCATCAGCAGTCACTATGGTAGTCATCAGCAGGATAGCCCGTGAATGCAGAGATTGCCCAAGGATGACTAACTTTGTTCAGAGAGAAGAGAAGAACGATTAGAGGAGATTTTCGGAATTATTGGTACCTGAAGGATACATTTTTTCATCTTCGTGTTCATAGCACTACATTGCTACCTGGCGCATAGTACATGTTCAATAAGTATTTGTTAGAATTCTTTGATCTCAGATTTTAAGAAATTAATGTATAATTTACATATGGTAACATTCACCCTTTTCAGAGTGCAGTCTGAGTTTTTTTGTTGTGGTAAAATACACATAAAGTTTACCATCTTAACGATTTTTAAGTATACAGTTCAGTGGTATTAAATACATTCACATTGCTGCACAACCATTGCTCCATCCATCCCCACAACTCTTTTCATCTTGTACAACTGAAACTCTGTACCTGTTAAATGATAACCCATTCTCCCCTTTCTCCATCTTCCGGCAATCACCATTGTGCTTTCTTTTGCTTTTGAGTACACTAAGTAATTCATATAAGTGGCATCAGACAGTATTTTGTCTTTTTGTGATTGGCTTATTTATATATTTATATAATGTCCTCAAGGTGTATCCATGTTGTGGCATATTGCAGAATACCCTCTCCCTTTTTTAAAAGGCTGAATAATGTTCCATTGTATGTATATACCAAATTTTCTTATCCCTTTATCCATCGATGGACACTTGGGTTGCTTCTGTGTTTTAGTTACTCTGAATAATGCTGCTATGAACATGAGTGTGCAAATATCCCTTTGAACCCTGCTTTCGATTTTCTTTTTGGATATATGCCCAGAAGTGGAATTGCTGGATCATGTGGTAATTATATTTTAAATGTTTTAAAGGTATTTTCATAGCATTGGCTGTCCCATTTTACGTGCTTAACCAACAGCACACAAGGGTTCCGTTTCTCCACATCCTCACCAACACTTCTTGGTTTTCTGGTTTTTTTGGTAATAGCCATACAAATGGATGTGACTTGGTATCTTATTGTAGTTTTCCACTTGCATTTTCCTAATGTTTAGCGATATTGAACATCTTTTCATGTGCTTATTGGACATTAATGTATCTTTGAGAAATGTCTATTCAAGTCCTGTGCCCATTTTAAAATTTTTGTTGTTGTTGTTGTTTAGTTTTAGGAGTTCTCTCTATATTCTGGATATTAATCTCCTCAGATATATGATTTGCAAATACTGTCTCCCATTCTGTGGCTTGCCTTTTTACTCTGTGGATATATCTATATCTGTATCTGTATCTATAGATATATTTTAATTTTTTTATTTTAGAGAGAGCAAGAGCATGTGTGAGTTAGGGAGGGGCAGAGGGAGAGAGAATCCCAAGCGAGCTCCCAAGCCCTATGATCATGACCTGAGCCAAAACCCAGAGTTTTATGGTCGACTGACTGAGCCACCCAGGCAGGCACCCCTTGAGTTAGTTTTTGTATATGGTGTTAGGTAGGGGTCCAGCTTCATTCCACTGCATGTGGATACCCAGTTTTCTCAGTGCCATTTGTTGAAAAGACTGTCCTTTCTACATTGAATGGTCTTGGCACCTTTGCCAAAAATTTATTGACCATGTATGTGAGGGAATTAAGACAGACGTACAGACCAGTGGAACAGAATAGACCAGTTCCATTGGTCTGTATGTGTGTCTTTTTTTTTTAAGTTTATTTATTTATTTTGAGAGACAGAGAGTGGGGGAAGGGCAGGGAGAGAGAGAGGGGGAGAGAGAGAGAATTCCAAGCAGGCTCCGCACTCCCCTAGGCAGGGCTCAAACTCACCAACTGTGAGATCATGACTTGAGCAGAAATTAAGAGTTACCTTTTTCAAGATTCTTTCAGCTATTCATAGTCCTTTGAAATTCCATATGAATTTTAGGATGGGTTCTTTTATTTCTCCAAATATGGCATTGGGTTTTGATAGGGACTCATTGAATCCGTAGATCACTTTGGGGTAGTATTGACATTTTAAGAATATTGTCTTTGAATCCATGAACGTAGGATGTATTTCTATTTATACCGTTTTTAATTTCTTTCAGCAGTGTTTTGTAGTTTTCAGTATACAAGTTTCACTGCCTTGGTTAGATTAATTCCCAAGTGTTTTATTCTTTTTTTTTTTTTTTTTCAACGTTTTATTTATTTTTGGGACAGAGAGAGACAGAGCATGAACGGGGGAGGGGCAGAGAGAGAGGGAGACACAGAATCGGAAACAGGCTCCAGGCTCCGAGCTGTCAGCACAGAGCCTGACGTGGGGCTCGAACTCACGGACCGCGAGATCGTGACCTGGCTGAAGTCGGACGCTTAACCGACTGCGCCACCCAGGCGCCCCACCAAGTGTTTTATTCTTATTGATTCTGTCATAAGTGGAATTGTTTGCTGCTTTCCTTTTTAGATTGTTCATTGCTACTGTCTAAAATGCAACTGATTTTTGTGTGTTAACTTTTTACCCTGCTACTTTGATGAATTCCTTTATCCATTCTCACAGATTTTTGTAGTGGAATCTTTAGAGGTTTTAACATATAGGATCATGTCATCTGAGAACAGCTGACTTTCCAATTTGAATGCCTTTTATCTCTTTTTCTTGCCTAACTGCTCTGGCTAGAACTTCAGTACTAAGTTGAACACAAGTGGTGAGAATGGGCACCTGCCTTGTTCCTGTTTTTAGGAAAAAAAGCTTTCAGTCCCCATTGAGTACTATGTTTCCTCTGAGTTTTTCATATATGGATTTTATTATGCTGAGGTAGTTTCCTTCTATTCCTTCTCTTTGTTGAGTGTTTTTATCATGAGAGGGTGTTGAATTTTATCACATGCTTTTTCTGCAATTGAGATGAACATGTGGTCTTTTCCCTTCCTTTTATTGATGTAGATATTACATAGACTTTCATATGTTGAACCATTCTCACATTCCAGTAATAAATCCCATTTAGTCTTGTGTATAATTCTTTTAATATGCTGCAGAATTTTTTAATAATTGTTGCGGATTTTTGCATCAGTATTTATGAGGGATATCAGTCTGTGATATTCTTGTGTCTTTGGCTTTGGTGTCAGGGTTATGCTGGCCTTATAGAATAAGTTAGGAAGTATTCTCTTCAATTTTTTGGAAAAGTTTAAGATGGGTTAGTATTAATTCCTGATTAAATATTTGGTAGAATTTACTAGTAAAATGATCAGGTCCACAGCTTTGTTGAGAGAATTTTGATTGCTGATTTAATCTTCTCACTAGTTATAGGCCTATTCAGATTTTCTATTTCTTTGTGATTTAGCCCTGGTAGGTTTTGTGTTTCTAAGGATTTATTCATTTCATTTAGGTTTATTCAAAAATTTTTTGGCATACAGTTCATCGTACTCTTTAACATCTTTTTTTAGGTCTGTAGTACTAGTAATAATGTACCCACTTTTATTTCTGATTTTAATAATTTGAGTCTTTTTCCTTTTTTCTTAGGCCATTTAGCCAAAAGTTTGTCAATTTTGTTGATACTTTCAAAGGACCAACTTTTGGTTTCATTTATTTTCCCTGCTTTTGTTATTCTTACTTTGTTTATCTCTGCTCTCCTATTTATTATTACCTCTTTTCTTCCAGATTTGTATTTCATTTGTTCTTTTTTTTCTAATTCCTTAAGTTAAGTTAGGCTTTCAATTTGGAATATTCTTGTTTTTTAACATAAATGTTTATAGCTATAAATTTCCCCATTAGCACTACTGTCACTGCATCCTGCAAGTTTTGGCATGTTGTATTTACACTTTCATATGTCAGTATTTTCTAATTTGTCTTGTGATTTCTTGAAACGTTGGTTGCTTAAAAGTGTATTGTTTAAAATAATCCAATTAAAAATGGAGAGAAGACATGAACGGACACTTCTCCAAAGAAGACATACAGATGGCCAACAGACACATGAAGGGGTGCTCAACATTACTCACCATTAGGGAGATGCAAATTAAAGCCACAATGAGATATCACCTCACCCCTGTCAGAATGGCTAAAATCAGCAACACAAGAAACAAGTGTTCGTGTGGATGAGAGAAAGGAACCTTCGTGCACTGTTGGTGGAAATGCAAACTGGCACAGCCACTGTGGAAAACAGTGTGGAGGTTCCTCAAAAAGTTAAAAATAGGGTTACCGGGGCGCCTGGGTGGCTCAGTCGGTTAAGCGTCCGACTTCAGCTCAGGTCACGATCTCGCGGTCTGTGGGTTCGAGCCCCGCGTCGGGCTCTGGGCTGATGGCTCAGAGCCTGGAGCCTGCTTCCGATTCTGTGTCTCCCTCTCTCTCTGCCCCTCCCCCATTCATGCTCTGTCTCTCTCTGTCTCAAAAATAAAAGGTTAAAAAAAAAAATTAAAAAAAAAAAATAGGGTTACCATGTGATCCAGTAATTCCACTCCTGGGTATTTACCCAAAGAAAACAAAAACACTAATTCAGAAAGAAAACACTAATTCAAAAAACATGCATCGTATTTTTTTTCAGCATTATTTATAAAAGCCAAGATATGGAAGCAATGCAAGTGTCCATTGATAGCTGAATGGATAAAGAAGTGGCATACACACACAAATACACACACAGTGGAATATACTGAGCCTTAGAAATGAATGAAATCAGGGCACCTGGGGCAGCTCGATTGGTTAAGGGTCCCACTCTTGGTCTTGGCTCAAGTCATGATCTCACTGTTTGTGGGATCAAGCCCTGTGTTGGGCTTTGTGCTGACAGCACGGGGCCTGCTTGGGATTCTCTCTCTGCTTCTCTCCCATGTACTCTCTCTCAAAAAAATAAAAATAAAAAAAAAAAAATAAATTCTTTCAAAAAAAAATGAAATCTTGCCATTTGCAATAACATGGATGGATCTGGAGGGTATATAATGCTGAGTGAAATGAGTCAGTCAGAGAAAGACAAATACCATCTGATTTCACTCATATATGGAATTTAAGAAACAAAACACATGAAGAAAGAAAAAGAGACAAACCAAAGAACAGACTCTTAAATACAGAGAACAAACGAATGGTTACCAGAGGGAAGGTGTGTGGGGGGAATGGGTGAAATAGGTGAAGAGGATTAAGAGTACACTTATTATGATGAGCATGGAATAATGTATACAACTGTTGAATCACTATATGGTACACCTGAAACTAAAATAATACTGTATGTTAGTTAATTATACTGAAATTTTTTAAAAAAGTATATTTAATTTTCACAATTTTGTGAAATTTTGTGAATTTTCCAGTTGTTGATTTCCAACTGCATTCCACTGTGGTCGGAGAAGATATGTTGTATGATATCTATCCTCTAAAAATCTATGGAGATGTCGAGTTGCTTGGGTGACTCAGTCGGTCAGGCATCCGACTCCAGCTCAGGTTATGATCTCATAGTTTGTGGGTTCGAGCCCCGAGTCTGTGCTGACAGCTCAGAGCCTGGACCCTGCTTTGGATTCTGTGTCTCCCTCTGTCTCTGCCCCTCCCCTGCTTGTGCTCTTTTTCTCTCTCAAAAATAAACATTAAAAAAAGCTTTTTTTTAAATAAAAAATAAAATCTATTGAGATGTAATTTTTTGGTCTACACGTGGTCATCCTGGAAAATGTCCCATATGTACTTGAGAAGAATGCATATTCCATTGTTTGGTAGAATGTTCTGTGTATGTATGTTGGGTCTAGTTGGCTTATTGTGTTAAGTCGTCTGTTTTCTTCTGTCTGGTTGGTTTCTCCATTATTTTGAGCGGTGTATTGAAGTTTCCAACTATTAGTGTAGAACTAATTTTCTCTTTAATTCTGTCATTTTTTGCTTCTTATATTCTGATGGTCTGTCATTAGGTGGGTAAATGTTTATTATATCTCCTTGCTGTACTGAACCTTTTATTAATATACGGTGTCCTTTGTCTCATAATTTTTTTTTATAGTTTTATGATTTTGTTAACACAAATACTACATGCACATAAGCTGTCTATTCATTTTCTTTGCTACTCAGCCTGGCATTGGGATTGGTGACTCTGATGGCCAGCTGGGCTGCTCTTTTGGCCTTGCAGTTCTTGGAGGAGACACTGTGAGCAATCTGTGTACAGTAAGATCTGTTGCACATCAGCAGCACTTCAAGCTCCTTGATGTTGTGAACTAGGAACTTCTGGAAGCCACTGGGCAGCATGTACTTTGTTTTCTTTTTCTCCTATAACCAAAGTTGGGCATCAAGATCTGGTTCTTGAATCTTCTCTACACCCTATTGTCAATGCCTGGTTTCCACCAGTTATGGTTAATTTTGACACATTGTTCTGCCTGGTGCCAGATGAAGTTCTTGGTCCTCTTTTTAATGATCTTGGACTTGACTAGAGGTTTGAGGGTGAACATGATGCCATATAGGAGATGGCTGCCACCTTCACAGGCAGTGCTGAAGAAGAGAGGGGAAGGTCCTCCATAACTTGTTTTGATTGAAAGTCTGTTTGTCTGATAATTTGTATAGCTACCCCCACTCTCTTTGTAAAAACTGAAAGATTTATACGATCCGAAGAGAAACCAGAGTATTCTCTTTGGTTACCATTTACATGGAATATCTTTTTCCATCCTTTCAATTTCAAAGTGCTTGTGTCCTTAGCTCTCAAGTGAGTCTTCCATAGGCAGCATGTAGTTGGGTCATGTGCTTTTATTTTTTTTAATTTTGTAAATTATTTTTTATTTTATTTTTTCTGACAATCTCTGTCTTCTGATTGGAGAGTTTAATCCATTTACACTTAAAATAATTACTGATAAGAAGGGATTTACTGCTATCATTGTGCTATTGGTTTCCTTATGCCCTATGGCTTTTTTTGTCTCTCATTTTCTGCATTACTGTTTTCATTTGTGTTTATTTTTTGTAGTGAAATGTTTAAATTCCTCTCTCATTTCCTTTTTGTGTATTCTACAGCTATTTTCTTTGTGGTTACCATGGGGATTACATTTAACATCCTAATGTTACAACACTCTCATTTGAATTTATACCAGCTTAATTCTGTGTTTTGACATTTAAATGGCACGTATTCATGTAACCATCACCATGGTCAAGATATAAGAAGTTTCATCACTCAGAAAATGTCCTCATACCCCCTTTGGCCATCAGAGTAGATGGTAGCAAATCCTGAGGGGAACATCTGTTGTCTTATAGGGAAGAAGCCTTTGAATTGTCTTCAAACGGGTTTGTGGAGTGCCTCCTCTTAGTAAGCAGTGATGGGCTACTATTGTAGACTGGGGGGTTCAGGGGAACCTGGAAATATGAGATTTTTGGGGAGCACAGCTCACTTGTATGCATTCATTTGTCAGAGTCTTATTCTTAACCCTCAGGACTCTGGTCTCGGCATAGCAGATGTGCCCTGTAGGGAATTTAACCTTCTTTGAAGCCCAGCAACTCTGATAATTAAGTGTTGGTTCTGGT
This sequence comes from Lynx canadensis, assembly GCF_007474595.2. NCBI lineage: Eukaryota > Metazoa > Chordata > Mammalia > Carnivora > Felidae > Lynx > Lynx canadensis. The sequence continues at coordinate 18,815,226 of NC_044316.2, forward strand.
CCTTAGGTTTCTCTGTCCTCCTGCTGTAAGAAAGGAGACCATCTTTATATGCTTCTGGAGAGACCTTTTGGCTTATATGCCTAGCTTCTAATTGGCAGTTAATCAGCTTTTTGTTATCTTTTTTATTTTTTCTTCCAGTGAGCAAAGGGTTTAGTAATACTCTTATAGTTTCATTGCTTTTGTAGTTACGATTTTTCCTTCACTGCCAGCTTTAAAATCCCATCTGAGCACCTGCAGCCAGCTGCCCTGGAAGCCTAGTGTAGGATGTTCATTAAGATCTTCCTTTGGGGGCGCCTGGGTGGCGCATTCGGTTGAGTGTCCGACATCAGCCAGGTCACGATCTCGCGGTCTGTGAGTTCGAGCCCCGCGTCAGGCTCTGGGCTGATGGCTCGGAGCCTGGAGCCTGTTTCCGATTCTGTGTCTCCCTCTCTCTCTGCCCCTCCCCCGTTCATGCTCTGTCTCTCTCTGTCCCAAAAATAAATAAACGTTGAAAAAAAAAAAAAAGATCTTCCCTTGGGATCAACACCTGGGAGGAGGGAGGATTGGGTAGATGCAGAATTCATGGTGCAGTGTAGGTCTGGTGGTAGCTTTGTTCATCTCCTTTCGGGAGCTCTGATGCTAGAATTGGTTCTTCTGAGTTGCCCAGAATTGGGCTGAGGTGCTTAGGCCTTTATATTGCTCTATCAGTTGGTCGTTGGATGTGGGCTGCCCAGGAAGGGTTTCCCTTAGGTAGGATCATTCTTTGCGGCTGAGGCAGTCCCTGAAGGACTGACTGAGCACTGCTAGCAGTTAAGGCAACAAGTCCTTCCCCGAAGGGGAGCTGGGCAGCACGTCAGCGTCTGCTACAATTCCTCTGTCTTCACTAAGAATGATTATATCATTACCTTGCTTCTCCTAGATTCGGGTTTCATTTGTTCCAGAATTTGTTTTAGTTTTTTTAGTATCATTATGAACTCATGGATATAAATAACATATACTTAACAGACTTTATGTTGACTTACACATATAGAAGGATGTACAAATGTATGTAAATATACAGCTTAATAAATGTTGACAGTGTGAACACATCAGTGGAACTTGTATAGTGCTGGCAATCAATAGGTCCTTCTTTCCTCTGCATTTCCTTCTAGTCATTACCTGTTCTTTCCAAGGGTCTCTACTATCCTGACTTGAATTTAGCATGTCGTTGAAATTTGTGTAACAAAGTCACACAGTAAGTGACATTTTGTTCTGACTTCTTTTCATTCGTATATTTGTGAGATTAAGCTTACGGTTGTAAATCATTTATTTTTATTGCTATACAGTTTTTCTTTGAATATACTGCTTTTGAAAAAACATTTCTGCTATTGATAGACACTTGGAGTGTTCTCAGTTTATGAAAGGGCTGCTTTAAACATTCGTACATATCTTTCGGTGAACGTATATACAAATACACCTAAGGTATAGGTATATACCTAGTGAAATTGCTAAATGTGTATATGTTCTGTTTCAGTAGGTAATGCCAGACATTTTTCAAAACAATTATTGATTTACACTCCTACTAGTAATGTATAAGAATTCCAGTTGCTGGGATGCCTGGCTGGCTCAGTTGGTAGAGAATGCTACTTTTGATCTCAAGGTTGTGGGTTCAAGCCCCATGTTGGGTGTAGAGATTACTTAAATACATAAATAAACTTAAAAAAAAAAAAGAGTTCCAGTTGCTGCAGTTTGCCTGTTTATGTAGGATGTAACCCTCCAAAGCTTATGGTTGAAAGCTGGGTATATTTACTGGGTCCCCTCCACTAGCAGGTTCTGAAGTCTAATGTTTTGTCTTCCTGAGGCTGTGAGACTTCAAAATTCTGCTTTGCTTTTCCGAAGTTTTTGGCTTACCTTTTAACCCTTTTCCACCACTTATGCGTTTGAGGCCCCCTCATGTCTTCGGTTTTGTCACTTCAGACCTCATTGTCAACCCAAATCTCTGATGGCTCCTATTTGCCTCAACAGAGGTACCTTAGAACGTGACTTTCTGGCACGCTTTCATTCTCTAGTGCAACGTTATTCTGTCTCTTATTTTTTCTCATAGTGACTTCACATGTGATTTGACCACATTCTTTCTATGTGAACTTACTTTTCCTGAATTGGTAAGAGGGAGCTGTGAGCCAGGAGAGCTTTTTATCTTTGTGGCTCTAGAGCTCTTCTGTTACTTTCATGAAATGAGATACATCATCTCATCCTTTTTGAGCTCCTTAGCTGTCTTCCTTTTAGCTGTCCCTTAGCTGTCCACCTTTATGTGGCCCTTTTTCCTTTGCCCCCGTTGTCCCTATTGGAGTGAATCTCAGCAATTTCTTCTCAGTGTGGGCTTCACCCTAAAAGGGGGTGCTTCTTCAGCTGGTTAGTTTAGAAGTGTGCTGCCCAGTGGTGTCCAGTGGCTAATTAAAGTTAAATTTAAGTAAATAGAAGTAAACATTTGATTCCTCATGTGCATTATCCATGTAACATGTGCTCAGTAGTCACACGTGGCTATAGCTACTGTATTGAGCATTGTTGATATAGTATAATCTCACCACAGAAAGTTCTGTTAGACAGTGGTGGCTTAAAGTGTGCTGTGTTCTCTTCAGGTATTAGTGTAGACCTTTTGCACTCATGTGCAAATTGCAATATGCAGAAAGCCCCCTGTGTTTCAGCTAATGTTCTTCTTCTTCTTCTTTTTTTTTTTTTTTTTTTGTCAGTTAATGTTCTTAAGTTGGCCTGTTGTACTTTTCATTGAGGATGGAATAGAATTTTGGTATTTTCCTCTTGTTGGACCCATTATACATTCAGCTTTCTTTTGCAGAGTTACTAATACCACACCAGTTTTGTAGCTCTAAGTGGTTTGTTGCTATTTGCTTGTTTTTTGGGGTTTGTGGGTACCTTGTCCCCTGCTTTATGGAGTTCACCTATTCAAATGCTAATTTCATCTGGAAGCACCCTCAGAAACACACCCAGAAATGACGTTTAGCCAGATATCTGTACATCCTATGAGCCAGTCAAGTTAAGGTATAAAATTAACCATTACAGAGGGAGTTGGGGAGATTTGCAGCCACTGCCGCCTTCTAAAAGCCCCCTTTCAGATTCAGCACGCTGCCCCCCACCAACCTTTAAAATTAACATTATGTAATTCTGTAGCTCCTGTTCTGCCCCTTCTAACCCTAAAAAGGCTTCCTGTCTTTGATTTAGTATTTATTATCAAGTCAGTCACTTGTTACTGACTAGGCAGACTTGTACATGTCATTGGGTCTCTTTCCACCTTTAGTTGCACCATTTTAAAAATGAGAATGCTGGACGCAGGTTTGTTTTCTCACAGAGGAACCTCACTGGTGTTCTCTTAGCGTTAGCAGGATCTAGTATTTAAACAGTAAATATATTCATGATACTTTCAATGGAAAATGCTACTTTTGTTTGATATTTTATTTTTTATTTTTAAAAAAAAATTTTTTTTTTAACATTTATTTATTTTTGAGACAGAGAGAGACAGAGCACGAACGGGGGAGGTGCAGAGAGAGAGGGAGACACAGAATCGGAAACAGGCTCCAGGCTCTGAGCCATCAGCCCAGAGACCGACGCGGGGCTCGAACTCACGGACCGCGAGTTCGTGACCTGAGCTGAAGTCGGACGCTTAACCGACTGCGCCACTCAGGCGCCCCTATTTTTTTTTTTTTTTTTTTTTGATGTGTATTTTTGAGAGGGCTTGAGTGGGGCTGGGGAGGGGTAGAGAGAGAGGGAGACATAGAATCGGAGGCAGGCTCCAGGCTCTGAGCTGTCAGCACAGAGCCTGACATGAAGGTTGAACTCACGAACTGCCAGATCATGACCCAAGCTGAAGTTGAGTGCTTAACCGACTGAGCCACCCAGGTGCCCAGAAAATGCTACTTTTGAACGGAGTAGAGATGAACTTCTTGGCAACGTGACTTAACTCATTCTCAGATAAATGTAAATGTGGCTACCTTAAGAGATATTTTTTCCATGAGACTTAACTGTTTGTTGTTCTGTTACTCCCTCAACTGTGTACTTGAGGGTGATCATCTTACCTGAGTTTGTCTTACTGTGTTTATTCCTGGTTATACAGTTCTCATTTCTGAACGATCTGCACTTATTTCCCATTAATTGATTAGAGGTCTGGGGCATAGATTTTCTTGGTCTGTTGTTGTTTTAAGAGTTCAGTGTTTAAGGGAAAGGATTGTATGCATTCTCTGAAATAATTTTTAGCTACAAGGAAATAGCTCTATTTCTGTGAGTCATCATCTCTCTTATGTAATGCTGGGTAAAGTTTTAATTTTGTAGGTAGAGATTTACAATTTCCAGACGGAAAGCTACAAAAATTGAAATTTCAAGAGAGTTGTAGATTTGCTACAAATGCTAATCTATATTGAAAATTGGAGTTTGAGATACAAATGTAGGTAACCGTGACTGATAAGAATTTTCCTCAAACCTCATGATTTTCAGTGAGAAATAGTTCTTTTTAGTCCTTTTCATGTGTAAGCTAACATTTTCTTTTTCCCTTAGCTTCCAATAAAAACAGGACAGCAGAACACACATACCAAAGTCAGTACTGAACACAACAAGGAATGTCTTATTAATATTTCCAAATACAAGTTTTCTTTGGTTATCAGCGGCCTCACCACTATCTTAAAGAATGTTAACAATATGGTGAGTATTTGGGCTATTGTTTTGTGGGGGAATTTGTTTTGGTTTGTTTTTGATTTAAAGATTTGGAGCAGCATATTTTGAAGTATGGAAAGTCCTTTTCTGTGGACTCCGGATATAAACATTCCCCATTGTATTTTGTGGGTGAGCACAGGTAACCTTTTAACTTTCATTTTAGTTTTTGATTCTTTCTCTTAGATCCTTCTCTTATTTGTGACCCTATCTTCTTTACTATTTTTTTTTTTTTTGGTGGGGGGGAATTAAGATTTCATATAGACTGTAGGTCGTATATGAATTGATCATGGAGTAATCTTTTAAAATATTTTTTTTTAGTTTCTTCTTTGAATACTTATCAGGTTGCCCTAGTCCTAAGTAGATGATAAATATGACCTTGTAGTGATAAAATGTGAGATTGCTTTTATGAAGATATTGTTTTATTTCCTTCCTCCTGTAACCTGTGACAAATTCTATAGTAGTTCAAGATCCCATTGTTGAAATGATTTTCCTCAAATAGTCATTTCATCAAGTAATTCCACTGTCACAAGCTCCCAGTTGCCTTTTTTCCTGTTTTATAAAATCGATTTACATTCCCTAGGCTACAAGTTATTCCAGTATATATTTCTCCTATATGTCGCAGGTGATCTGTCTTCTCTGTCAATTCCTAAAACCTACTTCATACTCAGTGCAAAACAACCGATCTGGGTGTTTCTTGATTAATTCTAAACTGCTTTTCCTGCCTTTAGCACTTGTAACCACAATTTATATTGTTTGTATTGAGCATTGAGACTGACTTTTGGTTGTAGATTGTGAGACTCAGTCCCATTTTTACAGTCACATCATCTTTGGTGTGTGTTCTTTTTAAAAACTTGGTTAGACAATGCCCTAAACTTAGAAAACTGATAAACTGGAGGTGTGAGCAGTCATTTGCCATACAAAGAAATTTTTTCTTTATAGAAAAAATTAAGATTTTCTGAAGAAAGCAGAACCTCTTAGGAACACGTAAAGTGAATTACAGAAACACATTTAAGATTTTGTGGATCTCTTCTGTTGCAGTGTGTGGGGCATGGTGATAGGATGTTCCTTATATAAATATGTGGCTGTGTTCCCAGTTAGATGAAAATATTTGAATATTTGGAACCTTCTTTTCAAAAACAAAAACAAAAGCAGTATTGTGATATTGGCATTCATTTAGTGCTTACTGAATAAACTGACTTTTGGAAACCATAGTTTCTTGTTGGTAAATAGCATAGTATTAAATTTAAGGATAGTGAATGCCTAAAATTCACTGTAATTGGTATTATAGTATTTTGTTCCTGTAAGAATTTAGACTTTGATTATCTTGTGGCATCGAAGTTAAATGTTCAATTCAAGATTCTGGTTCAGGTCTATATGTATTTCTAAATCCTATGTATTTTTAAAGTATAAGCAAAAGTTATTTTCTTTTACTGTTACAACACTAATGACAGATTGTAATAAATGCCAACATTTTCATTTGCCTGGGAATATACTTTGAGCATTAAGATAAAATAGAAATAATAGATTTAAATACAGTCTAATCTGGGAGGTAAAATGGAAAACATGATTTTTTTTTTTCTTAATCCTTCGTCCCTTTTCAGATATGTGCTGATTTGTAGTAGGGAATAATAGCCAACTTTTAGTGTTGTGAATATCTTTTCTTTTAGAGAATATTTGGAGAAGCTGCTGAAAAAAATTTGTATCTCTCTCAGTTGATTATATTGGATACACTGGAAAAATGTCTTGCTGGGGTAAGTAAATCTAAAATAGGCAGATTTTGTGAATTCAGTTTTGAGAATGATCTGATGTACCAAAATGTATATGGACAAGAAAAGTCCTATGGATTTTTTTTTGCCTAAGACATATGAATACGAATTTTGTTAACAGAGTTAACAGAGTACAGACAAGTTTTCAAGAGAAACTTATTTTCTTATCTTTTGTGAATAGATACTAAGTTTATTTATAAAGTGTTAAGCTTGAGCCACATATCTGTTTCAGGTTTTTTAGAAGAGTTTATGAAAAAAGCCACCATTTGACTTACTTAATTTCTCCAGATATTGTTAGGTCTGTAGCATTGGTTAGCTGTGAAAAAATGTGACAGGAAGACCAGGAGTAATCTTGTCTCTTTCCCCGTTTTAGTATTTTATCTGATTTTAGGGTTTTACTTTTCAAATCTATATAAAAGGAGACTTTAAAAAATTGTAACTATTGCTGATAGATCCTACCTGAAGAACACTTGTTATATGTACATATGAACATACAAAGTAGATATGGGGAGGAGTAGTTGAGTACAAAACAGTTCTTTCTTTGGTTTCTTCTGAATAGTTACCTCATTATGTTTCAACCATGACTTAATTAGAATTTGTCAAGAATATTTTCATTGTATAAAGCAAGGTGTTTCTGTACTTCAGCAGCCTTAATTCTTACCGGAACATGGTAGGAGCTACCTTCATTTTAAATGTCTGTTCACTAAATATTAGAGTTTAAATTATTATATTCTCTCTTCTTTGGCACGTCTTTTGCCTTTATTCAGAATTGCTTCTGTATTCTACATGCTACAGTTTTCTGTGGTAAACCTTGTTGGGAGGGACTTGGAGGTGAGGACTGATTGTGTGGTTGAGAAGAGAGGGAATGGTCAGCAGTGTTGGAGGAAGGGGTAGAGTATGGAGTTGGAAAAATAATTACATCCATTCCACTGTACATCCTGAGAAAAGAGACATGTTTTACACTATAGGCCACCAAACCTCAGCATAATGTTTTAAACTTTTGTTGACCCTTGACCGTATTCCAAAATTGTCAGACAGTGTTAATAGGTTTTCTACTTAAATCGAGGGTAAGCTAGTTCTGTTTTTAGCTTGGTGCTTTCTATTAATTTGTGGTGTGCTGTGGTTCATTTGTAAAATGGAGTGAAAGAGCAGAAGCACTGTTAAATAGGATGATGTAATTGTGAAGATGGACAGTTTAAACTTACCCTGAATCAGTTCTCTGTATTTGTCTTGTTGCTTTGATTGTAAATACCAGTATATGAGCCATATCCATGTTTGAATGGAGGTCCCATAGCTCTTCTCTGTTAACATTTATAACTGAGAGGTAATGGTCAATGTATTTTGGAGAATGATTACTGCTATTATTGGCTCTTGTTTAATTGATACTCTTTGGAGATAGCCTAACTGAAACTCTAATAAATGGGCATGGTATAACTTACATAATACATAAAATATATGTTACTTTGCTCTGTTCTGTTGACAATGTATAACTTTTTTTCATTGAATTTACAATTAAAAAACAATGCTATTCATATCATTGAACAGTTGCGTTTTTCGGAATTGCCTTCAATAATTTTATAGTTGTTGATTTTCATTTTTAGATTGAAGTAAGTTGAGGTAGTTTAAGAAGAACAGCCTACAAGTGCATGTTTATCATATAAGTAGTTGAAATAACTGAATGAAAATGATCAAATATTTACCAAAATCATATGAGTAAAATTTTGTAGAATTTGAGGAATCTTTGTTCCTACATGTATGACCATTATTCAAAAGATTGCATACTTCTGTAATTATGACTTGCTTATTAATTGGAGTTTCAACATTTCTCTTGTTTGATTGGCCTATAAGATATTGGCATCGCCACTTGAATTTTGCAGGGTTTTATGATGTCTCTTTATTTGCTGTCCATATTTTTCAGTGTGTTTACATCTGAAAACACTTGGATTACAATTACAGAATCAAGCATAGCACACAGTTGTCCAAGATTTTGCTCTTGGTCATCATGCTTGGTATATCAAAATTGTCATTCTTACATGAATATTAGCTGTTAGGCGATATGGAACAGTGTATCTGCAGGATAGCTTCTCTATTGGTTATTTTGTTAATTATAGACATTTCCTTTATAAAGTAGAGATCTTGGTGTTAACACCAAAATTATCAACCTTGGTGTGTCATTAATATTGGGACCACCTGGCATTATGTGCTCCTGATTTGATACAATATGTACTTTGCTGAATTACCTGAATGTTTAATCTGAATCTAATCAGACTATTAGATTTAGGTCCCAGCTACAGAAAATACAGTAACTAGAAAGACAAGGCACACTACAAAGAAATAATCGAATCAACAATATGGAACATTTTGTAAGGCCCATTTTCTTAAATCAATGTTATGGAAAGTAAAAATGAAGTATAAGGAGTGTGTGGTGGGGAGAGATTGTTTTAGAATAAAGAGAGTAAAGGAATCATGCTGCAATCATCTGAATCTTTTTTGGGTCCTGACTAAATTAAAAAGAAGCTATGAAAGACATTTTCGGGGCAGTTGGGGAAATTTGAATATAGATTGGGTATTAGCTGATACAAGGGGAATTGGTTTTTGTTTTTGTATTTTTGTTCTTTGATGTGATTGTATTGAAGTTATATTGGAGAATGTCCTTGTTTTTGAGAGATGCTAAGGTACCTATGGACGAAGTGTTATAATGTTTGTAACTTACTTTGAAATGGCTCAACCAAAATAAAATTATTTGTAATAAGTACATATCTATGTGTTTTAGGCAGTCCTCTAAATGGCAGGTGTGATTGCCCATCCAGGAATGTATTTGGATTTGAGACAGATGACACAGTGCACTCAAAAATGAATATGAATAAAGTGTTTTTTAGAACTCACAATAAACTTGGGATTCCCAGGAGTGGGAAGGCTTATTATGTAGGGAATTGGTGAACAGGGAACAAACAGGACTAGTGGTGGTGGTGGTGTGGGGGATGATGCTGGGGAGGATGGATGGGAGCCTTTATTGTGACTCAGAGGTCAAAGATGGAACCATTCTCTTTATTAGACTAACTATAGGTGGATACAGCAAACACGATGAAGTATTAACAGTTGTTGAATATAGGTGATGGATGTATTATTGTATTGAACTACCGTGTGAATATATCATTGTCCACTATTGTATGTCAAGTCTAATGTATGCTTGAAAATTTTCATAGCAGAGAATCTTTACATGTAAATTTAAGAAAGTTACAGAATTATGTGATTATTTCTATTTTAGCAACCAAAGGACACAATGAGATTAGATGAAACGATGCTGGTCAAACAGTTGCTGCCAGAAATCTGCCATTTTCTTCACACCTGTCGTGAAGGAAACCAACATGCAGCTGAACTTCGGAATTCTGCTTCTGGGGTTTTATTTTCTCTCAGCTGCAACAACTTCAATGCAGTGTTTAGTCGCATCTCTACCAGGTTAGTGTGTAAATCTACATAGGACTGTTGCAAGTAATACAATTTTAGAAGTTTTCTTTTGTCTGCATAAAAACAAAAAGTTGACAGAAATGAATTTGACTTGGGCTTTTGTATAAATTTTATGCATTGATTTCTTTGAAAGTTTTATTGTGCAACATTGTGATATTGATGTGTACAATTGTGAGTACTGTTAGGAGGTTGAAAGTCCAAATTTTAGGATGATACATCACCCATAATTAGGTTTTTGTTTTTAACACTAGGTATGAGGTTTTGGTTGGCCTTTCTAACATTTTATTCCTTTAAATGGAATTAGCTAATCAGATAGAATAACTGATAAGAGTAGTCAGAATTCCAGTGACCTCCCAGCTCTGTTCTTTATCACAAGATTCTAAGTTACCAAATGAAAACAAAACCTAGCAATATGGAAGCACAAGGAAGTAAGTAATTTGCAAAGTAGACTTCTCCAGAAAGTGGACTGTGTTCTAAGTGTATGAAATGTAAAAGCTCCTTTTTTTTTTTTTTTAAGTATTTACAACAAATGTGCTGTTTTATTCTCATAGTATCTCTGAAATGTAGGTGATACTTCCCCCAGTTTACAGATAAGCAACTAATACCCAAAGAATTTATCAAGGCGGTATGTCAAACCACGGAGGACCCAAAATTTTTTTTTTTAATTTTTTTTTTTTCAACGTTTATTTATTTTTGGGACAGAGAGAGACAGAGCATGAACGGGGGAGGGGCAGAGAGAGAGGGAGACACAGAATCGGAAACAGGCTCCAGGCTCTGAGCCATCAGCCCAGAGCCTGACGCGGGGCTCGAACTCACGGACCGCGAGATCGTGACCTGGGTGAAGTCGGACGCTTAACCGACTGTGCCACCCAGGCGCCCCGCAAAATTTTTAAGTCAGACTGGTCAGAGTCTATTAGGTTCGTTATATTAGACTGCTACTCTAAACTTCCATTTTAACCATATTTTTACTGTTGTGCTTCAAGTTTATATGATAAATATTATTTAAGCTTTTACTGATAAAAATCACTATGTGATATGCTATAGATGGGAAGAAATTGGTGTATAGATGGTGCTCTGTGGAATAGAATTATAACTGATGGTAGCAGGTAATTCTGGAACTTGCTTTCTTACAAATGATTTGCCTATCGTATACAAGTACAGTCAAATGGGTCCTTAATTATGTTTATTCTTTGTTTACTGGTACATCTTTTATCCTTTGACTTGTCTGTGTTGTGTGAACAGCAGGCTTCCATTAGTCAGCTTTGGTCATTCTTCCGTTGTTTCCCAACAGGTGTGAATGAGAACATACATCATAATTAGAAAATTTGTGCTGTAGTGTTTTGAGGACTTGGCTAACTTCAAAATCTTGCCATCTTTTTAATAAATACAACATTTTTATAGTCATGATGCTAGGCAATAATATTCTTCAGTCCCTCTTCAGAACTGGTGCAAGGAAAATTAAAATTTTGTTCAGTGGTGTAATAAGATTGATAATATTAGGTAATGTTGATACAATAGAAAATTGTCTTCATGAAATTTTTTGAGTGGTAACATTTTATATTCTGAGTAATATTAAACTAGATGAAGTAGCAAGGTAACTGACGCCTAGGGAATAGGTGGTGTGAAATTGTAAAAGACAAAAAACAAAACCCCTTCTTTGTTTAAATGATGACTGTACCAGCTTATTATTTGAAATAATCTTACATTGAAGGTAGAAAATTATCAAAAGAATAAAATGTTTTTAGCATATCCAAGTATGAGTTGCTTTATAAAGCACAGCAAATATGCCACCTTTTAAAAACCTGAGAAATTTTCTAGTCACCCAAAGGTTTCATTTTATAGGATTTTGCAGCATTAGCACATGTAAATATGTAACACATGTAAATATGCTTTTGTGTATTTTCCAAACCTAGTTCACAGTTTCCAGAAGAGAAGTTAAATGTCTCCAAAATAAGCCTGTTTCTTTAGCTTTCAGGGGGCAGACTGCTCAGAAATGGGATCTGTGAAATACATGTTTCAGACGACTGCGTTTGCTGTTTAATTTAGCTTGTGCCAGACATAGGAGATGATCTTGTTAGAAGACCACTCACCTAAAAGACCATTCTGATGGTTTAATTTAGATACAGATATCTTATGACATTGCTGTCATAGGATTAGGTGGCTTAAAATACGCAAGTGACTAGAATGGCAGTTTCTTCCTGAAGATTGAGTTTATATGTCATATAAATTAAATGGACCAATATCATGAACATTTGTTTGACCATTCTGCCTGTCCACAGATGTTTCTCTTTTAGGCTTAACATTAGCTTTTGATATTTCTTTTTTCTTAATGTTTGTTTATTTATTTTGAGAGAGCGCGAAAGAGTGGAGGAGAGGAGAGGCAGAGAGAGAGGGAGAGAGAGAATCCCCAGCAGGCTCCTCACTGTCAGTGCAGAGCGTGATGCAGGGCTTTCGATCATGACCTGAGCTGAAATTGAGTCTGAACCCTTAACCAACTGAGCTACCCAGGTGCCCCTAGCTTTTGATATTTCTGTCCTTTGATTTTTTTAGGGGAATATGGACTACAGATCTTAAGTTTATTATTCTGCTGAAGTACATACATGTTCTGTGGCTCATAATACTCTTTGATGTAGAAGATCAGCTGCTTTCTCCACAGAATTGTTGCACACTCGTAATCGATCTAATTGTTTTGTAGTGGGAGGGTCCTGTGGAATATCTGATTTGACAAACCACCAGAAGCAGAAGACTCAGTGATTTTTTTTAAAGTTTATTTATTTAGAGAGAGAGAATGAGTGGGGAAGGAGTGGGTGGGTGGGGGGGGGGTGCAGAGGATACAAAGTGGGCACTGTTGCTCATAGCAGAGAGTCTGATGTGGGGCTCAAATTCACGAACTGTGAGATCATGACCTGAGCTGAAGTCAGATGCTTAACTGACTGAACACTGACACTCCTGGGAGTGTCCTAGTGATGGTTTTTGCATTTACATTTGTTTTTGCCAAGTACCCAGCTCTGGACTTATTTTTTTGGTTAATTTCTCATCCCTGGATTGTATTGATAGTATAAATGTGGACCTCAAACCCTTATCAGGTAACAGCCCTGGGTGACTTTTTCCCCTACCCAAAACTTAGCCAGAGCAGATAGACATCTTGTGCTGGTAGATTTTTTTTTTTTCCCCCTTCCACCCTTCCTTCATTCTTTGACTCTCTCTGTGCAACCCTCTTTTAAGGAAGTGCATAGTTCTTGCTAGTCTTTTGTTTTTTCCAGGACCCCAGTTCTACTCCCTGCACTATTAAGGTATAAGGTTTTGTATTCAGTCCCATGTAGATGTTAGACCAAAACCCCTAGGGTAAGGAGAGGAAAAAGCCTACCCACCTTTGTGCTTCCTTTGTTGCAAGATAAGACCATGTCTTCAAAATCATCTCTGGTTTTCATTTTCCTCTTCATTTCTGGACCTGGGTGGATGGGTGGTGATTGGGGCGGGGGGTTGTTTTCATTAATTTCTATATATTTAATTTATATATTTTTTAATTTTTATGTTTATTTTTGAGAGAGAGAGAGACAGCATGAGTGGGAGAAGGGCAGAGAGAGAGGGAGACAGAATCTGAAGCAGACTCCAGGCTCTGAGTTGTCAGCATAGAGCTCGATACGAGGCTGGAACCCATGAACCCTGGGTTAATGACCTGAGCCGAAATTGGACGCTTAACTAACTGAGCCACCAGGGGCCCCAATTTTAAATTTTTAAAATTTACTTGTTTTTGAGAGAGAGAGAGAGAGAGAGAGAACGAGAACATGAGTGGGGGAGGGGCAAAGAGCAAGGGAGACACCGAATCTGAAGCAGGCTCCAGACTCCAAGCTGTCAGCTTGAACTCCAGAACTGTGAGGTCATGACCTGAGCCAAAGTTGGATGCTTATCTGACTGAGATACCCAGGTGCCCCTCTTTTATTTCTATATACTTTAAATATCTTTTTGTTGTTATTCAGTTTATCTGGTCTTTCTGGATGCTTTAATGGTAAGTTTTCCATTTCACTTCTTTTGCTCAAAGTACCCTTTGATTTCTGTGTTTCAGAAATGACAATTAAGCTTCAGAAAACACCCCTTTCCTATGGAAATACTGGGCTGTATAAAGAATTAAACTTTTCTTCCATTTTTCACAAATAACCACAAGAGTCAGCTTTTCAAAAGTTGGTGTTGCTGATTTATTAATTTGTGTTTCCTAAGGAATCCTATTCCTTATTTCCTAGACTCTTTGCAGCAGCCGTGGAATTTTTAGCATGTAAATCAGTATTGAGGACCCTCTTATTCCCAGTGTGAACTGCTAAGCTTTTCTCACCCTGATGATATGAAGAGCGTTAGTGTAAGTGCTTGGAATAGTTTTAATGTTAGCTATACATCTGCAGACTAAAGTGAGTGGAAGAGGAATTTGCGAAGGAAGGAATCGATTGATTTTATATTTAGCAACTGAAGGTTTAGTATGGTGAGTAATGCCAGTTTAAGATTGCATTAAAATGGTTACAATCCCAGTTAATATTATAAATAGGATTTTGTAGTATTTGTGCTTTTTCACCATCTCCCTGCAGTTACAAACATTAGTAATTCCATTTATCTGCTTACATTTTGATATCTATTTATTGAAATAATGAATATGCCTCATTAGGGAGCACAATTCAATAGATTAACAATGTCAACTTTTGAAAAGCTGACTTCTGTGGTTGTTAGTGAAAAATGGAGGAGAAATTTTTATTGAGACTTATGTGAATTTTTTTATCAGTTAAAAAATATATTTGTTGAGTGTTAAATTTTTCTACATTTGTGATAACTTCATATTTAAGGGAAATTTTGGGGATGTAGAAAGATTCTTGCCTTTATAGGAATAAGTTCGTGAAGGAGGGACATTAATCAAATAATCACATAAATACACACACAGATTGTGAAAATTGCAAGGACTAAAGGCTTACTCAGTTTTTCAATACAAAGTAAATGTATCTTATAAATGTAGATAAAATATTCATGTTTCTTTTTTAAAATTTTAATTTATTTTTTTAAAAATTTATATCCAAGGTAGTTAGCATATAGTGCAGCAATGATTTCAGGAGTAGATTCCTTAATGCCCCTTCCCCATTTAGCCCATCCCCCCTCCCACACCCCCCCTCCAGTAACCCTCTATTTGTTCTCTGTATTTATGAGTCTCTTCTGTTTTGTCCCCCTCCCAGTTTTTATGTTATTTTTGTTTCCCTTCCCTTATGTTCATCTGTTCTGTCTCTTAAAGTCCTCATATGAGTGAAGTCATATGATATTTGTCTTTCTCTGACAAATTTCACTTAGCATAATACCCTCTAGTTCCATCCACGTAGTTGTGAATGGCAAGATTTCATTATGATTGCTGAGTAATACTCTGTTGTATGTATGTATGTATGTATGTATGTGTATATATATGTGTGTGTGTGTGTATGTATGTATGTATATATGTATGTATATACACACACACACACCACATCTTCTTTATCCATTCATCCATCGATGGACACTTGGGCTCTACATATTTCGCTATTGTTGATAGTGCCATTCATGTTTCTGAAGTTTAGCTGATGTGATCAGAAGTTAATAAAATTTATTTTATAATTTAAAATTTGAATTAAAAAATTTTTTGTTAAAGAAAAATTTCAAAAATACACATAACACAGAGAATAGTATTTCAAATACCTAGGCATCTTTGCTTTACCAGTATCCACATGCTATGATTTTTTTAAAAATAAAAATTATATGTATTTAAGGTATACAATGTGGTGATTTGGTTTGGTATATACACAGTGAAGCCTATGGTTTCTTTCATCATATCCCTTGAATTAATTATGTACCTTTAAATTTTATAAGAAATATTTAATGTTGGGGTGCCTGGGCGGCTCAGTTGGTTGATGTCTGACTTCAGCTCAGGTCATGATCTCATGGCTTGTGGGTTTGAACCCCGCATCGGGTTCTGTGCTGACAGCTTAGAACCTGGAGCCTGCTTCCAGTTCTGTCTCCCTCTCTCTCTGCCCTGTCCCTGCTCGCACTCTGTCTCTCTCTCTCTCTCTCAAAAATAACTAAATATTAAAAAAAAACAAAACTATTTGTTGTCTTGTTTTTGTATGTATATTTTCTCTTACAAATTTATCATTGGGGTGAGAAGAATCTGTTCAGTTCAGAGTTTTAGACTTTCCTTAAGATAAATTATTTTTGGTTTTTACTTTTCAGGTTACAGGAATTGACTGTTTGTTCAGAAGACAATGTTGATGTTCATGATATAGAATTGTTACAGTATATCAATGTGGATTGTGCAAAATTAAAACGACTCCTAAAGGGTAAGTGTAGATGTATATCTGAAACTAAACACTGTCGGTGAAAAGCCAGTGTTTTGAATGTACAGGTTTTTTGTACCAACTGTGTTGATCTGGAACATCAAAGTGGATTTGATAATGCACATATCCTTGTGAAATGGACAATAGTGCTTAATGGTTCAAAAATTTTTGAGCCTTTGAAAACAAAAAAAAATGAGTATCTTAATTCTTGGCAATGGAAAGTTTTGTTCAACCATAATTTTTGCTTTAACAAAGAGAGCATAAAGGTGCTGTTACTTAATTTTTCTAGAATTTCATTACTTAAGGATAGCCATAGGTTACCGAAATTACCTGTTTAGCGGTTATAGTGCTAAAAGCAGGTAGTTTAGCAGGATATCAGTGTCATTACAGAATGGAACCAGAAGATTGTGATCTTATGACAAAAGGAAGAATTGCGTCAGGAATCTCATTTCTGACATTTGTGTTTTCAGATCTTTTAATGACTTTCTGACTTTATAGCATTATCAAGTCTCTTATCTTTCCAGTGCCTTTTGCTTCCTTGTACATTTCAGTTATAGTCCCTGAGGATTACATCTGAAGTTATATCCATGGGGATATTACAATGCTTAATATGTGATTTTGAAGCTTTGGGCAATGCTTTGTGTGATTATGTTGATGAAAATAAACAGTCACAAGGAATTGAGAGAATTTTTGTGGGAAACCTGAAAGTTAATATAAATCAAATATCAGTGAGCATTATTAATAGACTGAGTATAAATACCTAAATTCATTTCACACAAATTGTTTTTAGTTTTCTGTGATATTGAATCCTGTCTAATTTAAATGCGAAACTTTATAGTATATGATTCAACTTTTTAATTTTACTTTGTGTATTGTTTAAGGAATTATGAAAAATGTTTCTAGTGTCTGACATAAAAGAAGATTTAGTTATATTAACTTTGAAAACCTCAACAGTTCTGCAGTGTCATTATCAAAACACTTTGTAATTTTTTCTTTTTTTTTTTTTTTTTTTTTGAGAGACAGCACAAGTTGGGGAGGGGCAGAGAGAGGGAGACACAGAATCTGAAGCAGGGTCCAGCACAGAGCCTGACGTGGGACTCCAACCCATGAACTGAGATCAAGACCTGAGCCAAAGTCGGGTGCTCAAACCACTGAGCCACCTAGGCGCCCCAGTGATAGTTTTCTTAACATTTGTTTTAAACTCAATAACTGGTTCACCAGAGATTTAAAAAGGTTATATCTATATAGATCAATACTGTAAGGCTCTGTTCTATCTCTATTACCAGTTTTAGATCATTACTATTATAAAACCAAGCAACAATTAAATCACTTTCAGTAACTTTAATAAAGAAAGAAAAATGGATCATTTTAGCTATTATGTTAAGTGGATAGCAGTTGTTTTAGACTATAATAAACCACAAATCAATTCACAGTTGAAATTTTAAGATCTTAGTATCTATCAGTAAGCATTAAGAAGTTAAGGATGATAAAATTTAGAGATTTTCTTTCCATATAAAATTTCAGAAGTATATGTGGTTTTGTGGTTTTTTATAACTGTTTAGGGACATTTCAGAAATAAATCTAGGGGACAACTGGGTGGCTCAGTCGGTTAAGTATCCAACTTCGGCACAGGTCGTGATCTCGTGGTTTGTGAGTTCAAGCCCCAAGTGGGGCTCTGTGCTGATAGCCTGGAGCCTGCTTGGAGTTCATTCTCCCTCCCTCTCCCTTCTCCCTCTCCCTCTCCCTCTCCCTCTCCCTCTCCCTCTCCCTCTCCCTCTCCCTCTCCCTCTCCCTCTCCCTTCTCCCTTCTCCCTTCTCCCTTCTCCCTTCTCCCCTCCCCTTCTCCCTCTCCCCTCCCCTTCTCCCTCTCCCCTCCCCTTCTCCCTCTCCCCTCCCCTTCTCCCTCTCCCCTCCCCTTCTCCCTCTCCCCTCCCCTTCTCCCTCTCCGCTCCCCTTCTCCCTCTCCCTTCTCCCTCTCCCTTCTCCCTCTCCCTTCTCCCTTCTCCCTTCTCCCTTCTCCCTTCTCCCTTCTCCCTTCTCCCTTCTCCCTCTCCCTCTCCCTTCTCCCTTCTCCCTCTCCCTTCTCCCTCTCCCTTCTCCCTTCTCCCTCTCCCTTCTCCCTTCTCCCTCTCCCTTCTCCCTCTCCCTTCTCCCTCCTCCCTCCTCCCTCCTCCCTCATCCCTCCTCCCTCCTCCCTCCTCCCTTCTCCCTCTCCTTTCTCCCTCTCCCTCCCCCACTTGTGTGTGTGCATGTGCATTCTTTCTCTCAAAAGAAATGAATAAACTTTATTTAAAAAATTTTTTAAAAAAAGAAATCTAGATCTGGTTGTCCAGGAGTAGGTATTTGTTTAAAACCTCAGGTTTCATAGAGATGTTTAATCTGTAATCATTAATTTAAATGGTTCTCCATATTCAAATAAGAGAAACTAATTGTGTGAATAAATGACTCTTTTTATTGTGGTAAGTCATCCCCATTGGAATACAGCCCCCTCGTGAACATAAATTTAGTGTTTAACTGATAAATGTGTAAACTATAAAAAAAAAAAAACAACCGATGTTAAATAGGCCAGCAAAAGATGGCTCTAGGTGACAATGGTGAAAGGACTGGAAACTTCCTGTAATATGAATAGTAAAATTAGTAATGTGGTTTTTTTTTTGTTCTGTTTTTTTAGTGTTTATTTTTGAGAGAGAGAGAGAGAGAGAGCGAGCAGGGGAGGGGCAGAGAGAGATGGAGACACAGAATCCAAAACAGGCTACAGGCTACAGGCTCTGAGCTGTCAGCACGGAGCCTGACATGGGGCTCGAACCCATGAACCTTGAGATCATGACCAGAACCGAAGTCAGACACTTACTTAACTGACTGAGCCACCCAGGCGCCCCTAGTAATGTGTTTTAAATTCACTCCAACAGCATTTGTTGAGAAATTGTGTGCAAGAAACCATGCTAAGTGCTAGGTTCACAAAGATTAATAAAACATCTGTCTGTATGGAGCTCATGACCTGGTTTATGAGGGAAATACATTATCAAAGTATTTGCAAAGTAATGTGCCAAACACAAATAGGGTGAGCATAACATGAGGGAAGAGGTATGTGTTTGGGGGGGGGAGCTGTTAAGAGGAAAAGCGCAAGATAGGGAGGTGTAAGAGTAGGCCAGATCGTATTAATAAAGGCATGGTGATGTTTATTCCATGTTCAGCACGGGCCACATATCCTATGCAGTTTAATACCTTTTGTCATCAATGCTTACGGTGACCCTATGAAGCAGATAGTATTATCATCCCC
Organism: Lynx canadensis; assembly: GCF_007474595.2. NCBI lineage: Eukaryota > Metazoa > Chordata > Mammalia > Carnivora > Felidae > Lynx > Lynx canadensis. The sequence goes on from NC_044316.2 coordinate 18,834,752, forward strand.
TATGTAGATGAGGAAATTGAGGCTTAAGTAACATTTCCAAGGTCAGACAGCTAGTGAGTGGCAGGGTTAGATTCATTTCACATCTGCTCATTTCTAGAGCCACGTGTTACACCATTGTGCTTATGGTTTATGTGACTTTATTTTAATGGCCATGGGAAATGATGGAAAAAAAGGTTTAAGGTGGGATCAAGCTTTTATTTTAGATATACCACTTTGCTTAAAATTTGCAGGATGCCTTGGTAGAAGGTTGTATGAGCTTTTGGGACTTGGTCGTATGAGTGAGGAAGAAATGTGAGTGAGAAATGAAGGTAATGCAGGTCTGGATGGAATGGGATAGGGTGGGGATCAATTTGATAATGGTATTTGGGAAGTAGAGTACACAAAATACATAAAATACATCACCTGGCATTTGGTGATTAATTTAGATACATGGGGTTAAAGAGAAGTATCACCAAGTATTACAGAACAAGCTGATTAAAGCAAGAAAGGAGAGGAGAGGTTGATGGCAGCATGGAAGGTAGCCAGGAAAATGACAAATTTAGATTGACGTTTATTGAGTTTGAGGTGTGGGTAGGCTGTCCAGTCAGAAACTTGTAGAACTAGAGTAATAAGACATATACAGGGGCACCTGGGTGGCTCAGTCGGTTAAGCGGCCGACTTCGGCTCAAGTCATGATCTCACAGTTCGTGAGTTCGAGCCCCGTGTTGGGTTCTTTGCTGACTGTTCATAGCCTGGAGCCTGCTTCGGATTCTGTGTCGCCTTCTCTCTCTGCCCCTCCCCCATTTGTACTTTGACTCTCTCTGTCTCTCTCTCTCTCTCTCTCAAAATAAGTAAACATAAAAAAAATTTAAAAAAAAGATACATACATTGGAATTGAGAATAGACTACTGTGTACAACACATTCAAGCTGTCGTAAATAAAGGTAAGGTTAACGAACTTGGAAGGCAAAAAGGCTCAAGAGTACTGTGAAGTCTACTGCCATCATCTGGAAATCAGAGGAGAGCAAGAGCAAAGAAAGTTGGAGGGATGCATTTTAAAACTGACTTAGAGAGTAAGTCACTCATTCGCAAGTCCAGAAAAATACGACCTTTAAATTATATACACAGTTTTATTACTTGAAGACTCATCTCTATCTTAGAAATATACTTATGTAAATATGGTAAGTACCTGTGTCCCTTCATTAAAAGTCCATAAGGGGCAACAAAAACAAAAATAAACAAGAGAGACTACACCAGATTAAAAGCTTCTGTACAGCAAAGGAAACAGCAACAAAATGAAAAGGCAACCTACTGAATGGGAGAAAAATATTTGCAAATTGTATACTGGGAAAAGTTAATATACAAAATATGTAAAGAACTCATTCAACTCAATAACAAAAAAATGTAATTAAAAAGTGGGCCAAGGACCTGAATAGATGTTTTTGTAAAGAAGACGTATAGGTGGCTAACAGGTACATGAAAGGATGTTCAGCATCACTAGTATCAGGAAAATGCAAATCAAAACCACGCTGAGATATCTCCTCACGTCTCTTAGAATGGCTTTTATCAGAACAACAAGAAATAGTAAGTGTTGGTGAGGATGTGAAGAGGAAATCCTTGTACACTGTGGGTGGGAAGGGAAGTCAGTGCAGCTGCCATGCAAAACAGTATGGAGGTGCCTCAGAAAGTTCAAGGTAGAACTACAATATGATCCAGCAATTCTGCTTCTGGTTATTTATCCAAAGAAAGTGAAAACATTGACTTGAAGACATATATGCACCCCATGTTCATTGCACTATTATCTTATACTAGGGAAGATAGATACAGAAACAACTTAAGTATCCATTGACTGATGAATTGATGAAGATATATATATATATATGTATATATTTAAAATGTACATGTTTATATATTTATATAAAATATTGTATATATAAATATGTAAAATATATACTTTTATATTTATATATAAAATATAAAAATGTTTACATATGTTACACATATAATATATAAGGTGGAATATATATATTATATATATTGAAATTGAATGTTATTCAGCCATAAAAAAGAAGGAAATCTTACCATTTGTGACAACACGAATGGACCCTAAGGGAATTATGCTAAGAGAAAGACAAATACCGTACAGTCTCATTATATGTGGAATCTTTAAAAAAAAGACAAAACCAAAAACAGCCAAATTCATAGGTACAGAGAACAGATTAAGATTGGTGGCTGCCAGAAGTGGGGGAAAGGGCGGGGGTGACGGGCAAAATGATTTAAGGTGGTCAAAAAGTACAAATTTCCAGTTATAAAATAAAAAGTCATGGGGATGTAATGTACAGCACGGTGACTGTAGTTAATTGCGTATTTGAAGGTTGCTAAGAGAGTAGATCTTAAAAGTTCTCATCACAAGAAAAAAGTTGTGTAACTATGTATGGTGAGGGATGTTAACTAGACTTGTGACCGTTTTACAGTATATACAAATACTGAATCATTATGTTGTATACCTAAAACTAGTATAATGTTGTTTGTCAATTATACGTCAATTAAAACAAAGTCCATAGGCGGAGTTCTCTGCCAAGGGACTGTTACCAGTAAAATAGTTTATAGAAGCCTCATCTTTTCCCTGTATAAATCTTTGTAGATGTGGACAATATATTGATGGAAGAGAAAGTATCTAAGATAGTCATATGGAGAAATGTTTATTCTTTTCTTAAAAATGCAGTCTAGGGGCGCCTGGGTGGCGCAGTCGGTTAAGCGTCCGACTTCAGCCAGGTCACGATCTCGCGGTCTGTGAGTTCGAGCCCCGCGTCGGGCTCTGGGCTGATGGCTCAGAGCCTGGAGCCTGTTTCCGATTCTGTGTCTCCCTCTCTCTCTGCCCCTCCCCCGTTCATGCTCTGTCTCTCTCTGTCCCAAAAATAAATAAACGTTGAAAAAAAAAAAATAAAAAAAAAAATGCAGTCTACTATTTTGAACAATCGAGCAAAATAAAAACAAATATGTTAAATGATGAAAAGGATGTGCAAGTGACAGGTTGGCAGTATTTATCAAGAGTCTTAAAAAATATTCATCTCCTCAACCAGGCAGTTCTACTTCTAGATCTTATCCTAAAAAAAAAAAAATTAATATGGAAAAGATTTGGACATAAAGTGTTTATTGGGGCGCCTGGGTGGCTCAGTCGGTTCGGTGCCTGACTTGGTTTCAGCTCAGGTCCATCCTGGGGTCGTGGACTTGGGCCCCTGTGACGGGCTCCTTGCTGGGTGTGGAGCCTGCTTAGGATTCTCTTTCTCCCTCTGCCCCTCTACCCTGCTCGTGCTCTCTCTCTCTCTCTCAAATTAAAAAAAAAAAGTGTTATTAGTGTTATTTATAATAGTGAGATATTGGAAATATCTTTTTTTTTATTTTTGATTTTTTTTCTTTTTTGAAAGAGAGCGTGTGTGCAAGTGGGGAAGGAGCAGAGGGGGAGAGAGAGAATCCCAAGTAGTCTCCACGCTCAGCATGAGGCCTAACGCGGGCTCAATCCCATGACCCTGGGGTCATGACCAAGCCTCGAGTCAGACACTTAACCGACTGAGCTACCCAGGTGCCCCAGTATTGGAAATACCTTAAACATATAATTGGAAAACGTTTAAATAACTTTAACCATCGACTTAAATATCCTGAAAGACAGACTATGGCTTTGAAACCCAATTCAATAATTTATTAGATCTGTAACCTCAGAAACACAATTTGCTCATCTGTAATATCTGAAAACGTTAAGATTTTGGAAGAATTAAGTGTATTAGATTGAAAATATCTGGCACGTTGTAACTGTTAAGTAATAGTTACTATCATACTTAGATTGTCAAATATATGTATGAGGAATTATTAACGATACGGGAAGAATTTGGGATACTATGTGAAATGAAGAAAACAGGTTTGATTTAGCTTTTAGTGTTACATATGCACTCAAAAACGGATGGAAGAAAGTTTACCAGACTGTTAACTGTGATTCTGAATGGTAGAAGCATGGATGATATTCTAAATTCCCCTTAGATTGTTGTGTAGTTTTTGAATTTTCTACAATGACTTGTGTTTTATACTTAATCAGTTATTGAAAACAAAAGAAAAAAGCAATCTTTGAAATTCAGGGCATATTTGCTTTTCATTGAATTTTGTCTTCAGTGGACATAGCCAGTGACGTTTTTGGTTTATATTAATTGTCTTTATCTTCACATTGCTTACAAATAATACTGGAACATGGGGCACCTGGGTGTCTCAGTTGGTTAAGCGCCCGACTTCGGCTCAGGTCATGATCTCACAGTTTGTGGGCTTGAGCCCCACATCAGGCTCACTGCTGTCAGCACAGAGCTGGTTTCTGATCCTCTGTCCTCCCTCACCTCCCTCCATACCTCCCCCTCATGTGCATGTGCGCGCTCTCTCTCTCTCTCTCTCAGAAATAAATGAATACTAAAAACAAATAATACTGGAACAAAAGTTTGTATGTAAAAGGAGTGTTGGATGTTTTGTTTTTGTTTTTCTTTACTAGTAGCTCTGAATTGTATTTGTGTTAACTAATTAATTTTAGAGTTAATTAAAAAAAATTTTTTTTTCCAGAAACAGCATTTAAATTTAAAGCCCTAAAGAAGGTTGCACAGTTAGCAGTTATAAATAGCCTGGAAAAAGTAAGTTATGACCTCCTTGACATTAAAGTTTTGTTAAATTTTGGTTATAAATGTTGCTGTCTTTACTATTTTGAGTCAAAAGTCATGACTTCAGTGGTAGTTTCACGTTAATATTTAGGAGGAATGCATTGCAGTATTCTTATGAAGGAAATTAGAGTTTGTAATATAATTGAGGTTGTAGGACATTTTATTTACTGTACCATGAAAATATCCCCGCTTTCATATAAAAACGTATGTTTTGTTATTTGTAGGCATTTTGGAACTGGGTAGAAAATTATCCAGATGAATTTACAAAGCTGTACCAGATTCCACAGACTGATATGGCTGGTAAGGATAAGAGTGACTTACTCATGTTTTAAACTCTTACTTATGAGGTAAAAACCTACCACTTTCAAGGTCATTTTTGTTAAGGTGCTTTTACATCTTGTCCCCTGATATCAAATAGGAAATAGTATTTTTCTCTTATATTTCAAAATGACCTTCAATCCTTTTCCTTTCCTTTGAGCAAATAGTAAAAGAAGTTTGGAATGAAGCCCTAATCTCTAATTAGAGTTGTGGATAGAATATTTGATGGCTCGTCTTTATAGAGAAAGGCCTTTTTTGTGCACTGAGGCTTTATTTTGTATTTAGGGAGATGTGTATAAAGTGGTAACATCCTTCCCTAGAATTCTTGAGACACAGCTGTGAGGCAGAGAATACAGACTCCTGGAGAGCTTTGATGATTCCTTTTGGGAAGCTGTCCAGTCTTTGTTTCTTGCGTACATCGCACTGTGCGTAAGGCCCTGCGCGTTGAGACTAATCACAAGTTTGGCCATTTGACCTTTCCTAGGGTGGATCAAGATAGCTCTTTTAATACAGACAATGTAATATTTCTTGTCTGCTTCCCTGAATGAATTTGTTTACGTGAACTTCCAAGTTTATCTTTTAAAAATGTGGCATTTGGGTTTTTGGTTAGTGCTGGTTTTTAGTTTAATGCCAGAGATTTTCTTCTCATCTAGTAATATCATTGAATTGTATTTCCCCATAGAGTGTGCAGAAAAACTGTTTGACTTGGTGGATGGTTTTGCTGAAAGCACCAAGCGTAAAGCAGCGGTTTGGCCACTGCAAATCATTCTCCTTATCTTGTGTCCAGAAATCATTCAGGATATCTCCAAGGATGTGGTTGATGAAAACAACATGAATAAGGTGAGCAGGGCAAAATCATTTCTATTATGTCCAGATGTCAACTAGCTTATTTTAACTAAGGTGTATGTATCACTTTGGGCTTTGCATTCTGTAAGCACCGCATTTCAGGGGACCGTTTCTAATTATGATCATTTTAGGTCTCTTTGTTCGCTGGCCTTGACAGAGACATACCTAAATTTATTTGGAGGGAAAATAAATGATACCACTCAATTAAAAATTTAAAACAGTTCTTTAGTAGGGTGCCTGGGTGGCTAAGTTGGTTAAACTTCTGACTGTGGCTCAGGTCATGATCTCACAGTCTGTGAGTTTGAGCCTAGCATCAGGCTCTGTGCTGACAGCTCCCTGTCTCTCTGCCTCTCACCTGCTCCCTTTCTCTCTCTCTCTCTCTGACCCTTAAACCCGCTCACACTTTGTCTCTCTCTCTCTCTCTTTCTCAAAAGTAAATAAGCATGAAAAAAATAAAAAAATAAAATAAAACAGTTCTTTAGTTCCATTTTTTTTACCAGAGAAGACTGATACTTCTGTCAGTGTTAAACATAGTTTTTCTAATAATCATTGCACGGGTTGCCCTGTTAGAGTTCATCGGTTTTGTGTTGTGTTATTTGCATGTACTTAGGTGTGCACCTACTTGGTGCTAATGAAATTGTCTAATAATTCATTTTAGATATTTTCAAACAGTTTTCATAGCATTTTACGAGGAAGGTCGGATGCCACATATGCCATCTATAGTGAAATTGGTACTATAAGAACTGCTAATTTTAAGGGGCTCTTATAATTTTTAAAAAATAGAGCAAGGTGTTAATCTTATTTTATTTGTTTTGGTAATACATGTTTTGTTTTTTGCCACTTTGGGAGAAATACTCTTAGCTGAGTAAACATAAACTGGGCTCCCACATGACTTGCCTGTGGATGTAGATGTTCAGAATCAGCTGAATGATTCAATACTTTGTAGAAATACCAGGTAGGGAACTTATGCATTAGGTGGCTAAATAAGCGAACTTCAGTAATCCTTTAGTCTTTGATGCTATGGTACTCCACTTAGGTCTGTGTCCTCAGTTTTCCATTGGGAGGACACCATTTTTCATGCTAGGTTGTTTTGGAGCATGTCCGAAGAGTAGTTTTGGGGGATTTCCGTTTATTGGGAAAATACGGGTAAAAAGCTACTATAAATTCAGTACTACTTTTAAGTGAATTTATATTTGAATAATCACAGCTACATCTTTGCAGATGTTTGCTTTATTTGTGTATCTTACATGACTTTCTCATTTTCTATTGAATTGTTTGTTCTTTATTGATTTGTAAGGTGTTTTTTTATTTTGAGAGAGAGAGAGAGAGGGCTCAGATGAGCGAGGGTCAGTGAGAGAGAGAGAGAGAGAGAGAGAGAGAGAGAGAGAGAGAAAGCGGGGCTCACCAGAAGGCAGGGCTTGTGTTCACCTGAAACAGGGCTCGATCTCACCTGATGTGGGACTCGAACTCACAAACCATGAGATCATGACCTGAGCCAAAGTCAGATACTTAATGACTGAGCCACCCAGGCACCCTGTAAGTTGTGTGTTGTCTGTACACTTTTACTTAATTTCTCTTTTTAAACTTCGTTTATGGTTTTTGTTTGTTTCATTTGGTTTTTGCTGTTTAGGTATTTAAAATTTGTCTGTAGTCATCTCTGTCTTTTTGTCTCTTAGCTTTTTTGGTCAGACTGCTCCTACCCAAGATTTTACTTATTCATTTTATTGAGATAAAATTCACATACCATAAATATACTCTTTTAAAGCCTACAATTCAGTAGTTTTTAGCATATACAAAAAGTTGTGCAACCATCACCACTAATACCAGAACATTTCTATCATCCCAGAAAGAAGCCTTATACCTGTTAGCAATCACTTCTTATTCCTCTCTCACCCTAGCTTCTGGCGACCACAAGTCTGCTGTCACTATGGGATTTGCCTATTCTGGACATTTCATACAAATGGAATCATGTAATATGTGGCTTTTGTATCTGGAACATCTGAGATTTTTGAAATTGGCTTTTATATATTTCTTAGTACGTTTCTAGGTTAAAAAGTTTAGATTTTTAAAATCTTTCTGGATTAAAAAAAATGTATTATTTATTTTTTTAATGTATTCTCACTCTTTCCTGGGCATATTAGTTATGAGCTAACCAGTGTTAATGGTTGGTTGATACGTATCCTTCCATTCATATCTACTTGCTCATAAAAACATTCAAATGAAAATACACGTACATGCATAGACTGGTGATTATATTTTAAAATGAAATCACGCACACACACACACACACACACACACACACACACACACACACATATATATATATTTTTTCCTTTAAGTACTCTCTACAGCCAGTGTGGGGCTTGAAGTCATGACCCTGAGACCAAGAGTCACATGCTCCATTGCCTGAGCCAGGCAGGAGCCCCAAAATGAAATCATTTTATACACATTCTGCAGCTTGCTTTATTTACCTTAAAGTGTATCTTGGCTCTTCCTCAAAATAGTTGATAGAGATCTAACACATTCCTTTAAGTGTTGGATAATATTCTGTTACACTGATGAGCCTCATTTACTCAACCATTTGACGGTGAATGGATGGATTCTTAGATTTTTTTCAGGTTTTTGACTTTACATTTAATCCTTAAGTAAGTATCTTTGTTCATATATTTTTGTTAACTGATGCTTTTAGTTCTATAGACTAGAATTCCAAAACTGGGATTTTGTGTCAAGGACATTTGAATTAAAAATTTTTTTTTTAATGTTTTATTTATTTTTGAGACAGAGACAGAGCATGAACGGGGGAGGGTCAGAGAGAGAGGGAGACACAGAATCTGAAGCAGGCTCCAGGCTCTGAGCTGTCAGCACAGAGCCCGACGCGGGGCTCGAACCCACGGACCGTGAGATCATGACCTGAGCCGAAGTCGGATGCTTAACCGACTGAGCCACCCTGGTGCCCCTTGAATTTAAAATTTTTAATAGTTATTTTTAGAATTACATTTCCCAATATTTATACCATGTCACATTTTCACCAATATGAATTAGAATGCCTGTTTTTCTGCATCCTCCCCAGGACTACATGTTTTTCAGTCTTTAATGAGGTAAAAAAAGAGCATCTCATTTTATTCATTGCATTAGTGAGGTTCAGGATCATTTCTGTTTCTAGGTCATTTGCATGTTTTCTTTTGCATGTCTGTTGATTCCCCCTCCCCCCCCTTTTTTTTTTTTACTAGTCTCTTATTCATTTATGAGACTGTCTATTAGTCTCTTACTGAATGATACCACATTTGATTTAGAAGAATGTTTTATTGTTCTAAATTGTTAGTTTTTTTGGAGATTTTAAAAAATTTAATTTTTTAGAAATTAGAAAATGGTGGTACGTATTTGCTTTAAAAGTGTCCTGTGGTCATCAGAGTAGAATGTGTATCATTTTTTAGGGTACAGAATTTAATGTAAATGTTTAAAACTGCACTTACAACTGATCTGTAGTTCTCGAGAACTGCTGTAGGGGCTTGAAAGTCCCCTGTGAATATGCTGGGGGAAATGCTTAGTTTAGCTGTCTGAGCTCCCCTAGCCCTCAAGTAGCAGTATGCTCTGTTAGCGTGGCAAAACTCCTCCTAATCGTTGGTAATCATGCCTAGGTCTTTATTATAAAGCAAGCAAAGAGTAAACAACAAATAGAACCCTTAGCGGACTGGATTGGGCTTTTATTTACACATTGTTGACTGCAAACTATATGCAGAGTGGTTCTGTTTTTCAGTTTATAATTTTTGTTATTACTATTTTATTGTTTTTTTACTGTATTAGGGAAGGTAGTATAATGGCTCGCCACAATAGAACTTTATTATACTTATGAAGCGCTAATGAGCTGCTGATCTGAATAGCTCTGTGGGACGGCCCTCCTTTTTGTGGTTTCTTAGGACTTTGCACAGCAAAGACTGCCATCTTTAAAACATAGCTTCTATGGAAGTTGCTTCTATTCTGCTAGCCAGAAGGGAAAACATGGGAAATCATCCTGAGGATTTTGATGGGCCAGGCCTGGAAACATCACACTTTCATTCACATTCCATTGGGTAGAACTCAGTCACATGGCCATATTTAACTGCAAGAGAGCCTGAGAAATACATTTATATCCCCAGGAACCAAGGAATGAAGGAATTAGGGAAGACAGAGGGAGTCAAGGGTGGCTTAGACTGCTGTCTCCCTAGAATTCCCAGTTATTTCTTTATGGGTGAAAAGCTGCATTTAAAGAGTACCTGTCCACTAGGAGAATAATGTGGCTATATGTGCTGCGAGAAGGAGTGTAGAACCTTAGTTGAGCTTGAAATAAGAATAGAACTTAGAAAATAGAAAGAGGTACAGAGTTGTTCAGGCCAGGGTGATCAAGAAAATGGATTGTGTACAAATGTTAAAGATATGTTCAGAAAAGTTGCTTAGCCTTGAAGATGGAAAATTCATGCAGGCAGTGATAAGAAATGAGGATGAAAGGCAGATGTGAATAATCTGGAAGATACTGTGAGCCAGTTTGGGTTTAAACTTTATTCTTTAGGCAATGAGGAAAAGTCCAAAGTTTAGGGTTAAAGGTGAGATATGCAAAGTAGTGTTTTTGGCTGATGAAAAGAAAGTCCAAAGTGGGAGCTAGGTCAAAATAAATAGGAGTTTAGCTTTTAAAAATTTTATTTATATTCTGGTAAAATAACCCAAAATTTATCCTTTTAACTGTCTTTAAGTGTGCAATTCAGTGGCATCAAGTACACTCATAGTGTTTTGCAACCATCACCATTATCTATTCATGAACTTTTTATGGTCCTCTTAGATTCTGTATGTTAAACAATAACTCCTCATCCCCTCCTCCTCATTAGTCCCTGGTAACCTCTATTCTACTTTTGGTCTCTTGGAATTGCCTATTCTAGGTACCTCATATAAGTGGAATCATACAATATTTGTCCTTTTACGTCTGACCTATGTCATTTAACATAATGTTTTGTAGCATTATCAGAATTTCATTAGTTATTATGGCTGAGTATTCGTGTGTGTGTGTGTGTATGTATGTATACCACATTTTGCTTATATCCTAGAAATTTCTTGTGTGCAGTGGTATTTCATTGTGATTTTGATTTGCATTTTCTTAAGTTTTTAAAAAAGGTTTATGTAACTAATCTCTACACTCAATGTGGGGCTTGAACTCCTGACCCCAAGATTAATAGTTGGATGCTCTTCTGACTGAAGCAGCCAGGCCCCCTGATTTTCATCTTTCTAATGGACCAACCATGTTGAGCATCTTTTCATAAGCTTATTGGCCATTTGTATTTCTTTGGAGAAGGTGTCTATTAAAGTTCTTTGCCCATTTTTAAATTGAACTGTTTATTTTTTGTTGTTGAGCTGTTGGAGTTGTTTACATGTTGTAATCCCATATCAGATGTATGATTTGCACATGTTTTCTCCCATTCAGGTCATGATCTATGGTTTATGAGTTTGAGCCCTACATCGGGCTCTGCACTGACAGCACAGAGCCTACTTGGGATTCGGTCTTTCCCTCTCTCTGGCCCTTCCCTGCTTGCACTCTCTCTCTCTCTTTCTCAAAATAAATAAACTTAAAAAAAAGCAAACAAACAGTAGTGTTCTCACTTTTAATTCTGAATTTTGGTAATTTAGGTCTTCAGTCTTTTTTCTTAATCAGTCTAGATAAAGGTCTCTCAAATTTCTTGAACCATTCAAAGAACCAACATTAAAAAAAAAAAAAAAAGATTATTTCTTTAGAGAGGGGGAGAGAGAGAGAGTGAGCAGGGGAGGGGCAGATAGGAGAGAGAGAATTCCATGCGGGGCTTGAACTCACAAACCATGAGATCATGACCTGAGCTGAAATCAGGAGTCTGATGTTTAACTGACTGAGCCACCCAGATGCCCTGAGAGCTTTCTTCTTTTTAATGTGAGCATTTCCAACTATAAATTTTCCTCTTAGCACTGCTTCCACTGCATCCCATTTTTGGTGTGTTGTGTTTTCACTTTGATCTGTTTCAAGATGTTTTCTAATTTGTGTTTTTTTTCTTTGACCATTGGTGTTTAATTTTCATATATCTGTGAACTTTCCAGTTTTCTTTCTGCTGTTGATTTCTAGTTTCATTGTGATCAGAAAAAAATATTTCATATGATTTCAATCTCTTTAAATTTGTTAAAACCTTTCTTGTAGTCTAACATATGGTCTATCGAGGATATTGTTCATGTGAACTGGAGAATAATATATATTCTGCTGTTTGATCAGCTTAGCTTTTGACATGTTATATTTGAGAATTCATGTAAGTGGAGATGTGAGGTTTTCATTTAGGAGAAAAGCGGAGAAATGTGTTGATGAGCTGCAAAGAGGGCTTGAGATCACAAGAATGGACAACTTTTTGTGAGGAACAGAATGTAGAGCAATATTGGTATATCCTTAGAAGGTTGAAGGTTGAATATTGTGTGGAGTTTCAGAAAAGGATCGACAGTTTGACATGGACCATGACTAAGGTAGTATAATATCTAGAAATATTTTGAAAGAGAATATGATCAGCTGAATTCAGGGTTGAGAAGTCAACTACCATGTTTGGGAAGGACTGTTTCTTAAGTCCTTTAATAATTCAGCCAAGAGGGGCACCTGAGTGGCTCAGTCGCTTGAGCGTCCGACTTCGGCTCAGGTCATGATCTCACGGTTCGTGGGTTCGAGCCCTGTGTCAGGCTCTGTGCTGACCGCTTGCTCAGAGCCTGGAGCCTGCTTCAGAGTCTGTCTCCTTCTCTCTCTGCCCCTCCCCCACTCACGCTTTGTCTCACTCTTTCTCAAAAATAAATAAATGTAAAAGAAAAAAATTTTTTAAATAATACAACAAGAAAGTGAAGAACAGATTCTGATTCTGGGAATTTGAGAAACATGTCAGCGATGACAACTACCTAAATTTTGAAATAAAAAATTGGAAATATCAAGTATGTGGTTTTAGAATATGATTTTTAGAGGCTATTTTATGAGACAAATCTGAAATGTTAGAAACTTGGCATATCGTCTCATTTCTGTATTTGAATTCTGTAGAAGTTGTTTCTGGACAGCCTACGGAAAGCACTTGCCGGCCATGGAGGAAGCAGGCAGCTGACGGAGAGTGCTGCAATAGCCTGTGTCAAACTGTGCAAAGCAAGTACTTATATCAACTGGGAAGACAACTCTGTCATTTTCCTCCTAGTCCAGTCCATGGTGGTTGATCTTAAGGTAATTTGCTTTTTACTTCTCTACCTCAAACTTTAAGAATACCTAAGGAAAAATAAACTTCCAGTATTAGTATTATTATGCTAGATGGTTGTCAGAGATCATCGCTAACACCGAAGTTCTGAATCTTCTTTGATGATACCTTCGTAGGACCTGCTTTTGTTGTTTTTGGGTTACTCAGACTAAATAAAGTGGCCTAGAATTTGACGAAAACACGGAATTAGCCAGTTTTCTTCAGCTATCATAAACATTCAGACTTGGTTTTACAATAACGTAGAAATGAGGGCCTGAAAGGAACCAAACATGGTACAGCAAGAATTTTATCAGACCAGTGAACCACAACGTTAGTGTTTTCTACTTCTTCTGGCAACTGAATGTTATTGCCCTCTACGTGGATGCTGTGTTGATATTATTAAATACTAGTAAAAAAAATACTGCATGACTGTTTAAAGGCTTTTGTTTTCTCTCGGGATTTTTATAGAACCTGCTTTTTAATCCAAGTAAGCCATTCTCAAGAGGCAGTCAGCCCGCAGATGTGGATCTGATGATTGACTGCCTTGTCTCTTGCTTTCGTATAAGCCCTCACAACAACCAACACTTTAAGGTGAGAACATTGGTTTTTATCCAGTTATGCTTCCTGATGCTGTTGATCCTTTCTTTCTAAATATGAAAAGACTATGAAGATGAATTGGTATTTCTCAATATTATACATTAATATTAATTTTAAGACCTTAAGAATTTATTCTATTTTTTAAAAACTTTGTTTCTTTTATTCTCATTTGTGCTACAGGATATTTTTCTCTTAGAAATAATATATGATTTTTTTTTTCTTTCCCCTATAGATCTGCCTGGCTCAGAATTCCCCTTCTACATTTCACTATGTGCTGGTAAATTCACTCCATCGAATCATCACCAATGTAAGTCCAAAAGGTATTGCTAAATTACTTAAAATTTTTTTCTTCTTTTATTTCTTTACAAGAAAGACATTCTTGGTTTACAAAAGGTTTTGAACTTAGATATATCTCTCACAGGTGATTATATCTAGTAATTGATATACATTTGTATTTTTCATATTTAGTTTCATATTCAATTTGGCCTTCCTTTATTGAGGAAGGTGGAGTTAATAGGATCCTTTGGAAAGATTAAACCTGAAATATTTTATTTGCATCAAAAGCCCTTGAGAACAGTGCCACTGAGAATATAATTGAACATTTTCATCCCCAAACTCTTTTTTTTTTTAAAGTTTATTTATTTCCTTAGTTGTGTTGGGGGGTGGGGCAGAGAGAGAGCTGGGAGAGAATCCCAAGCAGGCTCCGCCCTGCCAGTGCAGAACTCAATGCTGGGCCCCAACCCACGAACCATGAGATCATGACCTGAGCCACAACCAAGAGCTTGATGCTCAACCGACTGAGCCCCCCAGGTGCCCCACATCCCCAAACTCTTTACATATTATTTTAATATTTCTAGCCTTTCCCCAGCATTTGATATGTTCTGACTTGTCACCTTACCATTTAAGTTAAAAGCAGTAACTAACAATATGTTGTAGGCCAGTATGGTACATTTAGAATGGTGAGATCATATTTGATTGTACTTTTTAGTCTTCCTTAAATACGTGAAATATTAACACACTTAAATAGAGGTATTGACATGATACAAAAGCATATCAGACAAAATAAGCAAGTTCATTAAGAGATACTTGTGAAACTTTGGACTCTGATGTGGGTACATTAAGTAGAAGGATGATGAAACCTTATCAGATTTGGACCATGAAGTTAAAAAATGCTGTTTTTCTGATCATGAAAATAATATTTTGAAGGTTCTCAAGTGTTATTTACCATAGCTCTACTTTTATCCATTTATGGATATTCATAGTTATGTGTAAATTGGCCACATTTTTTCTCCCTCAAAAAGAACGCTAATCACTGATAACTTAGGTATATTTGTCCTCTTTATAGGCAAATTCCACTTTAAGAGTGTATCGCTGATGAATTAAGAGTACCTCCCCACATTTATTTGCCTTGGATGCGTTGAGCTAAATGAAACTCTGCCCACTTTCTTTGCTTTCATCCATCCCTGCAGGGCAAGAATAGCTGTCAATAGAGCTGACTAGTGACACATTTCATTTTCTCCATGGGCGCTAGCATTCTGGGCAGGGCAATTCCTTGCTGTGCAGGACTATCTTGTGCATGGCCAGACACCTAGTATCCCTCATCCTCATTTCACTAAATACCGTTGGGCCTCTTCCCTCCTCCCACCCCAGACATTGTGGGCGACTGAAACGCCTTGAGGGAATGATATGTTCCTCACTTGAGTATCATTGGATTAAATGATAGGCGTAAATAACGTAAAGTGCTATTTATCCCCGAAGGGAAACTTTAATGAATCTGATTGCGGATAAGGTATGTTTGTATTAAAAACTTACAAAATTTTTACTTTACTTTTGCCAGGGTAATGAGCAAGACATTGTATCCTTAATGTTTACTCTCAGGGTCATTTAAGAAAAAAAGAGATGACTCCCCCCCCCCCCCCCCCCCCAGTTTATGTGTAATTCAGAATTAAAATATTATTATTTTCTCCTTTGACTTATAATACTAAACACACTCCATTTGTTAGAGTGGATGGTTTTACATAAATGCTTACAACTTGATTTAATAAACCCAAGTGTATACTTTTTTGATTCTTTGTGGCTAGTTACTTTAATTGTGAAATATTTTTGTCTACAATCGAATACATAGAGCACTTTCAAGCATGGACTTGGCACTGCTGTAAGTGGCTGGGCTGCTCCTTTGTGGGTTTAAAGCATGCCTGGAGTGGTACTTCGTGCATGCCTCCATGTACACGGTGAAGTGGTCGTGCGTCCTTCTGTGCTCCGCTGGGTACTGCATGTGTGAGGGCGCGGTGTGTCTGTATCGGAGGTCACGTCTGTACGAAATGAAAAACCCGTATCGACTAACTTGACCTTTAACGAGTAACCTGCCAAAAGCATAAATTTGAGTCTATAAAGTATCTTTTAAAGGTATACTTTAAACAGTGGGTACTTTATCTTATTATAGGATGTTTGATAAATTGTTTCTTGGTAGGGTTGGTGTTTTTGTTTTTGTTTTTTCTCCTTCCTGTGGTTTGAGGCTACTAGATACTGAATCTGAAGTACTTTCTGACTGAAAAGGACTATTTATAAAGTAAATATGCAAATTTATGGAATTGACTATTACAGAGTCTCACTGAAGACAGTTATGGAAATAACTTTGTCTTGAAATCACATGAAGTTTTTCTGAGATATTTGGACTCCTAATCTTAAATTTATTCATAGTATAAAATTTCCTTTTCAATGATTCTTGGTTCAATACACCTCATAAGTTCCTGCCTTCCATGGTTCTTTAGCCAAATTCACAGATTTTGTTTCTTATTATCACATTCTCGAGTAAGATAAAAGTTTTACTGATACGTTTTTGAGGGTTATGTAGAAGTGGTAATGGTTTGCAGTTGTTTTTTTTTTTTTTTTTCCCTTCTGTGAAACATACTCATACTCCGTTCACAAGTACAGTGTTTAGGTCTAAGATATTCTACTGTTTCTTCTTAAGAAATCTGCAAGCCTGTTCACTATTTGAATGTTATCATACTGTAAACATTTGGCAGCTTCAAATATGGTACTTCTAGTACGGTCAGTTTTTTATTATGGCATGCTGTAAGAGATGAATTACAGTTATAAGATCTGTGTTACATACTTAATCCTTACTGGCTTCCTTTGGGTTAAGTTAGGTATGTTGTTATAATTGGAAAACTAAAGAAATATTAATACACATATCTGACCCAGATATCTTAGCCATCAGCGGAACATGTATGGTACTTGGTATTCACTCTGTTTTGTCCCTTATGGCAGTTTGTTGTAGTTTCCTTATGGGTAGCTCCCATACCGAGAATGACAGGACCTCTTCCTACCAAGAGGCTGGATAAGTTGTTCTCTGCAACACATTTAAAAATTTATTTAAGCAGTCTCTTGAAGAATTGTCATAGTTTGCTCATACTATGTACTTGTAAAAGTATTGCCATTTGTTTGGCAATAAACGTAGTGTTTTCGAGAAAAAAAAAAAAGAATGTCTACTTTCGTTGACTAGTTTCAGAACGGACACATTTAGTAACTGTGTAAAACAGTATAATTTTTACCAACCACATGATGTCTAGTTTTTAGTGCGTATTTAATTTGAAAGTGTATCTTTAACTTTTATATTAAAATGAATAAATTTTTATATTATGAAAATCACTAAATCATGAGTTAAAATCACATTATTTTATAAGATGCACCTGGTACCATGGTACAATTTCAACAGCTATTAAAGTAATGTAGTAGTTTGGATCAGGTGTTATATGGGATGCATTTCTCTTTAGTTAGTTTCTGACAGGATATTACGGGGTCAGGAGAGTTAGTAGGACCTTTATCTCATTGCATTTTGTGATTATTCAGCCTTTGTCTCTTTAAGCCAATTAATACAAGCTGTGTAAATTAGTAAATAAATGGAGATCAAGCTGTATTGATTGCTTGGGCAAGTCAAATGACTGAATTGACCAGAGTTTAAAGAATCCATTATATAACCAAACTAAAATTTGATCATTTGTTAGGTAGGAATGAGCTTATGTAGAGTGAGGGTTGAGGGAATAGCAGTATCAACCGTACTCTCCAAAGAGAGTAGTATTTCTTCCCTCACAGCTTTGGGGTCCCTTCCTAAATAGAGTTCAGTGTTCAAGTTGTGTGTCGTAAGTTGATTGTATAATTTACTACCCAGTAAATAGAGTTTCGTAACCCATAGTTTTAGGTTAAAGTGATATAACTTGATGCTGCTGCCTAAAATACTCTGACGATTATGCGTGAAGAAATTAAAAGTTGAGA
Organism: Lynx canadensis; assembly: GCF_007474595.2. NCBI lineage: Eukaryota > Metazoa > Chordata > Mammalia > Carnivora > Felidae > Lynx > Lynx canadensis. Next base: position 18,852,695 of record NC_044316.2, read on the forward strand.
ATTTAACGAGCTTAGTTTTGAGTGAGAAGGAACCTGGGATTAGGATATGAAGCTCTTAAATCCTCCGCCTGTGTTAATTCAGTCATTCTCTCACGTGTCTCCTCTGCAGTGGGAGTGTCATAAACTGGATGCCTGTGTAATAACCTATGTGTTAAGTGGTCCCGTATGGCTTGCATAATCTCCATATATAGTGAACATTCATTTTTGTCTTGACCAATAGACTTTATAGTTTTATTCATTTTAGTAATACAGTAATTTTTTTTTTAAGTTTGTTTATTTGAGAGAGAGGGCATGCACAGGAGGGGCAGAGAGGGCAGGGGAGGAGAGATAATCCTAAGCAGGCTTCATGCTGTCAGTACAAGTTGCTGGATGTGGGGCTCAAACTCAGGAACCTGTGAGATCATGACCTGAGCTGCAATCAAGAGTCGGATGCTTAACTGACTGAGCCACCCAGGCATCCCCATAATATAATAATTAATTTTAAAGTTACGTTAGACACTATTCAAATAAAATAGTCACTAGAAACTAGAATCAGAGCTAAATGGGCGAAACTGACAGATATTTACATAAAATAATTACATCTAAACAATATTTAGCTATGAGCAGTTTGTCCTTGTGGTAATCATTAGTCTTTTCATGTATTATACCATCATTGCATATCAATTTAAGGTTATAGGTTTACTAATAGCTTTATCTCATTTACTAATTTTATGTTGTACCAATCACTGTTGTTTGTAGGCATATAAGTGATGGTTTGCCGCATAGTCCTTCAACATTGTGTTGAACCACTAATCTTTCTTAAAACTTTGATAATAGCATTCTTATGTGGGAGAATGTATACTGTAAATGCATATGTTTCTGAAATGTGTAAAAGTTAAACTTAAAAAAAAAAAAAGAAAAAGATTGGCTACAGAATTAGCTTTCTAAAGACTCTTTGTTTTTCAGATTCATTGGCTTATCAGTGAGAAACGATAGTCTCATATGCCCATGCACATGAAGTGGCAGTTTGTCTCATGTTCATTATTATATTTTAAAATACATGTATGGTTTGGTGTTTGAATTAAAGATCTTATTTGAAGACTTTGGAAATCATGGTGTGTGTTTGCATGGTCCTAGAAAATTTTTCACGGAAGGCTAAAACCTAAGACTACAGTGTTAACCAGAGCATGTAACTCATGCAAATTTATACTTTTCTTCTCTTATGGTCTCTGTTTTTCTCTAGTCTGCGTTGGATTGGTGGCCTAAGATCGATGCTGTATATTGTCACTCAGTCGAGCTTCGAAACATGTTTGGTGAAACGCTTCATAAAGCAGTGCAGGGTTGTGGAGCACACCCAGCAATACGAATGGCACCGGTAAGAGGAATCGTGAATTTTGAATTCCCCCTTCTTCCTATTGCGTTTTCAGTGTCTCTATCCTATTCCTGTTTTTTTGATTATTTTAGAAAATCAAATGAGTCCTTCCTTTTCTGTAAGTATCGTGGTATGTTGCATCCTGCATTATTGTTGCAATGCTAGCTAATGGTGTTTGTTTTTCACGATTTCAGTGAGTCGAACTTGTTTTTCTTAGAGAAATTTTCCCACAAAATGCTGTTAAAAATCTTAATTTCTTTTTCTTTCGTTCTCCTTTTTTTTTTTTCCCTTACTTTCTTTTTGCTGTAACTTTTCCTTACGAATCAAAATATTTTGGTTTGCTCTTCATCTTTGGGGATGAGTAGGGAAGCTGACTCCTGGGTTAGAGTGAATGTTTCTACACCGTTTTTGCCCACTGGATGCTGGACATGGCACATAGGAAATTAGAAATAAAATGAAACATTTTTATCTAAAATAAAATATTTCATATTTCAGCAAATGTGCTATCATTCAGCAAATGATAGGCACTTTGATACTGAAGTTCATGTTTAAACTTAGTAAAAAGAGTCTTTTCAAATGAGGTATTCTAACAGATTAGTATTCTTAAATGCAATTTTAAAACTCGTATGGAACCAATTGAAACAGACAGTTACAGGATCATAGAAGTCATTTCTTGGTATTTATGTATAGCAAGAGTATTCTACATGGCAACTCTTGACATTGATTGGTGGTGCTTTGTCTTCTGCTTCTTATTTTCTATTCTTATTGGCTGCTGTCGCTCACATGATCAGATGCCAACCAGTCACTGTTTTGCATGGCAGTGGGCTTCTGTGGCTGTAAGTATGATCCATTGTAACTACCTCAGAAAAGTCCTTGGTTTCTTTGACTTTTCTGTGTATAGTTACTGTTATAGTCACATCATGTCATTTCAAATGAAAACGTAGCATGTTTTTACCTATTGGTAAAACATTTTTTGGTAAAAATTGGTAAAAAATTTTTTCTGGTAAGTTAGCCATTTCACACTCATAATTTAAATAGCTTTCTCCTCTTTTCCCAAGTTTCCTTAGTCAATAAAATATTTTGGTTCAATACAACTGTAGTTCACTCTTATCCAGTTGTCAGTAGTTGTTTCTGAGGATTATTTATCTCAGATGTTCAAATAGAGACGTTTGCTATACTGAATACTTTAGGATTATTTAGTCTAAAAAATTATAGCCAAAGAACATGGAAATTATGTTTTATTCAATAAAATAAATAAAACACAAACTATTTTTAGTTGACTTTTTGTGATGCCAAGTACTTAGTTTTTTAAAAAATTGAAAATTTCAATCTAAGTTACTTGGAGGTAAACATAAATAATAGTTACTTAAATGTTAAATAACTAGACATCGTTTTACAAGTTGTCTTGGAAAATGACTTAAAATAATTGTTTAACAATTAATTCATTCTAGATATCCTATAGTAAATAGAACTTTGACTTTTTAAAGTTTCTAATTCTTCGGGCAGAAAATTAACGGCCTTCAATACTAGAAACTGGTAGAAAGTTAATAGTCACTTCCACTTTAACTTCAGTATCCACTTTACCAGCCATCTGCAATTTCACTTCCTGTGCATGAGGACTGAAAGAAAGTGAAAGGAAATTAGTCCTTTGAACAAAGACAAAATTTGACTGGTAGTCTGAAAATGTTCCCTACATTTAGAAGTTATTTTACATCTTAGCCTTACTTACTAACTGATTCCAGGAGCAACATACTGTAGTACTGAAAGTTCATAAAAACCACAGCTAGACTTCTTTTGGTCCAAGGACACCTATGATAAGAATTGAGTTTTTATTTCCTATTATTCTCTGAAAGTGTCAGTATACATTTGATTTGTGAAATCATTCTTAAGCTGTTTACTTTCATATAATTATATATGAAATTTTGTGTGTATGTATGTGTATGAATATGTACTATATGTGTATATGAAATTATACATAGTGGCTGAAGGAGGGTTTTCTGCCTGATATTCTTACCGGGAAAACTAATTAACAAATTTAATCTGAAATAATTTTTTAGAATAATAAAATTTTACTATTGAGATGATCTTTAAGGTGAATCTTTTCCCTTTTAAACCTGGTGCCGTGAACAGTCAGACAGTAAATGTGGAAATTCTGAGCTCTCCCACAAGCTGCCGGGCATAGTGTTAACACCAGGGAAGCGTGATGAGCTAAAAAGACAAGGCACTTACCCTCACAGAGATGCCAGTCTTGTAGCTCTTGCTTGAGCACTTCTAATAAAGAGCTCACCACAGGTGGCCCTCAAGCCCGAAACATAGGAAATTTGTAATAAATGGTTTAAATGTGTGACATCAGGGTTTCTCAACCTTGGCACTGTTGGTATTTTTAAATGTTGTAGGAGACGGTTGTAGGGGACTATCCTGTGTTCTGTAGAATGTTTAGCAGCGTTTCTAGCCTCTACCACTACATGCCAGTAACACCACCCTGCTGGCTGCTGGTCTTGAAAAGCAAAAGTGTCTCCAGACATTTCCAGTTATCCCTCGGGAGACAAAACTGCCCCCAGTTGAAAACCACTGTGTTAACATGATATGTTCAGTGCGTTGTCCTCATTTGCATTGCCCCAGATGTTGTGTCTGCTTCTTCCATAGGACAGCACTGCAGATATTTCAGTAAAGTTATCTTGAACTGCTAAGGTTTCTTTTTTTAAATATGATTTTAGAATTGGGAGGGGTTTAATTATTTCAGCTTTCTTTAAAAGCTTGTGGGATATGTGTGTGTGTGTGTGTGTGTGTGTGTGTGCACATGCGCACGCGTGCTGTTTGATCTGTTTTTACCGCTGAGGAAACTGAGGCACATAAAATGTTTAGTGAATGACAGATAGTCATGATTAGTGAATAATTGACATTCTTTCCAATGCCTGTCCAGTTCTTTAGCTGTCTTACCTCATTAGTGCATTAGTTTGATCAAAGCAGGAGCTCCATCCGGCTTGTCCAGCACTGGGTTCCTGGCCCCCCAGAACGCTGTCTGGCACGTAGCAGGCATTTAGTGCCTATGTGTTGAATGAGTGAAGTAATTTCTTTCCTGATTTGCTTTTAAACCTCTCCTCTTCTGCTTCTCTTCTGGAAAGGATTCAAGCTAACATTTTTTTTTTCCAATTAAAATGAAATATGAAGATCCGCTTTTAGTGTTGCAGATGTGGTATAATTGAAGAATGCCATTAACCTGCTGTGTCTGCATACCGTGTTTCTACTAATAATATAGTCTAAGATTACATTGTTTTCTTAGATTGAGCTCTTCATCACTTAAACTCTTTAGCCTTAACATATACACAATGGGCCATAGCTTCTCCATTTTATACTTTGGTAATATTTTTAAAAGTTTGAAATATTTTTCTTAGCACTAATCGTTTACTGTTTTAAAACTAGGGTAGCCTATTAATGATAGCTGTATGAGTTTTCACAAATATGTGTAATTACTGCACATTTTGCTTCTAAAGGAGATATGCTCTTACATGCCTATAATTTAGTCATAGTCTTAAATAAGGTAACAAATGGTTTGGGCCCTTAATAGACAGCTACATATTCTGATTAATGAATTTATTCCTGGGCGCGACTGCTTCTCTTCTTTGGCCAAAGTGTGTGTACTATGTTGGATTCTTACTAATATCTGCAGGATGGAAGGTCAATAAATTAATGGATGGATAATTTTTTTTTTTTTTTACATTTCTGGTTAAAAATGTATTTCTTCTTTAGCATGCTGTTGCGCCTTTTATAGAACCCCCTAATGTCCATTAATTAAAAGGCATTTGAATTGAAACTTTAACCTTTTCAAGTCAGTGCTGGAACAAAATTTATATGCTGATTCCTGAGATGAAGAAATGACATAATTAAACTATTATTTACTGTTAGAAAATGATTACCGAGTAAAAGATAATTATTAAATCTGTTAATTGTTCTCTGATCTGTGTTCCTGTGCACTTGGTTGTGTCAGGGAAGAACAGTTGCACTTAGTTACATCTTAGTAAATATTTGTTCCATGAGAGTTGATCACCTTGATCTAAGGTGTTAGCATGACTTAGAATGAAAGAATAAAGTTTAATGGGAACAAACGGTAAAAACAGAATTGATTAAATGCATTTGGTAAGATATTTGCTGTGGGAATATAAATATGCAAGCAAACAGTATTTCTGAGTTTTGCTATTTCCTTTCTATATTGATATTCTTGAGCATTGATGTGGATGTTAGGTAGTAGTTCTTCCCCTTTGAGGACCAGAACCCTTCAGTGTCCTCAGGCATACTAACAAATGCGTCTTACACTTAGACATGGAGAATTGTGGCTGTGTGTTACAGATGTGCATCTCTACTTTTTACCTTTGAAGGACAGCCTATTTACTTGGACATTTTTATTATGTGTTCATAGCTGCTGAATATCCTGTTATCTGTATATTTGCAATTTTTCCTAAGAAGCCATACAGGTACCCAACAGGCATATGAAAACATGCTCAACGTCACTAAACATCAAGGAAGTGCAAATCAGAACCACAATGACATATCACCTCACACTAGTCAGACTGATTAGAAAGAAGACAAGAAATGACAGGTGTTGGCAAGGATGTGGAGAAAAGGGAACGCTTGTTCATTGTTGGTCACGATGTAAATTGGTTCAGCCTATGGAAAATGGTATGGAGGTTTTTCAGAAAATTAAAAATAGAGATATCATACAGTCCAGTATCTCCACTCCTAGGTATTTATTTGAAGAAAACAAAACACTGATTTGAAAAGACATGCACTGCTATGTTCGTAGTAACATTATTTGCCATAGCAAGATATGGAAGCAACCTAAGTGTCCATTGATAGATGAGTGGGTAAGAAGATGTAGTTGTGTGTACACACACACACACACACACACACACACTCTGGAATATTACTCAGCCATAAAAAAGAATGAAATCTTGCCATTTGCAACAACATGGATGGACCTAGGGGGTATTATGCTAAGTGAAATAAGTCAGAGAAAGACAAATATCATATGATTTTAGTTGTATGTGGAATCTAAAAAACAAAACAGACTGATAGGTACAGAGAACAAACTGATGGTTGGCAGATGGGAGGGCAGTGGAGTGATCAACGAAACAAGTGAAGGGGATTAAGAGATACTTTCAGTTATAAAATAAATAAGACTTGCTGGAATACACAGCATAAGGAATATAATCAATAATATTGTAACCACTTTCTATGGTGGCAGATGGTAACTAGGCTTACTGTGGTGACCATTTTGTAATGTATATAAATATTAAATCACTATGTTATACACCTAAAACGAGACATATTTTTAAACTAAAAGTATTAATAAATAAAGGCATATGTGTCAAAACTAGATATTTTATGTCCTTTTAAAGAAAAGGGGGAAATGATTTATAACAATAGAAAGAGGTGGTTTTGTATCCAGAATATAATTGTTGGATTTTTCATTGAGTAACATGCATAATTATGGTATCAGCACGGCATCTACCGCAGTATCTCTGTAATTGAAACACATTTTTCATGATTTATCTTTGTCAAAGGCTTCTTTCTTTGTTTTATCAATGTTCTTCAGGCAAAATACATGCATTCTGTAACTCAAGAGAGATGGAATCCCATTGAAGGAAAAAGCAGAACTTACCATTAAACTATTAAGTACAGAGACCGACTATATAGCATATTTCATCAATTCTAAGAAGCACTTTAGTTTTTAACATCTCTGAAATTGGGAACACATCTTATTTGGTGTCTTAGAGTTGACAGTGGTTTTTCATTTCTTGTGGTACATTAATGATGCATCTTAGTTAAATTAATGTCATAGATTCTCTGAAATATTTGTGTATATTTGTGTGGGATAAATGTTAAATGAATTGCTCAAAGTATGTATTTGTGAGAGCTATAGACTAAATATTTTATCCCTAATGTGTCTACAGTTTGGAAAGTTGTTCTTCTACATAGGAGTCAACTTGATATTAAAGTGTTTAGTATTTTAAGGAATTTTCATTTAAACTTTATTAAATACATTATATAAGAATAATATGAATGTTACAAAAATAGTTTCCATTTGTTTTTTATTTAAATTGAATTTTATTTTATTTTTATTTTTAAAATATAATTTATTGACAAATTGGTTTCCATACGACACCCAATGCTCATCCCAAGTGCCCTCCTCAATGCCCATCACTCACTTTCCCCTCTCTCTTACCCCCCCATAAACCCTCAGTTTGTTCTCAGAAATTTTATTTTATTATAGAGAGAGAGAGTGAGAGAGCACGGGGGAGAGGGACAGAGGGCGAGAGAGCAAGAGAGAATCCTTCCAGAGGGCAAGAGAGGAAAAGAGAATCCTTAGCAGGCTTCTTGCTCAGCGCAGAGCCCAATGTGGGGCTTGATCCTACAACCCTGGCTGGGATCATGACCTGAGCTGAAATCAAGAGTTGGTCACTTAACCAACTGAGCCACCCAGGCACTGTCCCAGTTTTCATTTGTTTTTTAAGCTTAATAATATTAACCTTATACTTACTCAGATGTTTCTACTCTTACCACACATACATCTGTGGTATAAAATGTCTGCTTTTTCAAAGCTTTTTAATAATAGATTTATTTTTAAAAAGTTAGATAGCTATTTTCGTTAACCTGGTATCTGATTCTAACAAGGTGATGACATGTTTTTGTTTTTATTTGTAGAGTCTTACATTTAAAGAAAAAGTAACAAGCCTTAAATTTAAAGAAAAACCTACAGACCTGGAGACAAGAAGCTATAAGTATCTTCTCCTGTCCATGGTGAAACTCATTCATGCGGATCCAAAGCTCTTGCTTTGTGTAAGTATTTTATACGAGAGGTCTTGAAATTACTACAATAACTTAATTTGGTTTAAGTGAAATGCCAAGACCTTGGAGATCATTATTAGCTAAATAACACTCACTGACCCTTTCTGCTCATGCTTGAAACCTAAGACACCTTTAAGAAAACTAACTTAGAAGTTACATTTCTCTGATACCAATATAATTAGATCAGATTTCTTACCCTTTTCCTCAGTTTTCCTTGTCATTAAACTAGCATGTTTTTGTGAGATCTTCTTTCTTTACTCTGTTACCAGGTTTGTATTATTTAGACATTATGCTGGGGTGGTGGTGGAGGTAATGAAGCAACCATAAATCCGAGTGCTTTCTCGTGGTCGTAGTTGGTTTTTAAGTATCCAGTTGCTATTGCCAAACCCTTAAGGTTTTTTTATTTCCCTTTCTTCCTGTCATCAACCTATTATCACTGGCTTTGCCTGGAAATACTGTATTGGAAGGAGAAGGAGATGGGAATGGGTATGGTTAGCACTTAATTTTTATCGTAACTGCTTTTGCAGCCTCAGATGGCATTCCTGAGGGCAATACTGTGGTACACAGTAGTTGGGAACTAACAGGTAAATGAGTGATAGTTACGTGAAGTGGTTAAAAGCATGGGCTCTAGAGACAGACTAGTTATGTGATTTGGGTGACTTAACCTCTCTTAGTTTTCTCATAATAATAATAATAGTACCTATCTCAGATTGTTAAGCTTGAGATAGTACACTCGTGCTTTTAGGAATAACGTTCAATAAATGCATAATAAGCACTAAATGAATGTTAACTATTATTATTATTAATAAAATGCAGTTGACATCAATATTAATGTTATTAATGCCCCAAGTATGACAGTTATGTATTGTGAAGGTCATAGGACAACATGTTTAAGCTTTGTTGAAGTTTCTCCAGTCTCTGGAGCGCAGCATCCAGAAAGATTTCTTGCTGCTTTGTTTAGCAGTAGGTTTTATAAGTGCTAAGGTGCTTTGAAATTACTGCATATAGGAGTTCATAATTTGATGTCCGTATTTTCAAGAGTTCTGTGAACCCCTTCAATGAAAAAAAAGTGTAATGAGTGTTTTTTTCTGCAGAGAAATAAGAGGGCAGAGACACACACACAGAATTTCTAAAGGGATTAATAATGCCAAAGGAAGGCCTGTGATACTTTGAACTCTTTGAGAAGCCCATCCAAATTTGGGAGTCTAGTAGAATAAATTGTTAGAATTAGGCATGGAAAATTTCACAAAATCTTACCAGGGAGACAGTAAAGGTAATCAAATCCCCTTTCTCCTCATGTCTTTGTGTGTAGCACAAGTTATTTGTGGTAATAATTTCATCATACATTTCACTTAATAGAGGACCAGCTCTCTGCATGGCTATAATTCAGGGTAAAGAATGCACCAAAGTCACGAGCGCCGTCAGTTTAAGTATTCCATTATTCAAAGAACAAGAACTTGGTCTTTTCCAAGATTGGAATTTAGTAAGCAGAGTCCATTTAAAATTGAAATTATTCTCTTTGCTGCCATCTAGTGGTTAGGCAACTTTTCTCAGCGTAACCAAAGGTAAGTTAAAGTAGATTCACTGTATACTTAAGTATTTTCTATTTAAATCTTAGTAAATAGGAGAAATGTAGAAGTAACTTAAGTGATGTCAGTCATGGTATTTTTAAAGTAACACAATTTAATATCTTTCATCTCTACCCTAATCCATATTACTCTCATGTTGTCTAGCCTCCTAATTGTCCAGCTAACATCCTCTCCTACCTCCCTCTAAACATTTCTCTGCACTAAAGGTCTGGTGATCTCTTTGAAAAGCAAATCTTATCATGCCTTTTGTCCAGCTTAACATGTGTTAGTTGAAATTGCTCTTGGAATAAAGACCTTTTGGTCTCCAAAGAGACCTACAGGGGCATGCAGAGTCTGATTCCTACCTGCCCCTTCTGCCACATCTAGCATTATATTTTTCTTTCTCTTTTTTCTGTAGTCATGATGGTCTGTTCATTCCATCTTACCACATTCCTTCATACCTACCCCTGCTGTTTCTTCTGTTTATGATACACTTCTCTTTCCTCTTTACAATAGTAATTCCTGCTAATTTTGAGCTGTGATCACTGCCCTAAGGAAGCCTCCATGAAATTGTGCCACATTTCTCTATCACGGTGCTCATAGCAGCTGGTAGCTTCGGAGTTCTTATCTCATTTGCAGTTTTACAGTTGTTGGTCTGGTTATTTTATTGACGTTTGTTTTCCCCACCAGATTGCATGTTCCAAGAGGGTAGGAAACACTTTTTAAAAAATATTTATTTATTTATTTTGAGAGAGAGAGTGTGCATGCATGCACAGGGGAGGAGGGAGAGAGAGAGAGACAGACAGACAGACAGACAGACAGACTCCCAAGCAGGCTCCATACTCAGTGCAGAGCCCAATGTGGGGCTCGATCTCACAAACCATGAGATCATGACCTGAGCTGAAATCAAGAGTTGGATGCTCAACTGACTGAGCCACCCAGGTGCCCCAGAAACACATCTTTTCAACTTGTTATGTCTTTGGTATTCAATAAATGTTACTGAGTTATTTGTGAACGAATATAAATTTTATAAAGTAGGCTAACAGTTGTGAATTATACTCCGGGATGAGGGCTTACCTTAATCATTATGGCGGGAAAGAATCTAGTTAGTAAAATAAAATAGGGACACAGGTTGTATTGGTCTCACTTAAATGAGCCATATGTTCGTGAAGTGTAAATAGATGCATCCAAGCTACAGGAAGCATTTTAGTCTCTTAAGGTAGACATGTGCATTTATGTACCCCGTGGATGTGCTTTGCTTAGTACCCAACGTTTTTCCACAATGAAACAGACTGCAGTGTGGGTATCTGGAGGTGTGGATTCCAGCCTTGGACGGCCTAGGGCGATCCTTTCTACTAGACTGGACCTGTTCTTTGCCTTTGAGTGCAGTCATTTGTAAGATTAAAACCAGTAAGCTCCAAACCAGAGGTGTAGTATTTAGCCAGTGTAGTGTTGGTGAAAAAAATTACCTGCTCCTTATATATAAGGTATAATTTCTTAATTAAAAAGCTAATACTTAGTTTTTGTTTTCTTGTAATCAGAATTTTCTCTGGACATTATTCACATGAAGGAACAGTATAGATGTAGATTAAGTGACTCCTTAACAAAAGCAGTTCTGACTTTTAAAAAATTCCCCAATTGTTATTTTATCGAGATATACACATACCATGAAATTCACTATTTTAAAGTGTACAATTTACTGGTTTTAGTACATTTACAAGATTCTGCAGCATTACCACTATCTAATTCTAGAACATTTCTGGAACGTTGTCATAACCCTAAAGAGAAGCTTAGTGTACCCATTAGCATTCACTCTCCATTCCCTTTTCTCTCTGGCCCCTGTTAGGTGATAGATACATTTTTTTAAATTGAAGCTTGCTTTTTTTTCCTTGCAGAATCCAAGGAAACAGGGGCCTGAAACCCAAGGCAGCACAGCGGAATTAATTACAGGGCTCGTCCAGCTGGTCCCTCAGTCACACATGCCAGAGATCGCACAGGAGGCAATGGAGGTAAGGGGAAATGAATTCTGGGCTCTTGAAGGAAAGCTTGTAAATGTATATGTTCTTCATGTTTCTTTGGTGTGTGGTTTCTATGATAGATGTCATTTCTGGACATCTGTCAGAGAGAGATGGCATTTCTAGAAGTGTGTTTGTGTCTGTATGCTGTTTTATGAACTCTGGAGAAGGAAAAGGTTTAATTGCTGTATATCTCATGTAGCAAAAATGTTGTGCAAATTATGATGCTTAATTTAAACCCTCAGATTTTTCTAATTGCAGTTGACCTTTTGGAATTGTTTTAAAATATGTATTGAATTTTGAATTTGCATCTAATTCACATACCATAAAGTTTACTGTTTTAAAGTGTGCAATTCAGTGTTTTTCAGTATATTCACAAGGTTGTGCAGCCATCACCACTAATCCTGAAACATTTTCGTTACTCCAAAATAAACCCTGCCACTCTGCATCCTCCCGTTACCCCAGTCACTGGCAACCACTAATCCCTTTGCTGTCTTCATAGATTTGCTTATTCTAGCCATTTCATATAAATAGACTCATGAAATACGCGGCTTTTTGAGTCTGGCTTCTTTCATTTAACATGTTTTCGAGGTTCCTCCATGGTATAGCCTGTGTCAATACTTCATTCTTTTTTATTGCCAAATAATATTCCAGTGTGTACACATAGGGCCTTCTGTTTATTCATTAGCTGATCACATTTGGTATTGTTTCTGCTTTTTGGCTATTATGAATAATGCTGCTATGAACATTTGTGTAAAAGGTTTTTTGTGGATATATTGCCAGTGGAATTGGAGGGTCATATGGTAACTGTGTAACTTTTTGAGTGACCAAACTGTTTCCCAAAGCGACTGTATCCTTTTATATTCCCATTAGCAGTGTATGTGGGTTCTATTTCTACATCCTTGCCAATACTTGTTATTGTCTATGTTTTGGATTATAGCCATCCTAGTGGGTGTGAACAGAGTTGACTTAAAAAAAATTGTTTTTATATTGATTGCTAAATATGGTTTTAATTTAAATCAATTTTATTGTGGGGCGCCTGGGTGGCGCAGTCGGTTAAGCGTCCGGCTTCAGCCAGGTCACGATCTCGCGGTCCGTGAGTTCGAGCCCCGCGTCAGGCTCTGGGCTGATGGCTCAGAGCCTGGAGCCTGTTTCCGATTCTGTGTCTCCCTCTCTCTCTGCCCCTCCCCTGTTCATGCTCTGTCTCTCTCTGTCCCAAAAATAAATAAACATTGAAAAAAAAAATTAAAAAAAAAATCAATTTTATTGAGGTGTAATTTACATGTAATAAAATCATACAAGATTTAGAATATTTCTAGTTACCCTGGAAAGTTCTCATGTGTCTTATGATCCCACTCCCTGTGCCAAAGACCACTGGTCTGATTTCTGTCATAGATCAGTTTTGCCAGTTGTGGAAGTTCATCTCAATGAAATCTTAGACTGTATATTCCTTTTTGTCTGGCCTCTTTGACTCCCAAGTGTTTGAGATTTGTTCATGATATTACATGTGTTAGTTACTTCTTTTTTTTTTTTTAATTTTAAAAAATTTTTGTATTGTTGGTAGGTATTCCGTTTGAGATGAAAGCAGTTTATTCACTTGTTAATGGCCATTTAGGCGAACATATCCATCATTGAGAGTTATCTTGTGCATCTCAGTATTCCCTTCCTTCCTTCCTCCTCTTTTGTGCCTGTCTGCTCCCCTGCTTCCCTTGCAACCATTGATCTGCTTTCTGTTATAGGTTAATATGCATTTTATATACACGGAGTTATAAACTATATACTCTTTTTGTCTATCTTCTTTAACTCTGCATAGTCATCATAAATTCATCTGGGTTGCTGCATGTATCAATAGTCCCTTTAAAAAAAAAAACCACATTCCTTTTTATCACTATATAGTATTCCATTGTGTGGCCGTAGCATAATTTATTTATCCATTTACTTGTTGATATTTGTGTTGTTTCTAGTTTTTGGCTATTACAAATAAAACTTCTAGGAACATGTGTGTACAAACTTATGTGTAGGCATATGCTTTTATTTCTCTCTGGTGAATACCAAAGAGTGCAAAAATCTTACTCTGTGGTCTTTATGAGAGACACAGCGTAAGTATAAAGACACCAGAAGTTCGATAGTCCAAGGATAGGAAAATATGCTACACAAACAGAACTCAAGAAAGCTGGAGTAACATACAGAGTCTAAAGCAAGAAGCATTACTGGAGATAACATGGGACATCTCATGATTGCAAAGGTGTCCAATCTATCCAGAAAATAAAACTATATGAATCTAAAAACAAAGCTTCAAAATATATAAAAATATATGGAGTAAAAGTAGAGATAGACAAATCTAGTTTTAGTCGGATGCTTGAGCACACTTTTCTCAGAATCTAATAGAATAAACAAGTCAAGAAGATAGTAAGGACGGAAGACTTGAACAACATAATTATCAGATACGAACTGTGTGACGTACATTGAATGTGACACTCAGTAAATGCACTTTTTTTTCAAGTATGCATGGAACATTCAGTGTATCCTGAGCATAAAGTGTAAGTCTCAACAAATTCTAAACAATTGAAATCATTCAGAGTTTTTTTGTGACTACAGTATAATTAACTTAGAAATCAATAATAAAAAGTTTTATAAAATATCAAATGACTATGTGTTCATTCATACTCTGCTAGCAGAATGCAACTACCATTAAAAATTGTTTTGCAGTATCTACAAAGTAAACATGTGATCTAGCAATTCTATATGCTTGCCAAAAGACACATACAAAAATATTAATGGCAATATAATTTGTAACAGCCATCCCCCCCAAAAACCTAGAAATACCTCAAATGTATCTATATAGAACAGATAATTTTGGTTATATTCATTCCATTGATTACAACAATGAAAAAAGAATGGGCTACTATTGCTAAATGCAGAGCATGGATGAATCAGTATCACAAACATAATGTTCAGTGAGAACAGCCAAACACAAAAGGGAACATACTGTGTGATTCCCTTTATATAAATCACAAGCAGGCAAAGGTAGTCTGTGGCAGTAGAAGTCAGAACGGTGGCTCCCTTTGTTAAGGAGTAATGACTGAAGGGAACATGAAAAGGGCTTCTAGGCACTGACAGTGTTGGTCTAGGTAATGGTTACATGGAGTATATACATTTGTAAAACTTCTTTGAGCATATACACACTTAAGATTTCCTACTTTATCGTTTGTATTGTATGTTTTGTGTTACCAAATATATTTTAGCATTTGTCGTTTCACTCATTGCTTGTATTTGTGTACGTTGCTGTTGGACCTACAAATGGGTACACGCTTGCATACTTCTTGGAAGGCTGTTTGACAGTATTTGGCAGAAGGTGTGCAGATACCTAATTTTTGTCCAAATAATTCCATTCCTGTAATGTTTTTGTTTCATCCTCTGAATACAAGAGGAAGAAGCTACACATACATTTATGCTTATTACTGTAGCTTATAATAGGGCGCTAGGAGAACTTGGTTCTTATAGCGCCTTATAATAGGGCGCTAGGAGAACTAGCTTATAATATGCGCTAGGGAGAGAGCAGGTCAGTCCTCAGTGACACAATGGTAAATGGCTAAATATCCATTGAAACATGCCAATCACATGGCAACATGGAAAGATATTTATGAAATGTCAGATGAGTACACTATGTTTACAGCTTTGTTAGAATACATGTAGGGAATAAAATGGAAGGGAACACGATAAGGGAAGCAATCATATTAAGGCAGGGAAAAGGCTAACCCATTGTCTTTCATTACTTTAAAAAGTGTTTCTTCAAACAAAAATATAGAGAATTGGCTACTTAAAGTGTCAGCAAACTATATTGTTTTTACACAATAGTAACAATTGGATGTTAATTTGTGTGGTTTTTCTTGATATGAGAGGTATAAACTGTATAATTTTTGAAGATTCTCACGATGAATTGAAGTTTTCATTATATATCTAGAAGTAATTACAATAAAACAGGATAATATAGGTCTGGTCCTGGTATAATTTATGTTTTGGAGTTAAAGGTCTAACCTTCGATGACTTTATATGTGTCCTTTCCTAATGTAAGGCAGGTTTTCGATGCAGATACCAGCGGTTTACACATTTGATTTGCTATTTTGAGAGAAGAAATCAGTTTTCATAATTTGTTCTGAACAGCATCTTGTTGGAGTTTCAATAAAAGGCTTTCAAGGGACTAAAGAATTACCAAATACACTGACCAAGGACTGAGAAGAATACACGTAGCTCAGTGGGGTGCCTCTGGGGGATGCCATGTGGAACTGGAGTTGGGGCTGGTTCCAAGGAAGAGTCTAGGGTACACTTTGTACTACGATGGTTTTCATTACTTCATAATGGTGTTTTTGTATATTAGCTGTATATTTTACGTGACTTCTTTAATTCTTGTTAATGTTCTGTAAGCCAAATTCCAAGTTCAATTCTGTGGTCTATAGGAGTATGTAAGAATGAATAACCTGCTCTGAAATGTGAAGTCTGTTTTGCTTCCCCTGCCCTTGTTCTTTGGAAAATAATTGATCTTTTCTGTTCCAAAAGAATTTGCGGTGAGCAGAATAACTTCTACTTTACCTTTCACCCTGGAAGTAAAATATTGTTGTGTGTATTAATTTTGGTGAGCTCTCCTTACTTGGAAATTAACTTTTTGTTGTTCCACTGAGTTCTTTAACACTTATTGAAATGACTTAGTTTGTGTCTTAAAACAATTTTTATATGTGTATATTGCTCCTCTGAATTCGTCCGTCATTTAACTGGGTCTCTATATGCCATTTAAAGTAAGAATGATAGAATAAAATGATTTTATTCTACATATATTATTCCCTAGAGATTTGGGTTCTTTAGTCTTTTTCTTTTGCCTTTTACTGTGTGTTGAGGCTGCAATTAAATAGCTCGATTTATTAGATTTGTAAAATAAATATTCCAGTGTTACATTTACCAAAAAACTTTTGAGTAATTCTCTCTTTTTTAAAATTCAGGCTCTGCTGGTTCTTCATCAGTTAGATAGCATTGATTTGTGGAATCCTGATGCTCCTGTGGAAACATTTTGGGAAATTAGGTATATGTACTTTAACTTTTTAATTCAAGTTAAAGTTTTATTTTGCATTT
Source organism: Lynx canadensis (assembly GCF_007474595.2). Taxonomy (NCBI): domain Eukaryota; kingdom Metazoa; phylum Chordata; class Mammalia; order Carnivora; family Felidae; genus Lynx; species Lynx canadensis. The sequence continues at coordinate 18,869,599 of NC_044316.2, forward strand.
ATTTTTTGTCTTTAGATATTAACTCTGTAGTACTTGGTCAGTTGTGAAACTTTATAGAGGTTTTATGATCTTGTATTTTATTTGTCTTGAATTATTAATTAGATTCTTGTTTTAACTGTAAGAATTGTTGTCACAGCAATTTAGAAAGTAAATTTTTTATATATTTTTTTATTTTTTAACGTTTATTTATTATTGAGGGACAGAGAGACACAGAGCATGAGCAGGGGAGGGGTAGAGAGAGGGGGAGACACAAAATATGAAGCAGGCTCCAGGCTCTGAGCTGTCAGCACAGAGCCCTTCGTGGGGCTCGAACTCACAAACTGCGAGATCACGACCTGAGCCAAAGTCAGTCACCTAACCAACTGAGCCACCCAGGTGCTCCAAGAAAGTAAAATTTAAAACATTGTGCTAAATATTATTACCCAGCCATAAGTACTGTTACTTAGTGTTTTCTCTTATGTTCCAGATTTCCATGTAGTTACAACTGTGTATTAAATTGTTAGAAATATGAGCTTAGAGTATTAAAATTATATGATGTTAATCATTTATTTCACTTTTTAAAACTATGATCTTTCATAAATTTTCCATAATACCAATGATTTTGATAAGTGAATTAATAATGAACATCTGTATAGGGGCACCTGGGTGGCTCAGTCAGTTCACCATCTGACTTCAGCTCAGGTCCTGATGTCACTGCTAGTGAGTTCGAGCCCCGTGTTTTGGGCTCGGTGCTGACAGCTCAGATTCTGTGTCTCCCTCTCTCTCTGCCCCTCCCCTGCCCACGTTCTGTCTCTGTCTCTCAGTCTCTCTCTTAGTCTCTCTCTCTCTCTCTCTCAAAAATATTTTTAAAAAATAATGAACATCTGTTTAGAAGGTAAAAATATATACAGAATTTTATAATTTATTTCCTAGGTTGTATAAATTATTATCTTTTAAAGAGCACAAAGGCAACACATTGAGAAAAATAGAAATGTGTAATCCTTAGGTGTATTTTGTCATTATCTCATCATAGAAGTGGGTGCACTGTCTTCCCTGGCAGCTGAGTTAAATCCTAGACACAGAGCAGTGATCTTGAATAGTAATGTAATGTGAACCACATACCTAATTTAAAATTTTCTGGGTTGCCGCATTACAGAGTGTAAAGGAAAGGTATTACTAATTTTAATAATATTTTTAAACCCAGCTTCTATTTCTAGAATATTATTCCAATATATAATCAATATAAAAGTTACTGAGATATCTTGCATTATTTTTTTCCGTCAAGTCTTCAAAATTTGGTTGTGTTTCACACTTACAGCACATCTCAGTTTGGGCAAGCCACATTTCAAGTGCCCATTAGTCACATGTGGCTGGCTAGTGGCTACAGTGTTGGACAATATGATGACTCTGGAGTGGGGATCAGCAAATTTTTTGTCTAAAAGGTCAGGTAGTAAATATCATAGGTTGGTGGACCAGATAGTCTCTGTCTGAACTATTCAGTTTCACTGTCGGAGCACGAAAGCGAAACCCATAGACAGTATGTAAATGAATGGGTGTGGCCACGTTCCACTGAGACTTTATTTATGGAAAGCAAATAATGGACCGGATTTGGTCTACAGGCAGTTGTTTGCAGATCCCTGCTCTAGAGCACTGGGTTTACATACAGCCTATGCTGTGCACGTAGGCTGTCATTTCTTCTGAGTCTTCTGCAAAGATGAGATGCGTAGATGAAACACTTGGGAGTTTGGGGATTGGAGGATTTAGAGTTGCTTGCTTTTTTTTTTTTTTTTTTAACATAATTTGTAGACCTCTTCCCTTTGATTATCGTGCTATTAACATTTTGAGAATCAATTTCTTTAAAACAAAATCCTAGCTTCTGTATATTTATATCCATTATGAGAGAATGTCATTCTTATGTACTGATTATACCTCTGTTAGGTTATTTATCGATGATACTGATAACCACAAACTTTATGCTATTGCAGCTCTCAAATGCTTTTTTACATCTGCAAGAAATTAACTAGCCATCAAATGCTTAGTAGCACAGAAATTCTCAAATGGTTGCGGGAAATTTTGATCTGCAGGAATAAATTTCTTCTTAAAAATAAGGTAAGCAAAGTGACATCTTTAAAATGGAAGCCTATTTTGGGGTAAATGGGAAGAGATTAAGAAAATGTATATTAGCCAAATTAAGTCCTACTTTAGCTTTTTCTGCCTACGGTGTCTTCATAGGGAAATATGTGTGCAGAGGATAATGGCTGAGAAGTTAACATTTTAAAAATTGTTGAGTCTCTGTCCTTGAAGTTGCAATCTTGATAAATTCCAGTTGAGTTCAACAGGACTCTATGGGGCAGGCCGAGGAGGAGTGGGGGCTGCTATAACCAAATTAGATTGAGAAACATATTCTATCTTGTCTCAAGTTTGTGCATAAGACTTGAATCTTATGGTTTAGGCTAGTCCAGTTATCTGTCAAGAAACTTAAGGAAAGAGGTTAAGGGTCTTTAAGTTTATTTACATTTCTGCCGTGACAATTTCACCTCTTCAAATATCTGAGTCCTCTCCCTTACGGTTGAGTGAAAAGTCTTGATTCTGAACTGTTAAAGTATGGGGACAAGATTTTAGGGAGTTAGAGAAGAGCTTTAAATTTCTTTTATCATAAAGTTTCTGTAGTCAGTTAAATTTTTTTCTATTATGGTGTAATTTTTGGAGTTCTTGATTCAATGAATTTTTATCTTTTTCTAGAATAATAACTCCAAGATATCTTAAACATATTATACTCATGTTTTTCAGTGTACCATGCAGCTTGTTAAATTTCTTTGTTTAGAAATGGGCTAATGGTGATTTAGGTTTTATACATGAGGGTTATCTTAGTGTGTTAATATAGTGGGATTTGGCATTATTCCAAAGATAAGGAACAAGATTAGACTTCAGGGTTTTCATACCTTTGCCTATGGTATAATTCTCCAGAGTATAAGCATTAGTAATCCAGTAATAATCTGCAGTACTCTGGTCAGTAAAGTTGCAACAGGCTTGGCATATTTACCAGTGTTAATGACTGGTCCAAAGGAACTTAGTGTCAAAAGAGTCAACTTCCAATTATCCTCATATGGCACAGGGTAAAATCTTATGGGGAGAAAATTGTTGTCATTTGTAATTGACTCAGAAGTACCTTGTATTTTTCATATGGTAGATTTATGTTGTTGATGTTTAACTGTGCTCATGTTAGATCTAGAAATGTTAATTTGCATTTCTAGAACCTGTCGTTTCTGGTGATTTGAAGGGTGGAAGGCTGAGGAGCTTCAAAGACACTGAGCAAACATTATTCGTACTATTGGGTCTCTAGTGAATATTCTTCAAGGATTAGGAGTTGGGATGAGAAGTTTTCCAGGATAGTTGCAAACAGAAAGACAGCTCATATTATGTATTTAGTTTTCTTGATTATCAGTGCTTCAGAAAGGCTTACTTATTTCTTCTTTTTAGCAGGCAGATAGAAGTTCCTGTCACTTTCTCTTCCTTTACGGGGTAGGATGTGATGTTCCTTCGAGTGGAGCTACCAGTCAGATGTCCATGGATCATGAAGAATTAATACGTACTTGTACGCCTGGAGCCTCTCTTCGGAAGGGAAAAGGAAACTCATCCATGGTAAGCAGCTTCTTTTGTAGTTTTCCTGTATTATTGTCATCTGTGCTGTATGTTTTTTCCTGAATGAACTTTGGTAAATTTCAACTAGATGATACAGTGTAGTAAAGAACTGTTTAGATTCTAGTTTGATCACTGATCTTTGTGGAACCTCAGGCAAGTTCCTAACAACCCTGTGACCCAGTTCATCAGCTTTAAAATGGGGATAACAACAATTTATGTCCCAGAAGTGTTGGAAGGATTAAATGAGATTGTGTGTAAACAGCACTTGATTGATTGACACTTATTGATAAGCTATAACTGAGAGCTACAATTATCATAAACCTCTACTGTACAAAGGACCATTCATATCCATTCATATCGCAGAAGTTTAAAAGTTGTACCACCTAACAAAAATACAAATTTACTGGAGATAAAGCATTTTGCTTGAAATCGATAAGTGTCTGTGTTTTTTGTGTTTGTGTGCATAATTCTTTTTAAAAATAAATCACAGTACAAGTGAAAATAGCAAATCACGACAAAAGAATGTCTCTTCCAGACCAAACCTGTTTTGTTTTTTACTCTTAAAAACCTAAAAACACGATTTGTGGCATTTAGGATGCAGCTACCAATCTAGAGAGTACATTTCTTTAATCCTTATCAGTGGAGATGAGTGTCTGCTTTTTCATGGGAAGGTCAGCAGCGTGTATTCACAGCCTTGTTGTAGGATTAGGTTAACTTCCCTAATCTTTGCCATATATAGCCTGCAGGAATCTTGATTATACTGATATTCCACAGAAGATCTTGCTGGTCCACTTGACCGTTGGCATTTTACTGTTAGACTTGAAAATCTAGAAGTACAGACCAAAGCTCTTTTATCCCTAATTTTCAGTATAACCTTCTGTTGAGGAAAAACAACAAGTAAGCAGTATAGTGTTTACTGCAGTCTATGTTGACTGCAGAATTTACATTCATGTTGTAAATGAGGATTCCTTTTGGAACTCTGTAACCCAGAATCAAGTATATCTTCTACAGCAACATTAGGTTCTTGTCCGTGCCCTTATTTTAGTCCTTGTTGCAGCGGACTTACTTTATTTCTTACTACTGGTGGGTAGATAGAATTTCTTACTACTTCTTTTGTCATTTATAATTGAGTTGGAAGTGCATTGCATTTTTCATTCAGTAGATTTATGCCACGGGTACTTTACTTGTGTTTGCGTTAGACTTCATCTATATTTCTAGGATCTAAAGTAAGGATAATACCTATTCGATTTGAAATTGGACAAGTAGTAGCATTGTATTGGTCCAAATCATCTCATTTCTCATTCAGACAAGATGTTTAGGGGTTTGAAAATTCCTGTCATGGTTGCAGGGGAAAGCTTTTGCGTGTTCTTGAATGCACACATACATGGTACACAGTGTGTTGCATTGTTGGATTTGATAAATAAAATCACCTAAGTTGCAAACATAATGCCTCTCATCCCTGACTCCCAGGATAGTGCGGCAGGGTGCAGCGGCACACCGCCGATATGCCGACAGGCTCAGACCAAACTCGAAGTGGCCCTGTACATGTTTCTGTGGAGCCCTGACACTGAAGCTGTTCTGGTTGCCATGTCCTGTTTCCGCCACCTCTGTGAGGAGGCAGATATCCGGTGTGGGGTGGATGAAGTGTCGGTGCACAACTTCTTGCCCAACTATAACACATTCATGGAATTTGCCTCTGTCAGCAATATGATGTCAACAGGTAAGTGTGGATAATGTCCCCCCACCCCGCCACTCAGTTTGCCTCGAGTCACACGACATCTGATTGTGCCAGGAATGTAGGAACTACTTGGTAAGCTTAGAGAGTTAATTCAAGAAGCTCACCTGAAATCCTTTTCTACCTAAGATAGGGTGAAAATAAATAGCATTTGAAACAAATGTGTTAACTTCTCACTGAGCTTTTAATACGCAGTACAATTGTTTAAAAACTGGCAGTATAAATCACTGTCAGTTTCAGATTGTGTAATTTACTGTGGCTGAACTGTATATGGTGAAGTTTTAAACACACTGGCCTATGTTTTGAGTAAATATAGGTGGGAATAGCTTATTTTATGCTGTGGATATTGTAGAGTCCAAGTTAAATACCTTTCCTGTGAGGCTAGCAAAAGGAAGCATTCACCTTTATCATAGGAAGCATTCATTCCACTCCTCCTACTCTGCCTTGGGGGTTTGGCCCGCCAGGCTCTCCCATGGCATTCAGGGCTCTAAGTGCAACGAGTTGATGTGCTGTTGTCTTTGCTTAGGAAGAGCAGCACTTCAGAAAAGAGTGATGGCACTACTCAGGCGCATCGAGCACCCCACTGCAGGAAACACGGAGGTATGCTCTTTGCAACAGAAACAGCTCCCCAGGCCCCACCCTCGATCGGAGAAGCCGCATGTTGTGTGTGTGTGTGTGTGTGTGTGTGTGTGTGTGTGTGTGTGTGTGAGAGAGAGAGAGAGAGAGAGAGAGAGAGAGAGAGACAAGGAATGGCTTTTGAAGCAGATCTAATTTATATGTGCATATTACATGTGGGATATTATACCTCTAGTATGCACCAAGTTTGAGACCTATCGCTGATTGATTTTTAGTCCTAAGTTTAAAATTGCTTTCAAGTGGTAATTGCTTTCATTTTAGGCTTGGGAAGATACACATGCAAAGTGGGAACAAGCCACAAAACTAATCCTCAACTATCCAAAAGCTAAAATGGAAGATGGCCAGGTGAGTTTGTGAAGTTGATTTTTGTCTTTTAATTGATCTGCTAGACGTGTATACTTCATTTCAGTAATCTTTGGAGTCACTCTTCGTATAACATATATATAGTTGTTGTAAGACTTATTTAGTGTTGGTTCATCTAAAACTGCACTATTATGGGGGTGCGTGGTGGCTCAGTTAAGTGTCTGACCTCGGCTCAGGTCACGACGTCATGGCTTATGAGTTCAGCCCCACATCGGGCTCTGTGTGCTGACGGCTCAGAGCCTGGAGCCTGCTTCGGATTCTGTGTCTCCCTCTCTCTCTCTCTCTGTTGCTCTCCCACTTGCTCGCTCTCTCTCTCTCTCTCTCTCTCCAAAATAAATAAACATTAAAACTGCACTATTATGGTAGCCACTAGCCACATGTGACTACTTACGTTTAAATGAAAATTTAAAGTAATTTAAATACAGTTAAAATTCAGTTTCTCAGTCTTACAGTAGCCATATTTCAAGGATTCATTAGCCAGATGTAGCAATTTGCTACTGTGTTGAACAGCACAGGTATAAAGTGTTTCCATCATTGCAGAAATATGGGGGAGCAGAAGCTAGAGATGATCTGTGGTAGAGACCCTTCCTTTACCCTCTTTCCTTCTCTTTTTCCATCAGAGTATTTCACAGAATTTTCAGGAAAGGGATGACAAAGTTAGATAAAATAAATTAAAATTGAAACAATACATTTTACTATTTTGTTAGGTATTCTTTTTTTTCTTTAAGTTTATTTATTTTTGAGAGAGACAGAGACAGTGTGAGAGGGAGAGGGGCAAAGAGAGAGGAAGAGAGAGGATCCCAAACAGGCTCCGCACTGTCAGCACGCAGCCCACACTTGGCACACACTTGGCATAATGTTTGTAAGGTCCGTTCATGTGAGTCCAAAGCTTTTTAAAAGAAGTTTAATATTCTGGGTTGGTTCTATCAGTCTATGACAAAAATATATTAGTGGCTCTTAAAAAATGTATATGGTACTCTAAGTTTGGACTTCTTTTTTTCCCCTTTTTCACATCATTTTTTTAATTGGAATATAACATACATAAAAAACATGTATAAATCAAAGCAACAGTTCAGAATATTAGGAGATGAACATGCCTGTGGAACCAGCACCCACAACAAGAAAAAAAAATCCTTACTAGCACATGGGAAGCCTTTGTTGTGCCCCACTTCCAATCACTAAACAACCCAAGAGTAACCATTATCCTGACTACTAAATATAATAGCTTTCCTGTTTTAAGCTTTCTGTAAATGGAGTGCTGGAGATGTAGTCTTTTATATCTGGCTTCTGTCACTCAACATTGTGAGAGTGACCTACACTGCTCTGGGCCATTGTCATTCATTCGCTGTTATTGCTGTATGTTATTTCGTTCAGCAGACAGTTCACAATTTAATTTTGCTTTCTATTCTCTTTGAACACTGGATAGCTATACAAAGACTATTGAGTTATTTTGACCAGTGCTGCTGTGAACATTCTTGAATGTGTCTTTTGGTAACTGTCTAGGTATATTTCTGTGAAGTACATACTTAACAGTGGAACTGCTGGGTAATAGGGTATGCAGATACACATATGGAGAATATAAATTGATACAACAAGTACTTAAAAAACACTTGTGGTTTCACAAGGGCTTTTAAAAGACAACATTTAAAATTTTTTTTTAATGTTTACTTATTTTTGAGAGACAGAGATGCAGAGCATGAGTGGGGAAGGGGCAGAGAGAGAGGGAGGCACAGAATCAGAAGCAGGCTCCAGGCCCTGAGCTGTCAGCACAGAGCCCAACACGGGGCTTGAACCACAAACTGCCAGATCATGACCTGAGCCGAAGTCAGATGCTTAACTGACTGAGCCACCCAGACTCCCCATACAATTAACATTTTTTAAAATAATGTTTATTTTTGAGAGACAGTGTGTGTGCGCAGGGGAGGGGCAGAAAGAGAGGAAGACAGAATCCCAAGCAGTTGCCACACTGTCAGCACAGAGCCCGATGCAAGGCTCAAACCCACAAGGTCAAATCATGACCTGAGCTGAAATCAAGAGTCAGACTCTTAACCAACTGAGGCACCCAGGCGCCCCAAGCAGTTAACATTTAAAAAAAAACTGCTGTAGCACCTCTGTAAATGATGAAACATTCAGCCATTAAAAGCATTCCTCTTACTGGAATTATTACTACATCGTATGTTAAATAACTGGAATTTAAATAAAAACTTGAAACAAAAATTAAAAAAAAAAATAAAAGCATTCCTTTTAAAGAGTATATGCATGGGGCATGTGGGTGGTTAAGTTGGTTAAGTGTCTAGCTCTTGATTTCAGCTGAGGTCATGCACGGTTCTTGGTATCGAGCCTTATGTGGGACTCTGCACTGACAGCTTGGAACCTACTTGGGATTCTCTCTTCTCACTCTCTCTCTGCCCCTCCCCTGCTCACACTCTCTTTCTCACAAAAAAACATAAGGGGCGCCTGGGTGGCTCAGTCGGTTGGGCATCCGACTTTGGCTCAGGTCATGATCTCGCTGTCTGTGAGTTCGAGCCCCGCGTCGGGCTCTGTGCTGACAGCTCAGAGCCTGGAGCCTGTTTCGGATTCTGTGTCTCCCTCTCTCTGACCCTCCCCCATTCATGCTCTGTCTCTTTCTATCTCAAAAATAAATAAACGTTAAAAAAAAAAATTTAAAAAAAAAACATAAAAAAAAAAAAGACAGAGTATATGCCAAACCGATTCACTAACAGACGTCTGTGGTTTCTTACACCTGCATGAATAATTTTTCTATCGTGATTGTCAAATTAGAGCTCTTTAAAGACCAAAAGCAGAAAATAAAACATTGTATATACTTTTTTCTAATTCAGTGAGGTAAAAAAAATATCTTAAAGTACTTAAATATTCAATAAAATTAGTTATATCAGGCCTTGGCAGAGGTAAGTTGAAAACATTATACATGTATATATAATACATAATATATTAACATAAATAGATATAAATATGTATATAACATAAAATTATACATATATGTATAATATATATAAATTACATGTATATATACATATATGTATATATATAAATTTGTTTATTCATTTTGAGAGAGAGAGAGTGAGCTCAGGTGCATTCATGACAGCAGGGTAGGGACAGAGAGAGAGAGAGAGAGAGAGAGAGAGAGAGAAGAGAGAGAATCCCAAGCAGGCTCCGTGCTGTCAGTGCAGAGCCTGACACGGGGCTCAATCTCATGAACTGTGAGATTATGGCCTGAGCCGAAATCAAGAGTTGGACGCTTGACCGAGGAGCCACCCAGAGGCCCCTGCTGCAAACATTATATTAACGTTACATATTCAATTAATAACTGAATTTACTATGCCAGAGAATGGAACGTTATCAAGGGAAACCTGAAATGTACTAGTGGAACAGAACTGAAATGTAAGAAACTTGTGGTAATCATTTGGACCCTATTAAATAAACAGTAGAATTCAAACTAGGAAAAAACACTAACCTAATTCTTAATGTGCTGCACAAGTCAAGACACAAAAGATCCGCCCAGAGAGAACAATGCCACTATCAAAATTTTTATATTTCAGCTTAACTTTAACTTGACTTATTTAGCTTTTTTTTATATGTAATATGATGTAGTTCAAGAACATTTAACTGTAACTTGAAAACAGAATACTCACTACGATGTTCCCAGAGGCAAGAAGGGAATAAGCATTATTGTTTCTGTTGGAGGGAATCTAACCAAGACTGCCAAAAAGTGCTGCGAAAAGCAAGGCTGAGTGATAAAATATGAACCCTGTGAGAGAAAAGTCTTTAAACCTATTATGAAAACTTCAGTTACTAAAACACAGGTTGATGATAGTACATTAAATTCACCATACCTAGTCGATAAGAATATACAGAATGAGCTTTGACTGCCATGTAAAAAATTCCTCTTTACCTGTTCTTGCCTAAATTTTCAAGGCAGCCTTCAATGAATCTCATTCGAATCTGTCTATAAGCCAACATACCAAGGAAGAGAGAAGTTTCTCTGTTTCATTTCTTAATCCTTCAGAAAGATTAATTGAGTCATATCTTGAACTGTATCCCACAATAAAGTGTTTCCAAGCAAACATTACCCAAACTAATGCCTGTTAGAGCATTATGTTGAATTGATGTTTTTGAACTAACTGCAGGTCCTTGGGTCCTTGACTAAGATGTTAATGGTAAATAGATGCCAAATTGGGAAGGTGATGTTGGAGATAAGATGTTCTGCATGTGAATTAATCTGAACTAACTGCTCTTCACACCCAGATGCTTCATCACAATCAGCCATATTCTGATTTTGCACTGATCTGGATGCTACTGCATCTGACGTCAGCCGCACTTAGCATATCATCAGCAATATGCCCATCATGGTGGTAATAATGGTAGGGTGGTGGTGCTGTGGACCAATAAATTGCAGGCCATTAAAGGATCCATTCCCAGTAGTTCCTCCCCCCCCAGAAAGTCCCCAGTGTGTGCAATACAAGATTCTTGAGATGCTTGTGCTATACGAATGGTGTTTATTTCCCCTGAAATACCATGCTCTGGATCTTGAGAGTGTGAACAGGCCTCTAGCATTTGTATTTGATTATCTACTGATGGCATTACTTAGTGTTAAAAACCAGGTCCTTTCCTGTTCCGTTGCTTGTCCCACTTCTTTCTGATGGGCCTTGGGAATCCCCTAAGCAAATGCCTGCTTGACTTCTAACTTTCTGTTCTGAAGATCTGTACCACAACTGCTTTTAGGAGGATTGTGACCACGATCGTCATCTTCATCATCTTCTTTAAAGGGTTTCATATGTGCAGTGTCTTCTGGCCGTACCTCCCTGCTAGGGCTCCCAGCTGACTGGCTTGCATGGCTAGAATTCATCTCATTGCTAGATCCATCACTATGCCCGCTACTGTTACCGGGGCCACTGCTTTCATCTTCACCGTTGTTGGCAGTTTCGTCAGAACTTCCCTGCACAGATTCCTCCGTGTCTGAAAGTCGCTGCTGCACATGTTTGGATCTACTAATAAGTTGTTCATCCATTTCAATGTCACTGCCTCCACTTTGATGGGTATCACTGTTATCAGTACTTTAAGGGCTGGCTGCAGGTGACCAAGGTGATAGAGCTGCTCTTCTGAGCTCTTCTTCCTCTTTCTTATTTAATTTAGTATTTAATGACGATGCAGAAGAACTCTATTTAGATACCTGAGCCTAGTACTTTATTTAATAATGCTTTAAAAGAAAAAAGGTTTCATTGACGTTGATGCCCAGTACAATGTTTGTTCACCACGAACACTTGGCTCAAGGATTGAGACTGGATAAAAGAGATGTCTAAGTGGTAGTGGATCCACATTCTTGACAAATAAAGGAAATAAGTCACGTAGGTACTGATCACCGTGTTCAGCACTGCTGCAGCCCACATGCGGTCAATATGCTGAGGACTCAGTCGCTCTTCTGCTAAAAACTTAAAACTCTCTTGGCACTGTTTGATAATCTCAGTATGTAAATTTGCTCCAAATCTATGTTCTACCACATTGTTGCTTATAAGCCAGTTTGTAAGTTCTTTTGCAATGGTCATTTCTGTGTCTGATACCAATGATTCTTTATTGTACAAGTCACCGAAGGTATGAAGTTGATTCATTATCTGACTCAGTCCAGCCAACCTCACAAAGTAGGTGACAGAAAATACCGAAGTGTAAGATCTAGGCTTTCTCTGTCAAAACATGCTGTCAAAGCAGAGATTTGTAGGCAATGACCCTGTCACCGTGCTACATGTTAAGTCACCATGTTGCAAGCTGCACTCTGTCTCTACTCTTGTTCAGAGAATTTGCATAAATACCTGTAACGTAGGTCCTAAAAGGGATAATGTGCTGCACGACCGCAGGGATGGTAGTCATACTCTACTGTTAGCTCCAGCTGTAATAAACGCATGTGTCATAAGAAATGGTAGTTTCAGGAGTTCCTTATTCAAAGCAATCCATCATGGGAGAAAGGCCATTTTTCCCACAAAACAAACATACATAATGAAGCAATTGCAATGGTACTTCTACACCTTGTTTATCATAGAATGCCCCTAATGTGTTGCTTTCTTGGGTTGATATGTCCTCTGTAATAGGATGAGTATTAGCTTATAAGCAGTATATAAAGAGAACTGAATTTGAAAAACCTTTGCCACACATAGTAAGAGTTTTTCTTTCTCATCTGTACTCCATAAACTAACAGGATCAGAACTCTCTAAAGATGACTCCTCAGTCAGATTCTTGTAGGATTTGATTATTTTCTGTTGTTTCTTGTTTTTCTGCACTCCCTTCCTTACAGTCCCTTCCTTCCTGTTTAGTGGTTCTTTTGCTTGATTACTCTCATCTTGCCATGCAGAATCTGTTAATAGTAGCATAATGCGGGCGCCTGGGTGGCTCAGCTGGTTAAGCATTTCAATCTTGGTGTCGGCTCCGGTCATGATCTCACAGTTCGTGGGTTCGAGTCCCATGTCCAGCTCTGCGCTGATGGTATGGAGCCTGATTGGGATTCAGTCTCTTCCTCTCTCTCTGTCCCTCCCCTGTTTGCACTCTCTCTCTCTGCAAAAATAAATAAATTAACACTAAAAAAAAAAAAAATAGTAGTGCAGTGTTTGCAAAGCTGGTCCCAGAGTACTTGAACTTGGGCCATCACTAATAAGTGCACATACTACTTGGTTGAAAATTTCCAAATGCTTATATTCCTTGAAGCAGCATAGACATTGCCTCTAGGTCCAGGGATTGATAGAAGCAAATAATTTGATTGCATGTTCCTTTCTGAGCTGCAGTCCACAACCACCTTCTGGGTCTGATATTGCACATGTGTTTATCGCTACCTTAGTTCTGTACCTCAGTTCATTTGCCCTTGAGCAGTAAGATACCTTGATGTCATTAGAAATGGTTGGAGTGAAGACTTGCATTTTTTAAATGTAAAAAATGTTCTTTTGTCATGGAAGAAATGTTGGATAAAAAGTAATTTGTCCTGTCTCTCAACCCATTGAGGTTGGATTCATGCTTTCCGTAAAACTTTTGTGTTTAGGCTGCTGAAAGCCTTCATAAGACCATTGTTAAGAGGCGAATGTCTCATGTGAGTGGAGGAGGATCCATAGATTTGTCTGACACGGACTCCCTACAGGAATGGATCAACATGACTGGCTTCCTTTGCGCCCTTGGGGGAGTGTGCCTGCAGCAAAGAAGCAACTCTGGCTTGGCAACCTATAGCCCCCCTATGGGCCCAGTCAGTGAACGCAAGGGTTCCATGATTTCGGTGATGTCCTCGGAGGGAAATGCAGATACACCTGTCAGCAAATTTATGGATCGGCTGTTATCCTTAATGGTGTGTAACCATGAGAAAGTGGGACTTCAAATACGGACCAACGTTAAGGATCTGGTGGGTCTAGAATTGAGTCCTGCTCTTTATCCAATGCTATTTAACAAATTGAAGAATACCATCAGCAAGTTTTTTGACTCGCAAGGACAGGTAAAGTGTTCTGTGCTTTATTTTTCACCCTTTTCTTTGAATCGATTTATTTGATAAGCCTCTTTCTTTTTGATTATTTAATTCAATACTGGCATGAGCAGCCACTCACAATTTTTAAAAAATGGGCGGAAAATTGCAGAAAGAAGAATCATCCAATATAGGGAGCAGTTTGGTTTTTAGGAACTCTAGTTGTGGGTGTGCCAGGGGTTAGAAATGTCTTGGGTAGGGGTATGGGTGCCTATGTGTGTCTGTGTGCCTATTTGGGTATATGCCCCCAGGTGCTTTCTGGCATGTGTATGACAGTTAGGTCCCGCAGTTTCATCTGTGATGTGTCTGCTCTGCGCTGATGACAAGATGTTTTTGTTCTTTATGTAGGTTTTATTGACCGACACCAATACTCAGTTTGTGGAGCAAACCATAGCTATAATGAAGAACTTACTAGATAATCATACCGAAGGCAGCTCCGAACATCTGGGGCAAGCTAGCATTGAAACAATGATGTTAAATCTAGTCAGGTAAGTATTCTACTGAAATGTAGCAGAAGCACATCAGCATTGGTGGTTGCTAGTGAAATAATTTGCTATTCTTTATTGCACTCAAAGTGGGGTGCAATAAGGTAAGCAGAAGTTATGCATGTGCTCCTATAAATAAAAATATTGCAGTTTTCATAGTCACATTTCATCATTTTACTTAGAGGGTAAAGCATTTAGAAAACTTTTCTTGTGTTTGTATCTGATATGTGTGTTTTTTTTCTTTTTTCCCCTGAATGTTTCTATGTCTAAATAGATATGTTCGAGTGCTTGGGAACATGGTCCATGCAATTCAAATAAAAACGAAACTGTGTCAGTTAGTCGAGGTAATGATGGCAAGGAGAGATGACCTCTCATTTTGTCAAGAGATGAAATTTAGGTGAGTTCTCAAAAGAGCAAAGTAGGGTCTTGTAAATCTTATGTTAAATGAAGTACAAAAAGCCCCAAAAACAAACAAAAAAAACAAAACAAAAAAAACCCCAGCAGCTACTTGATTATCCTAGGAAAGGGGAGGGAGAAAATGGAAAAGCAACAATTTACCTTTTTATTTTTCTCTCCCTGTATTTTCAAATGTCCCAAAGCTCTGTGCCCATGACAGTGCTCCCCTTGTCTAAAATCATACTGGAGCTAAGAATTTGATTCTGCTTCCAAACTGGTACGATAGCTAAAGGCTGACGTGGAGCGTTGATATTCACGTTGCCTGTTTGTGTGCCCTTCTTCTGCCTGTTGAGAGTTGGAGTAGCGGTATCTCTTCAATGAAACTGCCGTGTCACCCGAGTGATTTGGCAAATATTTGCACTATAAAAAATATTTGTATGACTAAAGGTGTACTTGTGGCTTAAAAAAAAAAAATCGTTTGTTATTTTCCTTTTCTCTGGCATTCTGTAGGAATAAGATGGTAGAATACCTGACAGACTGGGTCATGGGAACATCAAACCAAGCAGCAGATGATGATGTAAAATGTCTTACAAGGTAAAGAGAGAGAGAGAGAGAGAGATGGAGAGGGTGATTTTTAATTATTAGCAGGTTTACTCAGGGTGTTGATACTACATCATCACTATTATCAATATATTTTATGTGTTTTTTGGATATCAGGGTTTTGCATTTGAATTATTTAAATCTTTCTATTTTTAACTGAATGATTTTCAGTAAAATCCAATGTGAGAAAGTGATGTTTGGAATTTCCTATATTTGCTCAGATGGTAAATACTTATGGTCACATGTCAGAAACTAATTGAACCCTGAAGTACATAATAATCATTCACATAAATTCCTTCAGTGAGGCTTGGTTTTATGAAAGTTATCATCACCTTCTCCCTAACTTAAAATGCTTTTGCATTCTGGGTTTGCATGTTAACTCAAATTATTTAGGTTGTCCTAATAAGTTTAATGAAATAGGTGGTTCCTGAATTCCTAAAGTTCCGTTAGGACGGTGTTTATTTGCGGGAAGGTCGAGTGGAAGAACCTGAAACACTCATATGGTCCTTAAATTTTCTTTCTTCAGAGACTTGGACCAGGCGAGCATGGAAGCCGTTGTTTCACTCCTGGCTGGTCTTCCACTGCAGCCTGAGGAAGGAGATGGTGTGGAATTGATGGAAGCCAAGTCACAGTTATTTCTGAAGTAAATTTCAGTCACCAAAAATGCAAAGCAAAAAACAAAGCCCCACATACAACAAAACAAAATCTAACCAAAGTGGCAAATGATTGTATGTAGAAAGTGGACCTTATTACTTGGCTATTATGGCTATTGGCAGCTGCTTATAAAATATAACCCATGCATGAGGCAATATTCCCTATGATAGGACTGGGTTAGGAAAGCAACTGTGTTTTGTGTTTTTAAAGAAAGTGTGTGGTCATTGAATTATTGGCAGTAAAATCCAGATCACCTCATTAAGCCATTTCAAATGGCATTGTGTAAACTATTTGGACTACTAATTTTATATGGTAAACACTAAAAGTGTTCCCTGCATCGACCAGGAAAGATTGCATCTGTTCGGTGGCTATGTTATGAACTACGTGCTGGCTTTGTCAGGATAAAATCATACTCAGCATAGCACACTTCGTGATGAGCCACACTGGCTGATTATCCCAGGACTGGAGAGAAGCAGATACCCAAGACCACTCGTGTGATGCACATGTGATAATTTCAGAAAATCAGATTAGCTTTCTGGTTGCTGTGGCCTTCACTGTGTAAGAGTCAATCTTTTTACTTCTCAGGTATTTCACATTGTTTATGAACCTTTTGAATGACTGTAGTGAAGTTGAAGATGAAAATGCACAAACAGGTGGCAGGAAACGTGGCATGTCCCGGAGGCTGGCATCACTGAGGCACTGCACAGTCCTTGCAATGTCCAACTTACTCAATGCTAATGTGGACAGTGGCCTCATGCACTCCATAGGTGAGATAAAATGAAAGCTTCGTAGAGAAATTGACAATCTAGAGAATTGGCACGTAAGACAAGCAAAATTACAACAGTCCATGTTAGTAAATTTGCATCTATCTGTCCATATCAGGTTTAGGTTATCACAAAGATCTTCAGACAAGAGCTACATTTATGGAAGTTCTGACAAAAATCCTCCAGCAAGGCACAGAATTTGACACGCTTGCAGAAACGGTGCTGGCCGACCGGTTTGAGAGGCTGGTGGAGTTGGTCACAATGATGGGAGACCAGGGAGAGCTCCCAATAGCCATGGCTTTGGCCAACGTGGTCCCGTGTTCTCAGTGGGTGAGTTCTTTGAGGAAGTGCAAAACTGGGGCCTGGCACATAGCAGGTGCTTCCAAATTTATTCTTTCTAGGAATTTTTTTTTTTTTAATTTTTTTTTTCAATGTTTATTTATTTTTGGGACAGAGAGAGCATGAACGGAGGAGGGGCAGAGAGAGAGGGAGACACAGAATCGGAAACAGGCTCCAGGCTCCGAGCCATCAGCCCAGAGCCTGACGCGGGGCTCAAACTCACGGACCGCGAGATCGTGACCTGGCTGAAGTCGGACGCTCAACCGACTGCGCCACCCAGGCGCCCCTAGGAATTTTTTTTTTTTAATGTTTATTTTGGGGGAGAGAGAGAGAGCATGAGCAGGGGAGGGGCAGAGAGAGAGAGAGAGACAGAGAATCCCAGGCAGACTCTGCTAATAGGGCAGAGCCTGGCGCGGGCCTCAGTTTCACAAACTGTGAAACCTTGACCTGAGCCGAGATCAAGAGTTGGATGCTTAACCGACTGAGCCACCCAGGTGCCCCTCATTCCAGGAATGTTTATTGCATGAATTGCTAAACCTTGAGAGCTGGAAGAAACTTCAGGTATTATTCGAGTGGTTTTTCAGCTATGGGAAAGTAGTTGTGGCTTCTAGCCCTTGGGAGTGTTCTTACCTTAAGTATGAGGATCTTATTCATCATATACTTACAGTGAAACTCAAATTCCTTCCCTGTCCCACTGAAAAATTCAATTTAAACACTGATCAGAAGAAAATTAAAACCACTGACCTGGTCTGGTGTTTTCATGTATTACATGAGATGATTAGGGTTAAATCTCCTATTTAGTTGTCACTAATGCTAGAGCTAGAATTAAAGGCTTGTGTGTCCAGTTCACAACTCTTCTATAATGCACTGTACAATTTTCTAAAAAAATGTAAGCACTATATTTGCATTAGAAATTGTTGCTTGTTTTAAACACTGGAGACATAATATGGCTATTTGGTCTCTTATTCGTCTATGTATGTATGTATGTATTTTAGAGAGAGAGCAAGCACGTGTGCGCAGACGCACGAGTGGGGCAGGGGCAGAGGGAGAGAGAGTCTTAAGCAGGTGCTGTCCTCAGCATGGAGCCCGATGTGGGGCTCGATCCCACAACTCTGGGATCATGAGTGAGCTGAAATCAAGAGTCAGACACTCAGCTGATTGAGCCCCTGGGTCTCTGTTACTAAAAAATTTTCTTAAAACCATACTATTTTTAACAGTACACGCTAAAAATTTGAGAACGGTTGTCCTTTTCCATGCTAAAAATCGATTCCATTTATAGTGTACCAAAAACGATTTCAGTTTAGTAAATTATAACAAATCAGGTAATCTGTCATTGCCTGTAGGTTTTTTTCTGCTTAAAAAGACTGTAGGATCTTGTTCCTCATGCTTCAGTAAAGTTTAAACTCCTTACTCTGGCCTACAAGGCTCGACCCAACCTGGGCTCTGCCTCACCTCTGACCTCATCTCCTGCCACGTTCCTTCTTGTTCACCAGACTTAAAGATGTTAGGCTTTTTCCACCTTCGAGAGCACCCTTACTGCCACCACAGCCGCCACCACCTGGAATGCTTCTTCCCTGATCTCTTACACGGCCAACTTCTTCAAAAACCTTTTAAAGCTTAAAAAAAAAAAATTCTCTTTTGTAGATTTTAAATTCTGTTGCTTAATGTTTTCAGAATTTTGCAGGGAAGGGATTAGATGGAAACAAATGAGCACAGTATTCCAAAAACAGGTTTTGCGGCTGAATTGTCTCTCATAATTATACCTGACTTTAAAATGGAGGAGAGGGGTGCCTGGGTGGCTCAGTTGGTTAAGTGTCCAACTCTTGATTTTAGCTCAAGTCATGATCTTGCCGTTTGTGGGATTGAACCCCACGTCAGCACAGAACCGGCTTGGGATTCTCTCCCTCCCCCTTTCTCTGCCCCTCCCCTGTGTGTGTGCACTTCTCTCTTTCTCTCTCAAAATAAATAAAAAAATAATAAAATGGAGGAAAGAATTTTTATATCTAGTCACATATGTGGAATGTCACTATAGGGAGTAGAACAGACTATCTGGGTCTTCTTTGGCTTCTAGATTGTGTGGTTAGGATTGTCAAATTTTTTGCTTTAGTCACATACCAGATTTGACCAGGTAAAAGCATTAGAAGAGCTATGGGCCATGATCCTGGCCTTTGCTGTCACTGCTTGAAGGATGGGGCATCATTTTATGGCTACCCTTAGTCTATGTAAATCTCCTCGCAGCACTGTGTGGTTAAACAGTGTTTTTACTATCACATCGTTTTCCTGGAGTGTACCAAAAAATACCATGGGGAATTATGAGGGTAACCATTCAGGAAGTATGTGGGAATTAGCTGTCCACCTTTGCTTTATACATAAATCTTGCTAATCTCTTTGTTCTGAATACACAGCCCACATCTTTTCCCTTACTTTCTGCAAATCCTATAGTCTTTCCATTTTTGTTGTTTCTCTGCTGAGCCCATGTTCAGTGTATACTGAATTTCCCTGACCATGTGAGCAGAGAGTAGAGCTCTTGTGGTCACCAAAGTCTCATTCCTGCTCACTGGTTTTCTACGAAAATGATTTGGGCATATCAAACTAAACTCTTTGCCATCATGTTCTGTTTCTACTCTCTTTAATGTTGTCATGTGATTTGAACTGAATCTTGGCTTTTTTTCTGTCTAGGCCTGGTAAAACCTAGGCCTCTCTTAATTTTCATCAGTTAATTCGTAAAATTAACAGCCGCTGGGGTACCTGGTTGGCTCAGTTGGAAGAGTGTGTGACTCTTGATCTTGGGGTTGTGAGTTTGAGCCCCACGCTGGATGTAGAGATTGCTTAAATAAGTAAATAAACAAACTGCTTAAAAAAAAAAAATTCACATCTGCTATAGGCATAAAGAAATAATCATCGTAGACAAATGGACACAGATAGATCTCAGGGAGAAATTAATTAGTCACCACTTAACTGGATTTAGCAGGTGGTTGACAGTTTTGGATTTACCTTTCAGTTTCCTGCTAAAGACAAATGGGATTATTCATGCTAACTCAATTTTGTTTTGTTCTCAGGATGAACTAGCTCGAGTTCTAGTGACTCTGTTTGATTCTCGGCATTTGCTCTACCAACTGCTCTGGAACATGTTTTCTAAGGAAGTAGAATTGGCAGACTCCATGCAGACTCTTTTCCGAGGAAACAGCTTAGCCAGTAAAATAATGACCTTCTGTTTCAAGGTTTATATCCATTTATTCTTTTGTGTGTGTGCCAAGGTATGGCAAATTGATTATGTGCAGAACGTACAGAGCAGAATGTCTTTAACGCAAGATATTTGGAGAAGGCGTAATAGATTCCTACTTGTGTATTTCTTTAGGTATATGGTGCTACCTACCTACAAAAACTCCTGGATCCGTTATTACGAATCGTGATCACATCCTCTGATTGGCAACATGTTAGCTTTGAAGTGGATCCTACCAGGTTTGTCATCCTCTCATCTACAACTTTTCTCGACTTTTTCACTGCCACCGTGTGGGACCAGACCCTCAGAGGGTTTCTCCCTCTGATTCTTAAAATGAGTCTTTAATTATAAAAGTTACACACAAATACATTTTTTCTTAAAAAAAATTTACAGGTATCTTTGGCTGCCATGTGTAGAGACAGAGACCGTTACTAGTTTAGTCTGTTCTTTGCTTTTTTTTTTTTTCAGTGCATTTGCATGTACATAAATCAAGTTGTAGAAACTTTGTGGCTAACAGTGAGTGCTTAATATAAATGGAAACATGTTGTACACGTGGTTTTGCAACTTAATTTTTTTAACTTGGCTCTGTCTTCAGTCTTTCTGTGTCAGTATAGAAAGATTAACCTCATTGTTTTTACCTGCCATATAATATTTGATAGATTGGCTATATCATGATTTAGCCAATACCATATCTATCCTTTTTTTCCAACCAATTAAAAAAAAAGTTATTATTGAAATAGAATTGACATACAATGTTGTATTTGTTTCAGGTATCCAGTATTTTGGTTTGACAATTCTGTGTATTACTCAGTGCTCATCATGACAAGTATAGTCACCATCTGTCACCATACAGCATTCTTACATTATTGACCATATGTCCCCAATGTTGTACTTTTCATTTTCATCTCCATGACTTATTTATTTTATAACTGGAAGTTTCTGCCTTTGAATCTCCTTCACCTGTATCACCCATGTCCTCTGGCAACCACCAGTTTGTTCTGTGTACTTAAAAGTGGTTTTCTAGGGGCGCCTGGGTGGCGCAGTCGGTTAAACGTCCGACTTCAGCCAGGTCACGATCTCGCGGTCCGTGAGTTCGAGCCCCGCGTCAGGCTCTGGGCTGATGGCTCAGAGCCTGGAGCCTGTTTCCAATTCTGTGTCTCCCTCTCTCTCTGCCCCTTCCCCGTTCATGCTCTGTCTCTCTCTGTCCCAAAAATAAATAAACGTTGAAAAAAAAATTTTTTTTTTTAAAAAAAAGTGGTTTTCTTGTTCATTTGTTTTGTTTTTCAGATTCCACATATAAGCGAAATCATACAGTATTTGCCTTTGTCTGACTTATTTCACTTAACATAATATCCAGTTCCATTCATGTCACAAATAGCAAGAGTTTTTGTTTTGTTTTGTTTTTTTGTGCTGGAGTAATAGGTGTGTGTGTGTGGGGGGGGGGGAACATCATCTTTCTTTGTTCATCTATTGATGGACACTTGAGTTGCTTCCGTATCTTGGCTGTTGTAAATAATGCTGCAGTAAACATAGGGGTGCATGTATCTTTTCAAATTAGTGTTTTAACTTTCTTAACTTTAACTTTCTACCAAGTAGTGGAATTATTGGATCATATGGTATTTCTATTTTTAATTTTTTGAGGAACTTCCATACTGTTTTCCATCAATAGGTGCGCCTACCAACAGTGCACAAGGGTTTCCTTTTCTCCATGTCCTCATCAATACTTGTTTTTGTTTTTGTTTTTGTTTTGATACTAGCCATTCTGACTGGTGTGAGGTGACACCACATTGTGGTTTTGATTTGCATTTAGCTGATGATTAGTGACGCTGCACGTTTTTTCATGTGTCTCTTGGCCACCTTTATGTGTTCTTCAGAAAAATGCCTATTCAGGTCCTCTGCCCATTTTTGAATCAGATTATTTGGGTTTTTTTGGGTGTTGAGTTGTGTGAGTTCCTTAAATATTTTGGATAGTCACCCCTTATCAGATACATCGTTTGTGAATATCTTCTCTCATTTAGTAGGTTGCTATTTTATTGATGGTTTCCCTGCTGTGTAAAAGCTTTTTATTTTGGTGTAGTCCCAGTAGTTTATTTTTGCTTTTGTTTCCCTTGCCTGAGGAGACATATTCATAAATGTGTTGTTATGGGTGACGTCTGAGAGATTACTACCTATATTTTCTATAGGAATTTTATGATTTCAGGTCTCATATTTAGGTGTTTAATCCATTTGGAGTTTGTTTTTATGTATGCTATAAGAAAGTGGGCCAGTTTCATTCTTTTGCACATAGCTGTCCGGTTTCTGAACACCATTTATTGAAAAGACTGTCGTTTCCTCGTTTTCTATTCTTGCCTACTTTGTCATAGATTAATTGGCAATATAGGCATGGGTTTATTTCTGGACTCTTTTTTGTGCCATTGATCTGTGTGTCTGTTTTTGTGCCAGTACTATACTGTTTTGATTACGATAGCTTTGTAGTATATGTTGACATCTGGGATTGTGATACCTCTAGCTTTTTCTTCGTTCTCAAGATTGCTTTGTCCCTGAAGTCTTCTGTGGTTCCATACAGATTTTTAGGATTACTTGTTCCAGTTCAGTGAAAAACTATTGGTATTTTGATGGAGATTGCACTGAATCTGTAGATTGTTCTGGGTAGTATACACATTTTAATAATGTTAATTCTTCCAATCCAGGAGCATGGTATATCTTTCCTTTAGTTTGTGTTGTCTTCAGTTTCCTTCATCAGTGTCTTATGATTTTCAGAGTATAGGTCTTTCATCTCTCTGGTTAACTATTCTCCTAGGTATTTTATTCTTTTTGGTAGAGTTGTAGATGGTGATCCCATTGACTTTTGCTGTAACTTCTCAACGTTGTCTTTTTCCTTTTTCAGGTTATTTGCTGTAGGAATTTTATGAAACCTAAATCTTTTTGTTACTTTCTTTCTTAGAACATTAACTGTTCCCTACTGACTACAAGATAAAGTACAGAGGGGTGCCTGGGTGGCGCAGTCGGTTAAGCGTCCGACTTCAGCCAGGTCACGATCTCGCGGTCTGTGAGTTCGAGCCCCGCGTCGGGCTCTGGGCTGATGGCTCAGAGCCTGGAGCCTGTTTCCGATTCTGTGTCTCCCTCTCTCTCTGCCCCTCCCCCGTTCATGCTCTGTCTCTCTCTGTCCCAAAAATAAATAAACGTTGGAAAAAAAAAAAAAAAGATAAAGTACAGAATTTTCTAACTACAGCTCATTATCACCTGTCATTCTTTCATGTGTTTTCTGTGCATTAGCTCCAATATGCACATGTTGTATATTTTTTAAAGTGGCTTGACACATGGTTTGTTGGGGTTGGAGATGACTGATAAATGATATCCCTCTACCCAGCCCAAATTTTTAATTTTTTTAAGGTTTCTTTATTTTTGCGAGAGAGAGACAGAGACAGAGACAGAGACAGAGTGTGAGTGGGGAAAGGGCAGAGAGAGGAGACACAGAATTGGAAGCAGTCTCCAGGCTCTGATCTGTCAGCACAAAACCCGACATGGGGCTTGAACTCAACAAACTACGAAATCATGATCTGAACTGAAGTTGGACGCTTAACTGACTGAGCCACCCAGACGTCCCTTCCCTGCCCAACTTTTAAAACCAAAAGAATGGAAGGAGGAGGGCTGTGAAGGAAGCACTCAGGAATCAGTCATCACCTTTATTTTTGATAAAAATGTTTAGAGTGTGTGGCTTTTGATCCTGTGGGTGAATAGGCTTGCTGATATTTCACCTTGAATTAGACTCATCTACCTCATCCCTTGCATAGCTGGATAACTACAGACATGTCTCACAGGGAAGCTTTTTACCACAGAAGTGGAGAGCAAACCAGAATATATCTTGTCTGCAGGCAGACATATCCAGAACAGAGAGGGTGGCACTGAGCAGAGTATATACTAAATCTGTGAGAATATAAGGGGATAAGAATTCTTATACACAGTTGTCAAAATTATCTTTTTATAGTTTTTTTATTCAAATCAAGATCCCAGCAAAGTTCAAACAATGCATTTGGCTGAAAGTCTCTTTTAAAGGGCAGTTTCGTTTGTTTATTTTAAATGGATTTTCCCCCCCCCCCCCCCTTTATAGGTTAGAACAATCAGAGAGCCTTGAGGAAAACCAACGGAACCTTCTGCAGATGACTGAAAAGTTCTTCCATGCCATCATCAGTTCCTCCTCAGAATTCCCCCCTCAGCTTCGAAGTGTGTGCCACTGTTTATACCAGGTATGCTTAAGGTTAGAGAGTACCATTATTAACCCAAAGCTGAAGTGAAAAGAATGCTTTACTAAAGAGGAATTTAGCTGCTGATAGTGGGTGGTTGAAAATACTGAGTCAGTTTGGATGAGTAATACACTAAGCCTTGTCGGAATTGGCTTTGAAAAAAAATTAAATATTGCTTAGGAGACAGTTTGAAGTATTTTAAGGGGGTACTAAAAATAAGTTTCCTCACATTGGGAGCAAGTTTTAAATGCACAGAATCTCTTGGATATAACAGATATGGTTGAAATGAGATATATTATGGAATTTTCTTGGTTATCTTTTGCCTGAATTACTCATAAGGCCTTTTGAATGTGAGGCACGTCTACTCCTTGCTTTTTGTACTGTTGAAATGCTTGATCCATAATTTTGATTTCTTAAAATATGTTTGTGTCAATTTTTCCTAGAACCAATTAATCTGATTATTTTACATAGAACACTACTTCTAAAATATATTGCACCAACATTCAGATCAAATTATTAGACTTTCTAGCACTAGCACTGCAAGTAATGCTTCTGAGTTCAGATGTCTGCAGTCATCCCCTACTTGTTGAGGAAATTAGGTCTGTGTTCTTTTTATGGCTTTCACTGTGCTTTTGAATTGCATATGCAGGTTCAGGGACGATATAATAATTCCAGGGGAAATTAGTGCAAATCTGTGTTAGTCTGTTCAAACTATGATTCTGGAAGAAACATTAGTGGGTCTGGAGTTTGGGACAGGGGTGGGTATAGGGGAAAGAATTTACACATTTACCAAAACCCATGTCTTTATGTCTTTTTCTTTGCAGAGTCATCCCCAGCCATTTGTTTTTTAGCACAGGGCTTCAGTTGCTTAGAGACATTAGCAAGATCAGTGAAATCACCATTTTAAAAAGCTGTTTCAGGCTGCTCTGTGTGAATTATTCCCCCATTGCTATTTATAAAGATGTTTTTGTTGTATCACTAAAAGAAAACTTATAACAGTTAACAAAATGGCAGTAGTCCTTTCCTATCAATAATTACTTTAAATATAAGTGGATTAAGTTTTCCCAATTGAAAGGCATAGAGTGGCTAAATGGATTAAAAAAACCAAGATCCTACAATATGTTGCCTACAAGAGGCTCTTGTTAGCCTTAAGGACACACATAGACGGAGAGTGAAGGGATGGAAAAAGTCATTTCAAACAAATGGTAACCAGAAAAAAAACAAAACAAAACAGGAGTAGCTATACTTATTTTGGACCAAATAGACTTTAAACTAAAAATGGCAAAAAGAAACAAAAGTCAATATATAATGACAAAAAGGGGTCTATACATCAAGAAGATACAATAGTTATAAATATTTATGTGCCCAACAGTGGAGCACCTAAATGTATAAAGCAAAAGCTAACAGACCTAAAAGGAGAAATAAATAGTAATAAAGTAATTGTTGGGGACTTTAATACCCTACTCTCAACAATGGATAGGTTATCCAGACAGAGAATAAAGAAACAGCAGATTCGAACAACACTTAAATCCCAAATGCACCTAACAGACATATATAGAACGTGTTATCCAACAACAGCAGAATATACATTCTTCCAAAACACACATGGAACATTTTCTAGGATAGACCATATGTTAGGTCACACAACAAGTCTTAGCAGATTCAAGATTAAAATCATACCAAGTATCTTCTCTGACCACAATGGCATGAAGTTAGAAATCAATTACATGAGGAAAGCTGGAAAATGAGTGAACCCATGGAAATTAAACACTACCCTGAACAATTAATGGTTAAAAAAAAGAAATTAAAGGAGAAATAAAAAAGTTTCTTGAGATAAATGAAAATGGAAACACAACATACCAGAACATGTGCGATGTAGCAAAAGCAGTTCTAAGAGGGAAGTTCATACCAGTAAACACCTATGTTAAGAAGCAGGAAAGATCCCAAATAAGCAACCTAACTCTTTCTCTTAAGGAATTAGAAGAAGAATAAACTGAGCTCCAAGTTAGCAGAAGAAAGGAAATAAAGATTGTAGCAGAAATAAGTGAAATAGAAATAAATATAGAAAAACCTCAGAAAAGATGAGCCAGACTAAGAGTTGGTTCTTTGAAAAGATAAACAAAATTGACAAACCTTTAGCTAGACTAAGCAAGGAGAAGAGAGGAAGGACCAAATCAAGAAATTATAAATGAAAAAGGAGACCTCACAACCGATACCACAGAAATTCAAAGGGTCATAAGAGACTACCGTGAACAAACTAGACAACAAACTGGACAACCTAGAAGAAATGGAAAGAGTCTTAGAAACATACAACTTATCAAGACTGAATTAGGAAGAAACAGAAACTCTGAATAGAATTCCTAAATTCTCCCAACAAAGAAAAGCCCAGGACCAGTTGGCTTCCCTGGTGAATTTTACTAGACGTTTACAGAAGAATTAACAACCAGTCCTCTTAGCAAAAATTGAAAAGAGAGCACTCCAGACTCATTTTGTGAGGCATTACCCTGGTACCAAAACCAGAAGAGGACACTGCTAGAAAAGAAAACTATAGGTAAATATCATTGATGAGTATAGATACAGAAATTCTCAGTAAATTACTAGCAAACAATTCAGCATATTAAAATGTTCACACCATGATGATGTGGGATTTATCCTTCGGTGCAAGGATGGTTCAGCATCTGCAAATCAATCAGTGTGATGCATTACGTTAATTCAGTGGAAGAAAAGAATCATATGATCATCTCAGTAAATGCAGAAAAAGGATTTGACAAAATTCCACATCCATTCATGATAAAAACTCTTAATAAGTTAGGCATAGAAGGAATGTATATCAACATAATAAAGGCCATAAATGACAACCACACAGCTAACATACTCAGTGGTGAAAGGTTGAAAGCATTTCTTCTAAGATGAGGAACAAGACAGAGGTATCCACTCTTACCACTCCTATTCAACATAGTACTAGCAGTGCTAGCTAGAGCAATCAGGCAAGAAAAATTAAAAGCCTCACAATTGGAAAGGAAGAAGTAAAATCGTTTCTACTTGCAGATGATATATATAGGAAATCCCAAATACAACCAAAAAACAGAGCTAATCAGTGAACTAAGTAAAGTTTCAGTACACATAATTAACATACAAAAATCAGTAGCATTTCTGTACAGTAACAAATTTATGGGAAAAAATAGATCCTATTTACGATGGCATCAAAACAATAAAATACTTAGGAATAAATTTAAGAATGTGAAAGATCTCTATTCTGGAAACTATGAGCCATTGATGAAAACAGATTGAAGATACAGATAAATGGGAAGGTATCTTGTGTTCATGGATTGGAAGAATTAATAGTTTAGATATGAATAGTACCAAAAGCCATCTGTAGATTCAGTGCAATCTCTATCAAGTTTTCAGTGACATTTTTATAGAAATAGAAAAAAAAGCTCTTAAAATTTATATGGAAGCACAAAAGACCCTACCTCCCCCCCCAAAAAGAACAAAGGAAGCACCACATTTCCTAATTTAAAGCTATAATCATCAAAATAGTAGGTACTGCATAAAAACAGATGGACTGACCAGTGGAACAAAATCAAGAGCCCAGAAATAAACCCAAGCATATAGAGTCACCTAATTATAAAAAACAGTCTTTTCAATAAATGGTGCTGGGATAACCAAATATTCACATGTAAAAGAATGAAATTGGAACCATATCTTAAGTCCCTCACAAATTAACTTGAAATGGATTAAAGATTTAAATGTAAGACTTGAAACCATGAAACCGCTAGAAGACAACATAGGAATAAAGGTTCTTGGCATGGGTCTTGGTAATATTTTTTGGATATGACACCTAAAGCACAGCAAACTCAAAAATAAACAAGTGGGACTACATCAAACTAGAAAGTTTCTGCACAGCAAAATAAACCATCCATAAAATGAAAAGATAACTATGGAGTGGAGAAAAAATATTTGCAAACCATGTATATAATGAGTTAATATTAAAATATATAAAGAACTTACACAATTTTCAATAGCAAAAAAAAAAAAGCAAATTTAAAAATGATTAGTAGATAACTTGGAATAGACATATAGATATTTCTCTAAAGAAGTTACATGAAAGGCCAAAAAGTATATGGAAAGATGTTCAGCATCACTAGTCATTAGGGAAGTGCCTGTTAAAAAAAACCACAATGAGGTATCAACCCATGCCTGTTAGAGTGGCCATCATCAAAAAGACTAGAGATAACAAATGCTGGCATGGATGGAGAAAAAAGGGAACCCTGTGCACTGTTGGTGCACTTGTAAATTGTATAGCTACTGTGGAAAACAGTATGGAAAATCCTCAAAAAATTAAACATAGAACTGCCACATCATCTAGCAATTCCACTTCTGGGACTATATCCAAAGGAAACAAAACACTAACTTGAAAAGGTATCTGCACCCCCATGTTCATAGCATTATTTATAGTAGCCAAGGCATGGAAACAACTCAAAAATCCATCAACAGATGAATGGTTTAAAAGAATTGTGGGTATATACAAAATGGAATATTATTGAGCCATACAAAATGAGGAAATCTTGGCATTCGTGACAATATACACGGCCCTTGAAGGCATTATGCTAAGTGAAATAAGTGAGAGACAAATATACTGTATGATCTCACCTATATGTGGAACCATGAAAAAAAAAAAAACACAGCTAAACTCATGGAAAAAGAGATCAGACTTGTGGTGGAGGTTGGAGGCAGAGGAAATTGGAGGAAAGTAGTCAAAAGGTACAAATTTCCAGTACTAAGGAAGTACTAGGGACATAACGTACAGCTTGATGACTATAGCTAACCCTGCTCTATGACACATAGGAAAGTTGTGGAGAGAGTAAATCCTGTGAGTTCTCATCACACTTTTTGTCTTTCTTTTTTTATTGTATCTGTATGAAAAGATGGATGCTATCTGAACCTATTGTGGTAATTATTTTTACAATATATGCAAATTATGCTGTAAGCCTTAAACTTCTTATACAGTGACATATGCCAGTAATTTCTCAACAAAGGTGGAAAAAAGCCAAAAAAAATCTTGTCATCATATACATAGATGATAAAGTATACCTCGCATTAAACTTTCTTAATTTGTCATTACTCTTACTGCCTTTTTAAAATAGCTCAAGGAGGCTTAGGCGAACCCCATGTAATTTTTTCACCTACTTAAATCTGAGACTAGAGGGTAGTTTAGTTGTAATTTGAAACCTTATGCAGTGAACAATATCTTGAGTTGGGGCATTATTCAGGTTTTTCTTCAAATCTAATTCATTTTTTCTTGTTTATAAAACTAGGCAGACAAGAAATGGTGAGCATATATTTAAAATAGTATGTGTCAACTTTTTGGTCAGCCTTAGTAGTTTTCAGAGAACATTTTATTTTCTGAAGTGGCAGTGGCTTTGACTTGAGTTAAAAGTGAATGGTTACCGACTACCTGATTACATGATTTTCCTAGATTTTAGTAAAATTCTTCATGTGATTGGCATCCTAAAGGAAAAAAAATTTTTTGTGTCATCAGCAAACTTGGGAGTCCAATCTGAGACCATGATTCTGATAAGGTAAAAGAAACAGGGCTTGGCACTTTGTAACTACTTGGAAATATTTAATGAAGGAATAAATTCTCCTATCCATTCCACCCAAGTAGACAAGATTCTTGCCAGCTTTCATAGGAAGAGAGGAGGTAGTGAACATAAATCAGAAATAAGAGCAAAGTAATCATTTCTGGCTTATTAAAATACTATGTGTTGTACTTTTTAAAGCATGCCATAATTAAATATCCTGCATTATAACAGAGCTGAATTCTCGTATTAAAATTTCACATAAAATTATTCTCTTTAGGGGCGCCTGGGTGGCGCAGTCGGTTAAGCGTCCGACTTCAGCCAGGTCACGATCTCGCGGTCCGGGAGTTCGAGCCCCGCGTCGGGCTCTGGGCTGATGGCTCGGAGCCTGGAGCCTGTTTCCGATTCTGTGTCTCCCTCTCTCTCTGCCTCTCCCCCGTTCATGCTGTCTCTCTCTGTCCCAAAAATAAATAAACGTTGAAAAAAAAAATTTGAAAAAAAAAAAAAATTATTCTCTTTACGAATATTATTAAAATGTTGTGTCAGCGCACTGGTTGAAGTAAGTTTCAATAAGGTCGAAGCTTGTTGGAATGTAGAGTACTGTAGAGCAAAAGTGCGCTATTTTACTTATAAATAAGGTTTTGTTTTTTAATAAGTGATAACAGAATTTTAAAATTACTAATTAAAAAAAAAGCTTTGATCTCAAGTTATTCTTTCACTGCGTCTCCTACAAAATGTAGTTTTCCCTTCAGTTTGCTCTTTTATTCATCTTTCCTCTGGCTTTTTCTTGCCCTTTTGACTTTGGCAGTGACATAATGGTACCTTTGTACTTCTGTGTTCTGCTGGGAAGGATAGTAGTCGATTGTTTCCTCTAGTAAACATGGCTCCTGCTTTGGGACTTGCTTGGAAAATTTTGAAAAGTGAGGATATTGATAGCTAATGAACTTCTCTGAGCATTACCGCTTTTTTCCTGAGTTCATATTTTTTGACTGTTAAGCTTTTTTTGAATCCTGCTTTAACCAGGTTTCTTATTTTGTATGTCTCCTTACTTAGTGAATTGGGTTCCGATTACGTAAGAATAGCCAACTGTGAACATGTGTGAGACTTACAATTAAGACATTTTTCCATGTATTTATTTCCACTTGTCCCCCTAATAGTTTTGGAATACAGGTTTTCCCCACTATCCCAAAGTAGAGTGTTCCTGTGAAACCTTTTGTAAGCCTACGTGACATAAAGGGAAGAAGCACTTACCATTAATTTATATGGAAATTTTTTTTAGCGTTCTCAGACCCCCAAAATAGCCTACTGAATCATACCAAATAACACATGAAAGCTACAATAACATTAACATATAGTAAAAACAAGAATAATATGATAAATACACAGCCTGCATAAAGTACAAATAATGTACGTACAGTGTGGTTTGGCTTCCCAAAATTGGGAAGACGGCACACCAGAGGGCTGACAGGTGGTGATGGTGGTGTGTTAGGCTGGGGTGCTGGAGGTTGGGGTCGTGGGAGGTACAGGAGTATGGAGTATAGGAGAGAGAGGAAGAGGGTCACCTGTTAACATCTCATCATTGTCTAAATCCATCAGTGCGAGCAGGTCACTAACGTCTACACCTTCTTCTATGTCTGCCTGCCTCGATGTCAAATGTCGAGGTTCATCGTCTGCCGTGGCTAATGTGGCTGGTGTGGAAGGCTTGAAATACAACAGTATGCTCAACTGCTCAGCCTCTTGCATTTTTCTATACGACAGTTATTTGTAGGCACTCAAAACGTTATGCAAACCTGCCCTAAACCTACGTGCCCTTTCAAAATTAAAGCCATACTTTTCTGCAATCACTGCAGCACTGTCCGTTGTAGCAAAAATCTCACTCAAGTGCTTCCCGTTCAGTTCCTGGATAACTGCACTGTCCGGCCGTTCACTGCCGCGTTCGTTGTCGATCGGTGTTCTCTCCTCTTGGAGTTGCATCACCTCTTCATCTGTCACTTCTTGGTCATGGAATGCCAAAACCTTCAACATCATATTCAGTTTCCACAAACTGATCCTCCTTAGCCAAAGTCAGTTGGTTTGGCCATATTTATTGTTGGTTTGAAGCCTTTAAAATTGTTCACTGCTTCAGGAGACCATCCACTAAGCACCATTTCTCACCCAGACTGTTAGCTTATCAAGAGGATCTCCAAGGTTGGCGAATGCCAGTTTTAAATGGTAGTCTTTCCAGATCCTTTGTAAAAATCCTTTGGAGTTGGCTTCTCTGTTGGTTCTTGCATATAGGAAGCTTTAGTCGTGCCCATTAGGCCTAGGACACATGGTTGTACCAACAACGCCATATTCAACAGGAAGAACACAGCCGCAGTGTTACTGTCATACTCAGTAATGCCGGGTGGATGAGCAGCACAGTTTTCAACCATCAGAAGACACCTGTTATCACGATTGTTTTCTCTACAGTATTTTCAACAAAAGGACTAATGTATCCACTCATGCACTCAGAAAAAAATCACTTGGATATTCCAACCACTTGGACGTGATTTAAACACGAGAAGCGTATCCTTATCAGTGCCTTTAAGTGCCCTTGGATTTTCTGAATGGCATACTAGTAGAGGACTAAGGACAGCATCACCAGTGGTGTTAATAGTAGGCATTAAGGTAAACCTGTCCTTTGATGCCTTGTGTCCTTTAGCCTGCTTTTCTTCTATTGAAATACATGTTCTGCGTGGCAACTTTTTCCACTAATAAATTGCAGTTAAACACTTGTTTACGTGAATAACCACCTGCTATAATTATTTTCTTCAGTTCTTCTGGGAACTTTTCGGCAGCTTTAGTATCAGCCAAAACACTCTCTCCAATAACCTTTAAGCTATGAAGCTGCTCTTGCCTCAAAACCGATCAAACCACCCATGACTACCTTTCAATTCTGCTTTTGCAACACTTTGATCCTCACTGTCCAGTACTTTCTGTTTCAGCTTACTAAAAAAATGGATGTCTCCTGAAGTGTTAGGTAACTTAATGGAACCCTTTGCTTTGTTCACCCATCAATCCACCCAAGCAGTAGACTTCCCATCGCATCCAGTACTGGATGCTGACTAAAGAGACCACTTTGCTACTGGAAGAACCAATAGTAACTTCAGCAACTTTCAGAATTCTTTCTCTCCGTCAGTAAATAATATGAATGGTGGATACAGGCAAGTTGAGTGCACACGCAGTATCTTTTTCATTCACCACAATTGAAATGCTTAATCCCACCCAGTGTTATGGTAAGCATGACACCCTTATGAACTCTTAGGCTTTTCTGATACCTTAGGACACATCCCGCTAATGGATGCACAAAATGAGTTGAGATAAAGCACAGATGCTCCTAGACAAGTTCAAAGCTGTGGCGACTTGATACTGAGAGTAGCGCCTGGGGAAGGAGCTTGGCGGTGGTCAGCTCGCTGCTTGGGGAGTGAGCTTCCTCTGTAATGGCTCGCTGAAAAACAGATGTGGTTGTAATACTCGTTTTTTGCTTTTTTCCTCATAAAGGCAAAAATTCTCTTTGGATTCCTTTTAGTTAGCAAAAATAGGTACTAATGTAAGTCTTTTGTGAAAGCGAACTTTCAAAAAGCAGGGGATACCTATAATGAGAAAATAATTCCCAGAATGGATGTTCTCTTAAGTTATAGTGAGAGAATTCTGAGAAAGCCAAATATTATGATTCTAAGTAAATGTCATCTTTTCCCAGTAAATCTGCTTCTCTGAACAGAAGTAGTTTACAACAATTTTTTAACTTATTTTTGAGAGAGAGCAAGAGTGTGAGTGGGGAGGGGGCAGAGAGAGAGAGTGGGACACAGGATCCAAAGCGGGCTCTGTGCTGACAGCAGAGAGCCCAAGGCAGGGTTCGAACCCATGAACCCCAAGATCATGACCTGAACCAAAGTCGGACGCTCAACCAACCGAGCCACCCAGGCACCCCATGCCAGTTTTTTAAAGGCTATAAATGATAATTATACATCATAATTGAAAAAAAGTTACATAAAACTGTGTTTTGGTGATCTGTTTGGTTACTAGTACTTTTGTATATAGTCTAAAGTTTGAACCAGAGCTCCGTGAGAGAAGGACTGTGTCTTTTTGTTCTACTGCTGTTTCCTGATGCCTAGAATGGTATCTGGCATGTTAGATGCACAGTAACTACTTGGATGGATGGATGGACGGATGGGTGAACAAATGTCAAATTAACTTTAAGGTTATGGTGTTGAATGCACTGAATTCCTAGAATAAAATGCCATGTATGGTGGATCTAATTTGGTTTTAAAGATATTTTAAAAAATTGTTGTGCCTCGTCTGATCTAACCAGGAGTCTTAATTTAAAAAGAACTCTTTGGCTTAGAAGGAACTCTGAGAGGTGAAGCCAGTATGTCTGTGGGTTTTGTTTTTGTTTTGTTTTGTTTTCCTTTTTGGTATTTTGTTTTTTGATACATTCTGATAGTCAAATATGTGAAAAATTTTAAGCGGCTTCTAAGTTTCATTCTATAATTTTCTCTGCAGTTTCTTCACTTTAATATTAATTAATGCTTATTTCTAGTTGAGCTGATAACATTCTTCTTCCAAACGTTGCAGAGCTTTTAACCTCCTCTGATTAGAACTTTTTCAGGAAGTAGCCTGCCAACAGAAAAATATGTGAAATTTTAAGAGCGACACATTTTTTAATTGAGAATCTCTGAAGTGAATTTTCCCCTTATATATAGTCATTTAATGTTTATTTTTTAAATCATTAGGTCTAAATTAAATGCCAGCTATTGAAAAAAGAGCTTTAAGTCAATTGAAGGATACACAGAGAAGTATTTATCAAGAAAAAATTATGTAGACACATGGAAGTGTTTTTAGTGTGTGATCTACTTGTAATGAACATTTTACATGAAATTTATCAAAAGCTAGGAATGAACTGAAATGTAAATATTAAATGTCCTCAAATTTACTTGGGGAGAACTTTTCCGTGATTTATAGCCAGAAATAGTAGATATGATTGTCTCAACATTTCTTGCTGTTTATTTAGTGCTTTGGCTTGAAAATGTGATAAAAATTAAAATCCAGAAATAAAATTCATCCCTCGAAATTCAGTTGATTTCTAATTTTTTGTTGATTCCATTTGTGTTACATTTGATCATGTAATTTTATGTACAAGCCAACATTGTTTTTGTTGCTGTATGTAGTTGGTGCTGTGACTTGTTTGTGCTCATCTCTGTCCTGTAGGCAACTTGCCACTCCCTACTGAATAAAGCTACAGTAAAAGAAAAAAAGGAAAACAAAAAATCAGTAAGTTTGGAGAACTTTTTATTAGCTGTTTCTTTCAAAGCAAAACAAAAATCTTTTGCTGTTTGTTAAGAACATCTTCACTTCAGCCTATTTGACCTTCACTGTAAAATCATTCTACTAATTCTGGCACAAAATAGCTTTCATTTCAATTAACCCTGGAATTAAGTTACATTGAAACATTCTCTGTGTTCCTTTGGTTTGATTTATCCCAAAGGCGTTTTGGGGGCATTTGTTGCATTGGATATCTCTGGTCTAATTTTATTATTGTTATTTTAAAAATTATAAACGAATGCAAAAGAAACTTAATTTCAAGGCCTTAGGAAATGCTGACTCTCTTCATTCTTGCTTCTTGTTGCAGGTAATGTGAATGGTTTCTTTTCCTAGAGATGAAAGTTTTTCTTCATTGTTAGAAATATACGGAGGGGAAGTGTCACTTTCTAAATCTTAGCTGAAAGTTGCAGTTTCTTTTTGTTTTCTTTTTTACTTTTTATATTTTTATCTAGAGAGTCTGAGCCAGAATTTAGATATTTGTGCTTAGATTATAAAAATCCTAATGATAAACGTTTACCTTAGAGAAAGTCACGATTAGACTATTGGGACTGCGAATATAGTACTTTTGAAATAACGGAAAACTCATTGAGTCCATTTTGTATAGAAACACCTCATTTTGCAAACATCTGCCTGTTTCTATGAACTTGTCCTAATTAAAAGGAAGAAAATTACAGTAGTCATAATTTTATTTTCTTCCCATGAGTAGAATTTGGTCCAGATTCATTCATTTTAAATTTGTCATTGTCACTATGACTTACCAGGCCGAGCATTATCTTTGTTCATATAATCCAAATGATTTTAGAGAAAGATGTTAAAAAAAAAAACCAAAAACGTTTAGGAGTCATGTAGGCGGTTTACGTACAAAGGTAAAATTTAGAATATTCATTTGGTTTCATCTTTGATTCCTTGTCTAAGCTTTACAAATAATAGGCTTCTGTTTTAAATTCAGAACTAGATTAAAATTTAGACAACTATGCTTATGTACATTCACGATTTTGAGTATGTTAAGTAAGTTGGGTCAGCTGTGAGCAAATGGATTGGATGGCTTTCTTGCTTAATAAAAACATTCCTTTCTAATGCTTCTAATTCTCAGCATATGTGAGTTTAACATGTATACACCATCACTGTTGAAATTAATTTACCGTTTCTAACACCCGTTCAGTGTTTTACTAATGACATTGTGTAGTGTATCACATAAATTAAAATTCTGGCTTTCTGTGTTTCTCTAGAGCATGTTTTCTAGCCTTCCTAACATTGCTTTATTTATTAAGATTTTGTCTAAAATTGTTCCTTGAAATGTTATTTTCTGCTAGTGTTATTTTCAGATTTTTTTTTAAGTTTCTGGGTAACACTGAGTTTTGGAATGTATCTCTCAGCACAGGTGATATGAGGTCCTCATGGAAACAAAGGGAAACTAATTGGTAATTTGAGGTATTTGGGAACACATTCTAAAGTATGAAGACAACATAGTCATCATAAATTTAAAATGTCAGTTTATGGAATTGCTGGCTTATGAATCTAATGATCTTTTCTTTAAAAAGCAAGCTAACTCTTTTGGGGTATATGGATAATGGATCGGAATATGTAAAATATAGAGTGAAGGTTCTGGCTTCTGGTATATTAGCTGCATAGTCATATTATAGATAAGTCCTCTTATTATGCTCAAACATATAATGTGTAATCAGATCTCCTTCTCGAAGTTAATTGTCTACCTAACTCCGGGAATTAAGCATGTTTGCGTAGTGATCCTCTTGCTGTGTAAAGTTTATGACTGCATTTATTTGTACCATGTTGTTCAGATTTTACTCGAGGGAGTAAAGAGGACATTTGACTGGTAACTGGTTTCAGAGTATAGACTAGTCCAACTTTGCCCTTTTGTGCAGAATGTGTTTGGGATCTAAATTAGATTTTTGTAGCTTAAAAAATAAAACACTTGAATATGTATATTATGAGGTAAAATTACATTGATGTCCATTAGTGGTGAAAGAGAAAGAACTATTTTTATAAATTGTCTCATGAAACTTGTTATACAGCATTTTGTTTGATATTCAGTACATTTTGTAAGGTTTTAGTTCCAAAAATATACTGATACTGTCATCACTGGGATGCATAATTATATGATACCAGAAACGATGTGTGTTTCTGAGGTGTGGGTACTTTGAGTTTTGACAAGAATTAACTTTGAAGATGTGGAGGATAGTCAAAATGTAGTACTTTTCAGAAGTTTGACAGTATTCTCCCTTTTCATTATATTATGAGATTAATAGTATTAAGTATAAATCAGGTATAAGTGTGAGTCACACTTTAAAACTTTTTTGTTCTAGACAAAACTAGTAAGTAGCTACTTTGAAAAATATGTGTACAAGTTACTGGTTTTTGAGAGATGTTTTCACAGCAGGTTAGTATTTTATAAATTAATTGGTTCTTTGGAAACCAAATTATGGCTTTCAATTTTTAAAAACTGTTTTAGGATTTTAACGGATTAATCTGAATATATGGCTGTTCCTTTCAGACAACCTGTTTACAATTAAATATAAAGCAGTTTTTAATTCTCTTCTTGCTAACTCTTTACAAGCTTTACAATTTTGTAGATTTGTTGTTAAGTTTCTTCTGTTTGAAGATTAAAATTTGGGAGTTCTAAAAGAACCACTCAGTAGCAATGGTGGTCCCTGAACATTGTGAAATTGTATGAAGAATTTGGTCTGTGTGAATGTATATAGTCATTTGTCTGTTCCTCTTCTCCGAAAGGTTAAATACTATACTAGAATAGTAAAAGCACTTGAATTTTCTTCTTAATTCTATTTCTAAAACTGTATTTCGGCTAAAAATAACTCTCAAACAGTATTTGGGCTTTAAAGCTGTTCTAGTGAGGCTGCTGTATTTAGCCGTCTGCAGCAGCTTCCTTTGAGTGAAGTACAGCAAGGTTGTCCTTCACGCAGTAGCACCCAGAGCGCTGTAACACAAGAAAGCTTCCTGAGCTACGTAGTGTAAATGAAGGTGAGAATATGTTAGTTACAACTCCTGCGTGTTAGCGCCACTTGAGAGGGTGTTCTTGGGCTTGAAAACCTGAATCGTCTGAAATCTTATATTTACTAATTCCCTCAGATACGGCAGAACACTATTTAGAGATTTTAGGCAGCGAATAAGAAGACATTGAAAATGTATATACCACACGAAGCACTAAAGGGAAGAGAATGAAATGAAATAATCCTTATTCTTCCCGGAGTTAATCTGGAGTCAGTGAGCTGTGTGAATTCATGACAAGGAGTATTACTTTATTAAGGCATTGTAAAGTGAACTAGAGTTACGTGGGATTCTGCACAGAAAGCCCATTTTCTCATTTTCCCTCACCGTCCTCTGAAATGTAGGTTTATCCCTGGAATCTTAGCATATCGACTGCAGTGCTGCGTGCGGCTTGGCCGTTGGGATCACCACTGCTTTATGCAGCGGTTAGCTACACTGAGCAAGCGTAATTGTGGAGATTAAAGTGTTACACAAGTGTTCTTTCAAAATAAGTGTGTGTGTGTATTATCTGTAAAACATGTACATTTTAGAGTAGTATAATTTTCCTGTGTTAAAACAGTAACTGGAAAGAGATGGGCCCCGAGCCAGTTTCATAACACTTTTCCCAATCTAATGTGCCTATTACTTTACCTTCAAGGTAGAATGTTTTATAAAAAGAGAAAAACCCATCTTAAATATTGGGCTCACATTGTTTTTCAGTGTGAGCAACTATTTCTTGTTTCCTTCACTTTTTTTATTTGACAGAATTGCACATTGAGGTACACATAGGGGTTCTCTCTTCTGCTGGTGTGATCTGTTTAGATCCCCAAGAATTCCTTTTCCTTCATGATTTAAATAATAGGTCGTTCTCTTAAAAAGCATTCTGAGGAAGAAAAGGAACTGGCAACGTTACTTGTAAGTGTTTTCTCTTGATAGGAATCTAAAAAAAACCTAACCTTTGTTTGTGTATGGCAAGCATTTTGTTCAAGACACGTGGTTGTACCAGGTATACAACAAAATGTAAGTATTTACTGTTAGATATTAGATGTTTTGGGGTATGCTGTTGAAAACTTAGCTTTGCCTTGTAAGAGTTGACCGCACTCTCATGTCTGTTAATCTTGGTAAAATATGGTAATCTTTGTGTGAAAATTTGGTGTGCTTTTGTTACTTACCAAACTTGCAGTATAAACAACAATGATAAATGCAAGATCTTTTTTCAGGTCTCTCTCCACCACTCATTCATGAAGAGTTTCTTTTTCTTTCTCTCTTTCTTTCTCTCTCTTTCTTTCTCTCTCTTTCTTTCTTTCTTTCTTTCTTTCTTTCTTTCTTTCTTTCTTTCTTTTAGATACCTTTGTTGTGCTTCAAAAGGGGTGGAGGGCAAGAATTGAGGATAAGCTTTATTTACTGATGTTTGGGGAGTAGGAAAAAAATAGAAATGTGTTGTTCACAAGGCTTGATCTGTGCAGAGTTTTTGTGCCAAAGTCTGACCCTCGAGCTCTTTCTTCCCGTTTCCTTTTTAAATTCAAACCATATACTCAGTTCTCAACTCCTTATTTTTAGGTGGTTAGCCAGCGTTTCCCTCAGAACAGCATCGGTGCAGTGGGAAGTGCCATGTTCCTCAGATTTATCAATCCTGCCATTGTCTCACCGTATGAAGCAGGGATTTTAGATAAAAAGCCGCCACCTAGAATTGAAAGGGGCTTGAAGTTAATGTCAAAGGTGAAGAATTATTTTGCTAATCTATTTTAAATTTCCCTTCCAACTAAATTTTCAGTTTTTTGTATTTTCTGTACTCACACTTGAATTTATTTTTGAAATAGCCTGTGGTTTTCACTTATATGCTTTTGTTTTATTTTTAGTTGTTAAATTACAAAGGAATTCATTAGACTGATATCTGATGGACATTATTATCGTGGGAAAATATCTTAACAAATGTCTCCTAAAGATAGTTTTCTATATATTCATTCTGGAAATTCTAAAGTGGAGACTGAAATAGAGACTGTATCAGTTTTTATTAAAAAAAGACATTAAAAATTTTAATATGTATTTTTATATATGTAAATATGTGTATATGTGTGTATATATATACACACACGTATATATATATATATATATACACACATATATATACATACATACGTATATATATATATATGTAGTAATTTGGGAAAGAATAGAAACAACACCTAATATTTATAGCATGAGGAATAATTTACTCAGCAATAGAAATTGTATTGATGAGAAAATTAGTTTTTTGTAAAGAATATGCGAACATTATACACTTCATGGAATGAATGATCTGATTTATAACCGTGTTTTATTATTTAGATACTTCAGAGCATTGCCAATCATGTTCTCTTCACAAAAGAAGAGCATATGCGACCTTTTAATGATTTTGTGAAAAGCAACTTTGATGCAGCGCGGAGGTAGGATTGCTCTATCTGGTTTAAATGTTGTCAGTTTCACTTAAGTCTGTGTACTTGGTCTACGTGGAGCTCCTGTGTAGGTTTTTTTCCTCTTCCCGCTCTAGGTCAAGAGCAGAGTTAATCTTATTTTCTTTTACTATAAGAGACAGTAGCGAAATAAATCCATATTCTTTATAATTTGATAGTGACTTCCATACTTGAAAACTAGCAGGGATTTTTGGCACATCTACTAAAATAAAAGATTTGAAGTTGCTATAATATGGGGGAGAGGAAAAAGGAAAAGACTCCTTCTTGTAAAAACTAAAGCCAAAATGGCACATATTATGCTTAATAGTGTATAATGACAATATTTTGATGCTAGAATATTTTTGATACTTCGATTTGGAAGTGTACCTGAACTAAAAAGTTACTCAAAGGAATAATGACAACCGTTGAAGTTTTATGATTTTAGAAAACTTGAGTTCTGTGAGGTGCCATAACTAACTAGTTCTTTCTCTTTATCTCTCTGAGTTGTGGGCTTATCTGTAAATAGGGGCAAAACTGTTTGTGTTCTGAGTTGATTTTAGAGAAACAAATGAGGTAGTGTATGAGAAAATGCTTTGTAAATGTAAGCTAAAGTCCAGAATTCTACTTTTCATGTAGTGTGAAACTAATTGATCTCATAGTCTAAGCTGGGCTTGGACAACTCTCTCTTGCAGTTTTTCATTGTCGTTCTTACCAGTTTCTGTCTAGTTGGCACTTAAAAGGTATATTGTTGGACTGCAAGCTCTATTAAAGAGAAAAGTGAATGTCAGCATAGGATTTGTATTGCAGCAGATTGACTACCCATAGAAAGTTAAGAGAACAAAGGTTCTCATCCTGGCTCTGACCTAACCAGCTGTGTAACTTTGGGGAAGTCTTTTGTCTTGTCTTGGTCTCCATTTCCTTATCTATAAAGTACTGTACTGGCTTCGATCCAAAGTCTCATCTATCTAAATTTTGTTGTTGTCTGACTTCAGAACCTACCACGAAGCTGAAGCCCGGTATGGGAAATGGAAAACCAACTTTCTCCTTGTCTCTTCCTGTGTTTAATGACAGTCACATGTGAATAATACTTATAGTCCTCCATACTTGTAATGTCAGTTATTTTACAAAGTTACTTCAGATCAGTTTGATTCAAACATAGATATGAGTGCATCTAGTTTTTAAAAATTCTAATGGCTTTGTATTTTTTAAGGTTTTTCCTTGATATAGCATCTGATTGTCCTACCAGTGATGCAGTAAATCATAGTCTCTCCTTCATCAGTGATGGCAATGTGCTTGCATTACATCGTCTACTCTGGAACAACCAAGAGAAAATTGGCCAGTATCTTTCCAGTAACAGGTAAGATTTCGCAGTCATGAAGATTTTGAAAACTCTTAGTTTAAATTTATAAAAATTATTGGGCACGAATAATGCTTTTTTACTCTGCATCTGCTTAGAATAGGAATTAAGGTTTGGAAAGAGAAATGTAGAGCCCTAAACTCTTAAATAGGCAAGAGTTGACTTGTATGAAATGATGAACAAGTCTACCTGGTGCTACAGACTTTTTTTTTTTTTTAAGTGTTAAGCTAAAAAAAAATCACAAATTAGCCCTTTGGATTTTTCTGGTTTGCAAAACATCAAACGTGTGCAACAAGATATAGGGGAGTTTACATTTACTAGAAGTTCAAATGAGTATTGGTATCTGAATCTAAAGAGCAGCTAATTCTAGGGAATTTAATAATTAAAACATTGCCAGTGTTCTGATTCTATTTGTGATACTCTAAGTATTTGAAAATAAAGCTTTATGTAGAAAATACCCAATAATTGAAAAGT
This sequence comes from Lynx canadensis, assembly GCF_007474595.2. Classification (NCBI taxonomy): domain Eukaryota; kingdom Metazoa; phylum Chordata; class Mammalia; order Carnivora; family Felidae; genus Lynx; species Lynx canadensis. The sequence continues at coordinate 18,912,357 of NC_044316.2, forward strand.
ATTAACTTGGATATTGGTTCATTAGCTGTTTTTAAAGCCTATTGTAGCCTGAATCACTTGCTGCCCTTTCAAGTTGTGTATGTGTATAAACAGCCCAAATTCCCACGCATTCCTCTTACAAATGTAAAATGAGTCCAGAAAAATCTTAAATGCTAATAAAAATGGTTTGCTCATTCACGGGAATGCTAGAAGACCATGAAGCTAAGGCTAACTAATAAAGAGATGGTAGTTTAAAAAAGAGAGCATTTTAATCCTTCATGAAGGGTTACTGGGTTAAAGTGACACTGGCATGACCAAAGTGTGCTGGGACATAAAAGGATGAAGATGCTTTGTCTGTGTGACACGCAAATAAACTGTGAACTTTTAAATGCAAACATTCATTTCTCTTACATAATTCACATACATATTCGTGTAGCTTGATGCTACAGAGTTTTTAAAAATTCGGATATTTCAAAAAAAAATTCCAAACATATAGAAGAGTATAGGCTGTAATATAACAGAGACCCATGTCTACCAACTAGCTTTAACATTAGTTTGCTATTTTACTTCAGATCTTTGTAACGTTTTGTTTCTTGGGGGAAAAGCTATTACTTCTCTCTATGAAACTGACAAAATAAGGAAATTATAGGCATATATAACATAGCTTTGTGTGTTTTAAAAATTTGCAGAAATTGGGACGCCTGGGTGGCTCAGTCGGTTAAGCGTCCAACTTTGGCTCAGGTCATGATTGCACTGTTCATGGGTTCAAGCCCTGCATCGTGCTCTGTGCTTGAGAGCTCAGAGCCTGGAGCCTGCTTTGGATTCTGCGTCTCCCTCGCTCTCTGCTCCTCCCCCGCTCTCACTCTCTCATAAATAAACATTAAAAATTTTGCATAAATTATATAGCGAGTAAGTCTCTTCACACAATATTCTGTTTGAGATTTACCATTAACTTATGTTAGTATTTTATTGAATGACTATATCAAAATTTATTTTCACATTTCCTAATTGATGGATATTTAGGCCTGTTTCTTGATTTTCACTGTTCTAAATAGTAATGTAATAAATATGCTTCATATTTGTCTTCTTGTGTATTACCTGAATGTGTGATTGCTGGGTTCTGGGGTACACACAGCCCTACCTTTTCTAGATACCGCTCCATTACTTTTCAAAGTGTTCATGCTCATTTACACTTTGATCAGCACTGAGTGAGAGTACCTCTTTATACACATCCTCACCAAAGTTGACATTAGTAAACGTCATAATTTTTGCCGATTTGATGTTTGTGAAGTGGTATCTTGTTATTCTCGTGCAGTTTTAAATGCTTAATAGTTACTGAAAATCCGTATTTACCGTGGTTAAGCAGAGATCTGATACCAATGACAAATATGTCCAATTCATAAAGAGGTGTTTCTCAAGAAGGATTCTTTTCATCCTGTGAAAAAGTGGATTACAATGTTATTTTTACTTATTGCTTGTTTAATGGCAATGGATTAAGAATACTAGAAAAAATGAATTTTTATGTAAATTTTGTAGTTTGGGGAGTGGTCATATTTCTAAGATGTCTCCGTGTATATTTACAACCTTCGAGGTCTTTTTGTTGCTGTTTTTACAAATCATCGGGAACCACCAGCTGACAGTAAGAAGTAAAGCAACCAGTGATAAGCTAAAGCAATGTGTACAGCTACATGTGAACCGCTGCTTTTTTCTAAGTAGTTTGCTGTTTCTAGGGATCACAAAGCTGTTGGAAGACGACCTTTTGATAAGATGGCAACACTTCTTGCGTACTTGGGTCCTCCAGAGCACAAACCTGTGGCCGATACACATTGGTCCAGCCTTAACCTTACCAGTTCAAAGTTTGAGGAATTTATGACTAGGTAAAGTACCACCGTGAAATAATAATTGCTCTCTTTTGGTTGAGATGCAAGGTTTACCAGGAGACCACTTGTTGGATATACTTGTATTTCTGATGGAAGATTATTAGGAAAGATGTGCTTGATGATCACGTTGCCATATTTTGGGATCCCACTTGTTTCTTACCTTATCTGTTGTTGACATGTGCTCTGTTTTATAGTTGATTTTCCTCTAAAAATAATACCTTTTTGAATGGTACTGTGTCATATTGCTTTGAGGTGTTTTTGCATTTAATACTTATAAAGGAGGGTAGATAATCATATTTTAGTTAAGGGAGATTCTGCAGCTCAGTGTGAGTAACTGATTTGCCCAAGATCCCGCACCTCAGTCATAGGTCCTTTGGTTTTAAGTTCTGAGCTCTTTCTTTCTGCCACACTGTAGCGTTTTTCAGAACCCTCCCCAAATTTGATGCTGTTAACCTCTTTTAGATTGCGACTCCCGAAATTCAGTAAATTTCAGTATTGCTGTAAAATTTCTGTGGACATTTGTTTTGAATCTCATTTAGAGGGATTTAGTTTGTGAGGTAAAAGAGCCTCCTTGTTAGACATTCACTTTTATGACGTTCCAGCGAAGATGGTGTGCCGAATCCTTTAGTCTTTAAAGTACCTTTCATAGTACTTTACTTAGTCACTTAGTAAGTGCTTCGGTGACTGTGGGTGTTTTGTTCATAATATGTGCCAGAGACAGAAGTAAAAAAGCAGAAATTAAAATGCAGAAATTAACTCACATTAGAGATTGGCATATACTGTGCTTTGCAATGTAAGTGCTGGCTATTGATCATATCACATATAGGCCATAGTTTTGTACACATGACTCCAGTTCTTTGATACCATTAAAAGAATGTGTGAATACAAAACAGTCTCCTTTCCAGCTTATTTTTTATCTTTAGCTCTACTATATTCTTTTCATTGTAACAAATGTTTACTCCTAAGTGATTAAAGAAATACTTTCCACACAAAGTTTTCATATTACGTAATTGAAAATTACACAGTACAAAAACATATAGCTTTTTTATTCACCACTTACTGAGAACATCCTAGCCATTTTTCCACTTTTCTAAGAAAACCTATTTATTGCTCCTTCTCTGAGACCCTAGCTTCCCTTATAAAAGACAATCTTCCATGCTTTTGGAGACTAACCGATCTAACAGTGTCTGGTATATATAGTGTTCAATAAATGTTAAGTGTTATTTTTGTTCTCTCAGCTCCCGCTGATGCTCTTTGAGACCCGTTTTTTTGGTAAAAAAAAAAAAAAAAAAAAAAAATGAAGAAAGCTTCATTTTCTCAACTATAAAAATAAAAATTGTTAAGTTATTCAAAAGTCAGAAATCTAAAGAAAGTAAAAAATTCTGTTACTCTTCTTAGAGATATTCACCTTTTAGAGATAATTCAGTTAACATTTGGCACACAGCCTCATAATCATTTGTATATGTGTGTACCTGTTGCCCTTATCAAACAATATCTAGGTTGTTTCCATTAATACTAAACAAATGCTGAGCTGGTACTGGCAACATAATGAACTGAGATGATAGAACCTCTCTCCCCCACCCCTTCCAGGACGTAAGAGATACATGACGTACAGAAGTACTAGGTCAAAGTATTTTATACTATATTTCCTAGTATTATACTATACTACTACACTATACTACTGTAACACCTAGTATTATATACTAGGTATTTGCTTTTTTAATGTTTATTTTGAGAGAGAGCACCAGCGTGAGTGGGGGAGGGGCAGAGAGAGAGCAAAAGCGAGAATCCCAAGCAGGCTCCATGCTTAGCACGGAGCCCGCCTGAAGGCTCAATCTCATAACCCTGAGGGGTGCTTGGGTAGCTCAGTCAAGTGTCTGACTTCGACTCAGGTCATGATCTTGCCGTCTGTGAGTTCAAGCCCCAAGTCCGGCTCTGTTGCTGACAGTTTGGAGTCTGGAGCCTGCTTCAGGTTCTGTGTCTCCCTCTCTCTCTGCCCCTTTCCCTCCCTGCCCCCACTCAACAAATACACATTAAAAAAAATTTTTTTTTAACCTCATGACCCTGAGATCGTGACCTGAGCTGATACCAAGAGTCAGACACTTAACCGACTGAGCCACCCAGGTACCTCCAAAGGAAATATATTTTTAAAATATTTTATTTTTAAAACACATAGCTGGAAGATAATTTCTGAGCACATTGCCAACATATGGTCAGTACAGATTGATAAAGAAGTGGAAAATATGAAGAAAGTTAAGAGATGCAGATGACAGAAGGAGAAGGTCCAAAATGAGTAATAGATGTTTCAGAAATGGAGCTTAGAGAGAACGGAGAAGAGGTAATATTTGAAGAGACAACAGATGACAACGTCCCAGGGTTGGTGAATGACCTGAAGCTTCAAATAATTACACATTGAATGTTTAACAGAATACATAAAAACCAAATCAGGCTTTTTCTGAAATATTTTAAAATACATATGGGGATCTAACATACGACAAAAAATTCACCTAGCAATGGGCACGTGGGTTGCTTCCATATCTTGGCTATTATAAATAATGCTGCAATAAATGTAGAGTACATGTATCTTTTCAGATTAATGTTTTCATATTCTTTGGGTGAATACCCAGTGGAGTTATTGGATCCTATGGTAATTCTATCTTTAATTTTTTGAGGAACTTTCACACTGTTTTCCACAGAGGCTGCGCCAACCTTCATTCCCACCAACAGTACATGAGGGTTCCTTTTTCTCCAGCATCCTCGCCAACACCTATTGTTTCCTGTGTTTTTTATTTTAGCCATAGAATGGACTTTTAATAAATGGTGTTGCTACAACTGAGTGAGTGACTGGAAAAAGGTGCTCCCATCATTCATGAGGATAAACTCCCATGAAGAAGAAAACATATGCAAAGGAAGGCCTTTTTAATCATTCAGAATTATAAACCCAAAAAGAAAAGGTTGATAAACTGAACTCTTGAAAGACAAATAAATAAAAACTCAACAGCTTCTAGAAAAAGAAAATACCATGATTAAAAACAATCCTAGGGGCGCCTGGGTGGCGCAGTCGGTTAAGCGTCCAACTTCAGCCAGGTCACGATCTCGCGGTCTGTGAGTTCGAGCCGCGCGTCAGGCTCTGGGCTGATGGCTCAGAGCCTGGAGCCTGTTTCCGACTCTGTGTCTCCCTCTCTCTCTGCCCCTCCCCCATTCATGCTCTGTCTCTCTCTGTCCCAAAAATAAATAAACGTTAAAAAAAAAAAATTAAAAAAAAAAACAACAACAACAAAAAAAAACAATCCTATGGTAGGGACATCTGGGTGGCTCAGTCAGTTGGGTGTCTGACTTCGGCTCAGGTCATGATCTCACGGCTCATGAGTTCGAGCCCCATGTCGGGCTCTGTGCTGACAGCTCAGGGCCTGGAGCCCTCTTCAGATTCTGTGTCTCCCTCTCTCTCTGCCCCTCCCCCACTTGCTGTCTCTCTCTGCCTCTCTCTCTCAAAAATAAATAAACTATTAAAGGATTTTTTTAATTTAAAAACAATCCTATGGTTCATATTACTGCCCAGGGTAGTGCTAAGGACGACTTGTTATGTTTCAAAGAGTAACATCTTGAAATTTTGGGTACTTGTCAAATTGCCCTTCAGGAAGTGTGTTGCTTTTAAATGTTTTATCATTTAGTATATTTCATCACTGGTCTAATCATGGGTTTTTATAAATACTCAATGGACAATATAAAGCTTATGAGTTACCCTGTTTTTTGTTTGTTTGTTTGTTTGTTTTTCCTTTCAGGCATCAAGTACATGAAAAAGAAGAGTTCAAGGCTTTGAAAACATTAAGTATTTTCTACCAAGCTGGGACTTCCAAAGCTGGGAATCCTATATTTTATTATGTTGCACGGAGGTAAGACATACTGTTTCAGTTTCTCTTATCAGAGTGTTTAAAATGGAGAGAGACAGCAAGTTTGATTTTTCCCATTTGACTTCACTGGAATTGAAGACAAGTTTACCTGGAAGAATATAGCAGGGTAAATAACCAGCCTGTCCCAAAATGATACGTGGTATATTAGAAATTGCTTTTCAGGAGACCTATTTCCTATTGGCTTCCCTTTCTTACATCAGTTTTTTTTATACTTCTTACAATGGATTAATTACCAAGAATAAAAAAAAAAATAGCAAAGAATCTTTTCTTTTTAGGTGTATTCTGATTAAATAATATCTACAACATGACAGAAATAAAACTTTAAGAATCTGTTTCTAAGAACTTTCAGTAATATGCTGTGTATGACAACATCAGGGTGATTTAACAAATAATTTAGAGAAGGTGTGGAAATTTCGATAAAGATGGCACAGGTGCCAGCTTGGAAAATTGATTGCATTTTTTTTCATGCTGTCTTCAGTCCAGGCTAGTGCCTAGAAAACCTTTCTGAAAATGCTGTGAGCTCCTTCTTCACAGTAGGTATGAAGCTTTGCGTTGCTTTCCCTGCTACTGTCTTCTCTTTCTTGCCTCATTCTACCTTTTGAGAACTTACCTGTGATACAAGTTGGCGAGTTTTACTTCTTCCTGTTCATATCATAAACTCGTGGTATTTGAACCGCAGAGACGGTGTGGTCTAACAGAGAGACCATTGGTTTTGGAATTTCAAGGACTATGTGTAATCTTAGTTTTACTATTCAGTAGCTGTAGAAATTAATCTTCCTGAGTTTCCTGAATTTAGCATACGTTGAAGAGTTCTGTCAGGAGACTGAATGGCCATGGATTGCGAGAGCTTGTCGGTATATAGGAAATGGAGGTTGAGAAATGGCGGGAGGGGACTGAGCAAAGGGATGCGGAAGGTGGGAAACTAATTTAGTCAAATAATTCAGATAGCATTAAGACCAGGAAGCCCCAAGAACTGGGTCTTATGGAATCAAGAGAGTATAGAAACTTGCATTTACCCTGTGCTCTCCTCTTGAACAACTCTGAGTAAGGTCTCTTCGTTTCCCTTGAAAGTCTTCTCTCCAACTTTTCTATCAGTTCCTGTTTCTAAATCACCTAAGGTAATTTTGACTTTCTTTTGCAATTGAGATGAAGCATATTTGTGTTTCAACCACAACTTTTAATGCAGTCGGTATATTTTGACCCTCCCTATTTTGCTGAAGTAATTAAAAGTGAAACACTGGTGAGAGAGGCAAACAGGTGCGTGTCCTCCTCCCCCTTTAACTTCTCGTTAGTTTACAAGTAGCAAAGATTTCTGGGAAACCTCAGTGCAGACACCCTCTGTTGGATTAAATCAGTGGGATTTCCGGGAAACCTATGTAACATGGTGATTTGAGAGTGTTAAGGATTCTCAACTTTGTTGCTTAACTAGCCACATAATCTTAGACAAGTTACTTTCTTCTGAATCTGTTTCTTCATATGTTAAAAAAAGGTGAGGGGTAGAACTTATAAAAACTGTCGACCTGTCCCATAAAATATTTTGTGACTTAAAAGTTCTGTACAGAGTATGTTTGAGGTTTTCTTTTCTTTTCTTTTTTCTTTTTGTTTTTTGATAGCACTCTTCCAGTTTCAGATTTTGGGTACTTTCAGCTTTTTATTTAGACCTCCTAGAGCTCCTCTTGGCCTTCAAAGTCTTAGCTCAAAGACAGTTGAGCACATAGTAGCTCAGAGCAGAGAGAGGCCTGTTTCCTCCACTGTACAAGTCCAGAAGAGTGTAAAGGCCTTATCTCTACATAGCCAGCTTTGTCAAAGAGCACTTGGGTTGGACTTCTCTTGATATTCTTGTGTTTCTATGGCTTGGACTACAATGTATTAATTAACGTCTTTTGACCTGTGGATTCCATTCACCTTACAAATAGTCCAGGGACATTTCAGACTTGAAGTATGCAAAACTTAATTCCGTATATTCAATTCCACTTTTTCACACTGTATTCTCTTTTTCAATAACATCATTCTTCGTTCCCATGCTAGAAACCCTGATCTTTTTAAATTCTTACCTCTTTCTTTTATCCTCCTCATTATCAGTCACCTAGTCTTGATTTTAACAGTGAGATCCTGACAAATCAATTAAGTTGTTTTAGTGTGACCTTTGTTATTGCAAAGAAGCCCTTCTTATTTTCTCAGGAAAAACAGGAATTGCAGCAGAGCCTGCCCAGATGTAGACAGAACTAGGTGGCAATCAGTTCTGGAACCAGTTTACACTCTGACTCCCTCTTGGCTTCCTAATCAACTCTGCTTCATGATTTTTCTCTTTCTGTATCCCTTCAGTTTTAGCCCCAGCCACTAATTCTTTCATTACCTCAGTACTGCATGCTTCAAATTCCAAAAAGAGAATGGTTCAGCTGAATAGTATCTGTTTGGCAAAACCTTTCATGCTAAGTGCTTGCTCCTAGCTCTAGTCATGTGATCAAAATAACCACCTACTGCTATTTTTTTTAGCAGGGGCTGTCCTTTGGTATGTGTTCTATTTTTTTTTTTTTAAATTGGATCTTAATGGTGTATTTCTTTTAGGTGCCTTGAAAATGCCTTTTGAAACCATTTTTTTGCCCCACTGCCACTACTGACACTTGCTTATTAGCTCTTACCTGTGCTAATGCAGCATTATCCTCCAACTTCCTAATTCGCGGGGAACTTCTTCTGGGTCATCTCCACATTGCTTCTGGAGGCAGTTGGCAGTACACATCTCATCTCGGTGTTCTCGGGGTGTTAAATAGCACCATTGATTCGTCACATAAAGGAATCCACAGGTTCTGTTGTCAGGCATGCAAGGTGCTCCATAATTATTACCTAATTGAGTTCCTAATCTTTCCCTGCTAGTCCCTCCCATAGATTTATGCTCCCACCCTGTAGTAAAGTACCATAAATACAAGAACAATTGTTGCAGCCTTGTTTATAGTAGCAAAAAAAAAAAAAAAAGGAAAAGAAAGAAAACACTGTAACTATGTTCCAAAGGGGAATTGTTGAATATATGATGCTGCCTGTATATTCTGGAATAATATACAATGTGTTGTTTTTTCTACTTGTTACAAGCGACGGAAATGAAATTCAAACTTGTGCAAACTAAAAAGGGTATTAATTGGCACATGCACCTGAGGAGATCAAGGGATGGCCTGGCTTCTTGCATGACCTCGTGCAGAGCTTTGAACAGGGTCATCTGGAGAACATTGTCTTCTCTGTCTCGACTCCACTTCCTTTGGGTCAATGTCATTCCCAGGAAGCTCTTCCCATGGTCAGCAATGGATTGCGTTCTCAGCTTAACAACTGAGGGAAAATGACCTATTTGCCAGTAGGTACAGCAAGGGTCCTGGTTTTACTGGCCTGGCTTGAGTCACGTGCCAGTTCTTGAGGCAATCGCTGTGGCAGGGGGATGGGATATCTTGGTTGTCTGGGCCTGAATCATGTGCCCATCCCTGGAGCACCGTGGTGAAACTGTAGCCCTACTTGAATTACATGAGTTGAAAGGGAAAATTGGACTGCAGATACCAGGATGAGGAAAAATGGATTCTGATCAGGCGAGAGTAACAGAAGTGTTCCAGTGCAGCTTTAAAAAGACCCAGAAGGAGGACTGTGGCACTTGTCATACAGGGTGCCGAGTAATATGTGTGCACAAGCATATATAGCTGGAGAAATGAGTGCAAATATGCACATTAAACTATTCACGTTGCTTATGACAGGGGAGTATGACTGGAGGAGGTCGAAGACCAGTTAGAATATTTATTATGTATCTCTCTGGGTTGTTACCAGGAGCATGGGTTATTTGGGGAGAATACTTAAAAATGTGAAACCTAAAAGTTTTACATGAATGTTAGAAATATTACACCTGGCAGTTGCTTTTTGGGTGGCACTAGTGCTAACATTTACTGAGTGCTTTCTCTGCATCAGGCGAATTGTGCCTGTGGTAGAATTTTTCATGGAGCCCCGACACTAACCTTCTGAGGCCTTGTTAAGAGCAGTGAAGGACATGTGTATAAATAAACTTGTCAAGAGAAGTGGCAAGTCACCCCCAAACCTAGCTGTCCGAATGATCTGGAGAATTAAAACAGGAAACATATCCCGAGACCCTGTCCTGGGCTACCAGATCAGAATCCCTTGGGGAGAGCCTAATCTATATATTCAGCAGGCACCCGGAGTGATTCATCTGTAATCCGTTTATGACTGAAGTTTGGGAATCCCACCGGGTCGTGTATTTCACTCATGGCAGCACAACTGCTAAGAATCAGCTGGTTTCAAACCTTAACAACTACACTATTAATGACATGGTTATTATCAGTGTTAAAATTATGTACTAGGTTTTGGGGTTAAATCAACCCTTGTAGACCAGCATGAAACTTCCCAATAGTTTTGAGATATATTTCTATAGGGAAGAGTTCTGAATTCTAGGCATCTGATTTACAAATGACCTTTTCAAATACCAGGAAAATGTTTACTCAGAGCAAGATAGTCTTGTCATTGGACCAGCTGCATTATGCATTACAGTAGTTAGCAGAGTTGGGGCGCCTGGCTGGCTCAGTCGGAAGAGCATGCAACTCTTGATCCTCAAGGTCATGAGTTTGAGCCCTACCTCTGGGTGTAGAGATCCTTCAAATAAATTAAAAAAAACAAAACAAAACATTTTTTTTTTCAAAAAACAGAATTGGCACATTTTTTACCGTAACAACATATTACTGTTCCACATTCATGAAATAGGTGACACAGGTGTTTTGTGTAGTATCTTCTTGTAAGATTAGCACATGTCTATTTAATAAAAACTGATACAAAAATAGCACACACCACTCCTCATTCCCCATCCTCTGTCCCCTTCTCTCATACACAGAGGTGTACTTTGGTTAGACATCACCAACATAATTTTTTCTCTTACACTTTTAATGTAAAAATCTGAGTTTCAATTCAATTCTGCAGACATTTAAAAGGCAAACATGTGGCATTTTGCTTGTTTTAGCATTTTTAAGGAAGAAAACCATTATATTAAGGTAATAAACTTACACAATTAAAATCTACAACCTAATTAAGCCAGGATAATGATAACTTCCTAACAAGTAAGTTGAAATAAATTTGATTTTCCTAGTGTGCTTGTTGTAATTCGGCAGATAGTAATGAACTGAGATAGGAATGCAGAAGTTCAAGTCCACTTCAGCCTGAGTGCACACAAAACAGTGAACATATTATATAGAAAAGAAAGTGAGTGCTGTCCATTGGATTCAGTTTCGTGCCACCACTTCCCATAGTCGTCATGTTCATGGTTGTGGCTATCTTTGGGGTCACTGCTATTTTCAGAGGTGTCTTGGCATTTGAAGTCATCTTTGTATTTGAGGTTCTTTGGAGATTTGAAGTTGTCTTGAGAGTCGAGATTGTGTTGGAATTCGAGATTGTCTTGGAATTTGAGGTTGTGTTGGAATTCAAGGTTATGTTGGAATTCAAGGTTGTGTTGGAATTCGAGGTTGTCTTGGAATTCGAGGTTGTGTTGGAATTCGAGGTTGTCTTGGAATTCGAGGTTGTCTTGGAATTTGGGATTGTCAGAGAATTCAGACTCATCGCGGGACTCGAGACTGTCATAGACCTTGAGGTCATTAATGTTGTAGTGCTCCCCAAAGTGTTAGTGACAAACAGGAGGAACAGGCTGATGAGTGACAGCTTGAACACCATTTTCCTGTGTCAAAATAATTATAGAAATTTACTGACACTTGGAACAGAAATCTAAGAATTAGCTTTTTTAAAGAGGAACACCTGGGGGCACCCCGGTGGCTCGGTTGGTTGGGCATCCGACTTTGGCTCAGGTCACGATCTCACGATTCATGAGTCCGAGTCCTGCGTCAGGCTCTGTGCTGACAGCTTGGAGCTCAGAGCCTGGAGCCTGCTTTGGATTCTGTGACTCCCTCTCTTTCTGCCCCTCCCCCACTTGCTCTGTGTCTTTGTAGCTCAAAAAATAAATGAATGTTAAAAAATTAAAAAAAAAAAAAAAAAAGAGGAAAACCTGAAGGAAATCTCATTCCAGCACTGGGGAAATGCTGATCTTGGGCTTCACAATTTCTTTTTTTTTGTTTTTTTGAAGTTTATTAATTTATTTTTGAGAGAGAGAGAGGGAAAGAGAGAGAATCTCAAGCAGGCAATACACTGTCAGTGCAGAGTCTAATGTGGGGCTCGTACCCACGAACTGTATCATGATCTGAGCTGAAGTCTGGCGCTTAACTGACTGGCACCCCAACAATTTCATAGTTTTTAAGATAGGGAAAAAGTCAGAGTGATCAATACCAACTCCTTACAAATGGACTTACAAATGGACTCAGACAAAGGGCATAACTTGCCTGAGAATGCATATCTAAAAATGTGTAGAACTAGAACTTGAGTCTGACTCTTAGTCCAGTCTTCTACAGACATACACCAAAAGTTTAATAATAAACCATTTTTAAAGTAAGGCTTATTTACTTTTATCTTACATTCAAACCTAATGGCTTGCCACATGTGAGATAATGCAACTACCCCATGTTGGTCATGGTTAAATACTCTTTTAACTTGAAGTGCAGACTTTAATTTTAGGAATCTAATATATCCTAAAAGTTACATTTGCCTCTAATATGTAATTCAGAAAATTTGAAGTTAATATTGCCTTTTGATGTTTTTTTCTTCGAAGATTAAGAATTCAGGCTTTCTCCAGTGTCCCTTGGGGAATCTAACTTCTTACCGTATGCTGTTTAAATACAATCAGTGAGGAGGTCACATGTTCTGAACTTGACCTGGGATTTGCTCTTTGGAAATGTCCTATTGAGTATTTTCCAAACAGCTAGTATAAACAGCTGGACCTTGGCCGAGATCAAGGAATTCAAATAAAGTCTTTCTAAAATTCTACTTGTTTATTTAAGGAAGCCGGTGAACGTATCTTTGTTATTCCTCTTATCTATGTGTTCATTAGTTTCTTCACTAGACTAACTAGAGGACTCTATTAATAATTTTGCCTGCTGTGATTATCATGACTTTAAATCAAGTAAGTATATTAAGAGACAGATGTCTTAATTTTTCTTAAAACATCTTGCTTATATGTTTATAGGTTGATTCTGAACATGTTATTTTGAAGTTTTAAAAATGACTCAGGAATATAGCATTTCAGGCATTTAATAATACATAATCCATTAGAAAAGAAGTTAAACCTTATTAATATAAAACAAGCTTAGTAAGAAAAGAAAGAAAAGGATTGCATATGGAAGTGATACTGTCATACCGTGTTAACAAAGTTTTTGTTTTTGTTTTTTTTTTAATTTTTCTTTTTAAGTGGGCTCCATATCCAGTGGGGGGCTTCAGCTCACGACCCTGAGATCAAGAGTCACATGCTTTACTGATTGAGCCAGCTAGGCACCCCAACAAAGTTTTTTTTCTTTAATACATTAAACCACCCACGTTGAAGCACGTTAAGTATATTCTTTAAAGGAATTTTGTCTTTTGATTATTTCTTTTCCTTGATAATTAGCATACAGGGAAGTTCAGTTGTATCGTGCTAACGTTTTTGTCACATTGGCCGGCACTCTTTAAAATTGTGTTGACATACAAGGAAATTGCTACAAAAATGGCAGAAGTACAAGTCGGTACATGTTCCTCACATGTCTTACTTTGCTATAAAGATTTGTTTCTCCTGAATGAATAGAACCAGTGCTTGCTAAACCTTATTTATGTGGCACATGTAATAAAGAACCTCGCTAAACTGGAGATTAGCGTGATTAGACCTAAGAAGTCAACATAAAAAGCCTCTTAGCAACCAGAGTAAAAATTTATAAATCAGAGTCCTCAGATAACACAGATAACTCCTTAGTGATGCTCCAAACACTTCATCTCAACTTATTTAAAATTTAAAATTCAAAATTTTCCCTTTCCTATGTTTGAATCCAGATAGGTTCTTCTCATAGTCTGATTCTCAGTAAGTTGCATCATCACCTAGCCAAATGGCTTTCCTACCGTGGACTTTTCATGGTCCTCTTTGACTTATTAATCTTAAACTGTCTAGGCATCTTGATGAAAATTAGGTAAAATTTAAAACTCTGAACTGTCCACTCAGGTGCTCTTAATCAGAAGCCATTTGCCATTCATTATTCAGGTCTTTAAATACCTCCTGCCTCTTTTCGTTTGTTCAGTCTCCCCCCATCTGCCCAACAGACTTCTCGTTCACAGTTCTGTTCTTCCTTCCAGGTCTAACTCGGATGGCAGTGCCTTTTCTCTGAGCCTTCCCTAATTGTATACTTCAGAATCAGTCATTTTAAGACTTTATACCTTTAGAGCATGGATCAGAGTCTGCTTGTTACTATAGATGTATCCTAAATCTCTCTTCCACCATATCCTGGCGTTCTCTTGGTCAGGATTACCTCTTCTCTATATTCCCTCCGCCTGCTAGCCCAGTGAGTGCTGGGACAGAACAGGATACAATCAACACTGGAATTGATTGCAGTATCTCCTTTGTTTCTTTATGTCTGTGGGCTGATATCATTAATGATGTTTAGAATGATAGGAGCCATTTGGTCATTTGCAGTTTTCCTAAGTGTAATTTTGCCAGTCATGGGTCTGAGTTGAAGTCCCATCCCTATTTTCTTACTGCCGTTTGAGAGGTTTCTTCATTTGTATAATGATCACACTGCACGTTCGTAATCCCTTAGCTGTAAATCTGAAATGCAAAATCCTCTGGAAACCTGAAGGATTTTGTCAAAAAAAAATTGGTACCAAAACTTATTTGGTGGAAACGCCTAATCTGCCTTGGCATGAGGCTTTTCATCATTGTTATTAGTACTATCTGTATTTGTCCCACTTACTGTGGGTGTTAATGTTTCACTGAAGAAATCTCAGGTTGACTTGGGGTATGGTCTCAAATTCTACTGAAGTGTTATATAATGCACCATAAGGCTAGTGCTTCTCACTGTGTTTCTTCTGTTCCTTCCGGGCACATCACCTCACTGCTCCATGAGTCTTTATAGTTAGGTGGTGCCACGTGTCTGTGTCTCAGTCAGGACAACGTAGGCTCCACTGATGTATGTCCCTTCCAGGCCTTCTCACCACTCGCCCATCTGGTGTCTTCTCTCAACACCTAGTAGCAACCAACGGTTCAGGAGGGGGTTCTACACATGGTGAACTACTGGATGACCTGATACCAGTGAGAAGTAAACTTTTGTTGTCTTAGCCAGGGTTGTGTTGGCATTGTGGCAGAAGTTAGTTCATGCTGACAAATACAGCTGGGTACTGGGTAACTTGCCGTGGCCTCTCCAGATCCACTCCCTGTACGCCCCTGTCGTCCCCTGAGAGGCCAAGCTGTGTGTGGAGGATAGCATTGGGCGTCTTTGCTCACCTCCTTCTCTTTGACCTGTGGGGAAGAGTGTATTCTTTCAGCTCGCTTCCTGCGAGGCCACGGTGGGCTGACTGCCTCCCTCTGTGAAGATCATGGTTTTTGTCAGACGGCCCTCTCTGTGTCTGGTTTCTGGCAACTGCTCCCTGCCTGACTCCTTCAGGTCTACTGTCCGACTGTCGAACAGTTTCCCTTATCTCTCTCTCAGGAAACCCTTCCCTCTCCTCTGTACACGTTCTCTCATATCCCAGTTTGAGTGTGCCACCTGTTTCCTGCTGGAACCTAAACTACTACAAACAGTATATGCACTGTGTTGTCTTCCTCAAAATCTGAACGACTCTAAATTCTGAACTGTATCTTGTCCCAAGGTTTCAGATGAGGGATTGTGGATCTGTGCCACATTCATAAGTTTATTGTGAATATTGTGATAGTATTTGCGTGGCATTCAGAACTGTGCCCAGCAAGTAGTAAGCATTGGGTAGATAGTAGCCAGAATTGATGTAAGAATAGCAACCGTGTTCTTAATTTTTATCTGGGAAATCCAGATTTCTCATATTTAGTGCTGGAGCTTTGGAACTAGCAAGGAATTATAAGAGCAGTATCTTCCCTTATATGTTACCTTGAATTGACCTTTTTTTTTTTATGTTTCTGGAACTTTCTATCTTCACCTGTTGATTCTTTCAGAACTCTTAAATGGAGAAAAGGGATCTTATTTATAAAATCATCTCAATGCTTATAAATTTTATATAGCAACTTCTGGAGAATTTCAAGTTGCAATTTTAATATGTTACTCTAGAAATAATTAGGTCCTGTTTTTTCTTCCGTAACTTTTCTCTTCCGTCTTTGGGTTTTTGTCTCATGAATAGGACACTTGAATGTTTTCTTGGGTGGCAGTTACACAAACACTCTGTTAGCAATGGAAGCAATCTTTGCTGTTTAGAACACCCTCTCTAAGTACTCTGCCATTATGTTTATTACACCTGTACGTCATGTCCCTTCAACTTTTAAAGTTTGGAAAGTTGGTGCCTGGATGGCTCAGTCGGTTAAGCGTCCGACTTCGGCTCAGGTCATGATCTCACGGTTCATGGGTTCAAGCCCCATGTTGAGCTCTGTGCTCTGTTACCTCCGAGCCTGGAGCCTGCTTCAAATTCTGCGTCTCCGCCTCTCTGCCTCTCTCCCCCTCATGCTCTGTCTCTGTCTCAAAAATAAATAAAACATTAAAAAATAATAATAAACTTTTGAAAGTAATATGTGTTTGCTTCTGAAAGCAGTTAGGGTTTTCAGAATTAACATTTTTATCATGCTACTAGTGGGCTTTTACCTGTGTTTAAAAGTAGAACATCTAGGGGCGTCTGGGTGGCTCAGTCGGTTAAGCCTCCGACTTCGGCTCAGGTCATGATCTCGCGGTCCGTGAGTTCGAGCCCCGCGTCGGGCTCTGTGCTGACCGCTCAGAGCCTGGAGCCTGTTTCGGATTCTGTGTCTCCCTCTCTCTCTGACCCTCCCCTGTTCATACTCAGTCTCTCTCTGTCTCAAAAATAAACATTAAAAAAAAATTTTTTTTTAAGTAGAACATCTAAAACATATCAGAACTGTGTAGCACAAGTGGCTTTCATTGTGGACAATTACTCGTGAAGACACTATTTGTAAGCTTTCTGAGAAAGTGGATATGCAAATATGCAGAAACAGACTATTGTTATGTTAGACTTAAATGTGATACATTTTAGAATTGTACTTCACTTTTCTACAGTAAAATACCAGCCGTTTCATTTTAGAAATCTAATATAGGAAAGTAACACTTTTCCCCTTGTTGCAAAATACATGTTCCAAGAGCAAATGACTGTTTTGGAGGAAGTTTTTTTCCTACTTTTATAATACTGTAAGTCTGTTACCTCATTTTGGCTTGTTGTCATTTAATCTTATTTTTCGTTAATGGTGAAAACAAAGTGATTTAATTTCTGAGGGATGTCTAGAATAGACATCCTCCTTTCTGTTTCCTTCTCTCGGGTAATAGTGTTTCCAACTGCCTTGAGCTTTAAATAGAAGCCTTAGCATCAGTCTTCACTTCTACCTGTTCTTAACCACAGGCATCTGATTAGTCAGTGAGTGTTTCTGATTCTGCTTCACAAAGTGTTTTATGCTTTATCTTCACACTCCATTTACAGTTCAATCGGTTGTCAAAGCTGGGGTTAGTGAACAAACATTTGTGGTACAGGACCAAGTAGTAGGCTTTACAGGCCAAATAGTTTTTCGTTTTCTTTTTCTTTCTTTCTTTCTTTCTTTCTTTCTTTCTTTCTTTCTTTCTTTCTTTCTTTCTTTCTTTTTCTTCTTTCTTTCTTTCTTTCTTTCTGGTCTTCTTTCTTTCTTTCTTCTTTCTTTTCTTTCTTTCTTTCTTCTTCTTTTCTTCTTCCTTCTCCTTCCTTCCAAAAGGAAGGAAGCTGGGGTTAGTGAACAAACATTTGTGGTACAGGACCAAGTAGTAGGCTTTACAGGCCAAATAGTTTTTCGTTTTCTCTTTCTTTCTTTCTTTCTTTCTTTCTTTCTTTCTTTCTCTTTCTTTCTTTCTTTCTTTCTTTAGGTATTTCTTGCTTTTCTTCTTCGTCCTCTATTATTCCTTCAGCCGTTCTTACCTTCCCTCCCCATGACACTACCCTCTCTTTCTTTCTTTCTTTCTTTCTTTCTTTCTTTCTTTCTTCTTTCCTTCTTCCTTCCTTCCTCCTTTCCTTTACCTTCCCTCCCCCTTCCCCTCCCCTCCTCTTTCTTTCTTTCTTTCTTTCTTTCTTTCTTTCTTTCTTTCTTTCTTTCTTTCTTTCTTTCTTTTGGGGGGGGGATTGTTTTGTTTTAAAATGCTCTTTAAAAATGTAAGGACCATTCTTAGCTTACAGGCCACAAGTGGCATGTGGGTAGTATACTGCCGGTGGACCATTGTTTGCTGTCTAGGCTATTACAACAACTTCCTAATTGGATTCTTTGTCAACCAGGATATTACCCCATCCCCTCCATTTTCCCCACTACTGCCAGAATGATGTCTCTAAAATACTACCATGTTACTTCCAGATAAAACCTTTTATGTGCTCTGGTTAGCCAAGTTTTCGTATGTAAGACATTCATATACCACCTTTGGGATTTTTGCCATTTCTTCAAAACTTCTGTTATTTCCTCAATATTTTGATTGGCTTTTATTGGACTTTTTTTTCTTAAAGGAAAATTTATATTATGCTATAAGTAAAGTCAGTATTGATTGCTCTAACTAGAAAACCACTAAGCAAAAGATAATGGTAAAAAGAAATACAGAAGTGTTAAATGCCTATTTCATATGGCACCTCATTATATAGGTACCACACTTCAACAAAACCACCGACTTACAAGGCAAAGCCTTTGTTCCTTAGCGTCTCATACAAATCTCTTCACGATTTTTTATGCTGCTCATATTAGTTGCAAGGTTGCTGAACTAAAGCAGAAGGTTGAAAGTCATTTTGGTAAAAGGCTAGATGGTGGCCTTATTTTGGAAATCTGATGATACTGCCATCATCGATGTGGTTCCAAGTAAGCCTCTGGGATGTTCTCAGAAAAGGGTCTTCATGGTACATGGCTGAGGGTATCATCAGAGCAGTTGTCAAGAAGACTAGAGGAGCCAGTAGAGACACAAAATCTGCCCAGAAAGCTCAGAATGCCAAGTGAGCATTCTATACATTACCTTTACTAAAGTGATCAAAAAAGTCTTCAAGCCATTTGTCTCAACTGGTCGTTTAAGTTTAATATTAGAGGACTAGCCATCACCATGTATGGTAACATTTGTAGAGGGTGCTCCAGACTTTATATTAGATGCCTAGCCTTGTGCTTCCGCAACACTAACCATCTTACCATTGGCCTTGGATGCCCTTCCTTTAATGTAGAGCAAACTCCTACTTTTGATTCAAGGCCCATCTTGGTAACCTAACTCTTATCCCTCTAGACATTTGTTTTTTTAATAATAACAGCTTTATTGAGATATAATTCATGTTGATGTTATGGTTAATTTAAATGTGTTTCAGTTTGAAGAAAACAGTGTCTCTAAGTTCATACTTAATGTCCTGCAGCTTTTATTGTTTTTAACTTCGAGTCAGGGCAGGTATGTGCTTTGTTAAAGCAAGGAAGACTTCTTGTAATTGTTGTAGAAAAGCCGTGAGGAATGAGGAAATATCAGAACTTATCAATAGATGAAATTATTTTTAAACATTTCTTTGCTTTATTTGCCATCAGTGTGAGGAAATACAGCCGAGTATCTGATGTCTAAGTAATAGAACTGGTAAATGGACTGGCTGTGTGCCAGTTACTCTTATATTACACAATGTCTTACACGCAGTGGTGGTTGCTGAGGCTTTGTTTGGCAAACGAGGGCCTTCCCAGTGGTTATTGTGGTGATGGCATCCTTGTTTTCCCTTACTGATGTTTTATTTATTTATTTATTTTTTCTTTCTGGACGAAAAGCCATTAAATCTTAGTTTATTTTCTGTTGAGGCAAGGATTTGACAGGCATTTCAAGTCATTCAGCCTTCCAGAAGCATTTGGTTTGTTTGTTTGGATGGTGACTATGGGCAACAAAATAGCAGAGTGAAAAACTGCATTTCCTGGTATGGAGTATTTCATCAGATTTATGTGATACTTGGCACCGAGATGCCTATATGAAATATCCAGATATCTGATTGTTTACTGCTAAATCTTATTCCCTATGGGATAAATAACCTTGTAAACTAGTTATTTGAAGTATAACTACATACATGGGGAATTATGTATCATTATGGGTTCAGTCATTTCCATTTCTGATGTTAGTAATTACCCATGAATCTCTGAAACAAGGGACAGCAGTAATCTTTGAAATATTTATGTAGCACCTACAAAGTGCTTTAATACACATGATTTATTGTATTCCTTAAAATACATATCCCATATGGGATACATGTTCTTAACTAGATTTTTACCTGAAGGCACATTTAATCACTTGCCCAAGGTAACAACACAGGCTGTGGGTAACAAAACCTTATCTCATGCTCTGTTAAACCACAATGTGCTTTAAATACACTTAGAACTGTTTTGATCAGAAAACAACTATATAGTTTGCTGTTTTTACTGTGTGTGTGTGTGTGTGTGTGTGTGTGTGTGTGTGTGTGTGTGTGTTTAGTTTTGTGCTTTCATCTCATCGATAACTTCCAACAGATTCATAATATCAAGCCACGGTTTATAGAAAAGATAAATGGGTATGTTGAGCATATGGCTCAACTAGTTCCTAAACGTGTTTAATGGAGTTGGGGCTTTGAGCCAAAAATGGCATTTTTTTTAAGTTAAGCTTCTTTAAAACCTCACTTTGCACAGCACTTTTTAAAGTGTGAAGCAAGCTAATCTGCTTAATACAGTAACAATGGAAGTGGCATTTGTTTCTCTTTCTTGGACTGATTTCCCTTGAGCCATCCACTGGTACTAAGTTGTTCACAGGTCTCAGAATTAACCTTTTTTTTTTGGAATTATTCCATAGGTAACTCACACTGCCTAGAGCTAATTTCTTAGAAGTAGCCACCTAGCCAAATCTTCCTTCATTCTTAACTTTTCTTAGATCTCTCCTTTTTCTGGACTCTGAAGCTATTATTTTGACCTAGTGGAAGAAACGCAGACTGTAGAATAAGACTTGGAGGTTTAACTTGGTCTGTTCTAAGTAGGTCATCGTTGGCGCACCAGGTACATCTTTGATCTGTATTAATTCATTGTCTCGTTTATAAATTCAGATCAAGATGGTCAAAAAACCCCACAAACTCCTAGGAGACAGTGATCTCTACACAGAAATTGAAAGGAAGAATCCGGGTTTACTAGGGGAAGAAGAGGGAAGGTAGTGTACCAAAGAGGACACGCAGTATCTCTGAGAGCTCACAAGAGAGCGCGGTGAACCAGAGGGACAGAAAGACACTTTGTTTGAACTATACAGCAACGGAGCTGGTAAATTTAAGGATGCCACTCTAAAGGCAAGGGCCTGACCATAAGTAAGCCGTAGTAAGAGTTTAAATTTTATTCTGAGATATGGGAAATTTTTGAATGTTTTGGGGGTTTGTTTAAGGAGAGAAAAGAGCCTGTCTAGTTACATTTGTTGGGGAACAATTCTGACAGCAACTGACCATGTGGTGCTAAAGTAAGCTAATACAATGTGTAGGCATAGCTTGGAGATTCTGCAGGTTCAGTTCCAGACCGTGGCAATAAAGCAAGTATCACAGTAAAGCGAATCAAATGAATTTTTTGGTTTCCCAGTGAATGTCAAAGTTATGTTTACCCTAGAAGGTAGTCTGTTAAGTGTGCAATAGCATATTAGGCCTAAAATAACAATGTACATGCCTTAACTGAAGACACTTTATGCTAAAAATGCTAATTATCATTTGAGCTTTCAGTGAGTCATAATCTCTTCGTTGGTGGGTGGTCTTGCACAGTGTTGACGGCTGCTGACTGATTAGGGTGCCGGCTGCTGAAGCTGGGGTGGCCGTGGCAGTTTCTTAAAATAAGACAACAATGAAGTTTCACACATCGATCGACTCTTCCTTTCATGAATGATTCTCTGTAGCACATGATGCTGTTCGATAGCATTTTATGCACGGTAGACCTTCTTTCAGAATTGGAGTCAGTCCTCTGAAACCCTGCTGCTGCTTTATCAACAAAGTGTATGTCATATTCTAGATCCTTTGTTGTCATTTCAGCAGTCTTCACAGCATCTTCGCCAGGAGCAGATTCCAACTGAAGAAACTGCTCTCTTTGTTCCACCGTAAGCAGCATCTCCATCCATTCAGCTTTTATCAGGAGATGGCAGCCGCTCAGTCCCATCTTCAGGCTCTGCTTCTAATCCTAATTTTCTTGCTGTTTCCACCACATCTGCCATTAATTCTTCCACTGAAGAATCTGTTTCGGTGGAATTCTTCCACTTGAAATCCCTGAAGTCATCCATGAGGGTTGGTATCAACTTCTTCCAAACTCCTGTTTGTCTTGATATTTTGACCTCTTTCCAACGCAGGGCCTGAGCTCCAGAGCCTGAGATCAAAACCTGAGCTGAGATCAAGACTTAGACCCTTAACCGACTCGGTCAGGTGCCCCGAACCACAAATGTTTTTAATGGCTTCTAGAATGGTATCTCCTTTCTAGAAGGTTTTTGATTGACTTTGTCTAGATCCATCACAGGATCACTGTCTGGGGCAGCTATAGCCTTATGAAATGTATTTGTTAAATAAGACTTGAAGGTCACAATTATTCCTTGATCCATTGGGCTTCAGAATGGATGTTGTGTTAGCAGACATGAAAACAACATTAATCTCATTGTCTGTCTCCACCACAGCTCTTGTGTGACCAGGTGCGTTGCCAGCAAACAGTAATATCTTGAATCTTTTTTTCTGAGTAGGAGGTCTCAACAGTGGGCTTAAAATATTCGGTAAAACCATGTTGTAAACAGATGTGCTGTTATTCAGGCTTCGTTTTTGCATTTGTAGAGCACAGGCAGAGTAGATTTAGCATCATTCTTAAGTGCCCTAGGATATTCAGAATTATAAATAAGCATTGGCTGTGGGGCGCCTGGGTGGCTTGGTCGGTTCAGTGTCCGACTTCGGCTCAGGTCATGATCTCACTGTCCGTGAGTTCGAGCCCCGCGTCGGGCTCTGTGCTGACAGCTCAGAGCCTGGAGCCTGTTTCAGATTCTGTGTCTCCCTCTCTCTCTGCCCCTCCCCTGTTCATGCTCTGTCTCTCTCTGTCTCAAAAAAATAAATAAACATTAAAAAAATAATAATAATAAGCATTGGCTTCAACTTAGTCTCCTGCTGTGTTAGCCCCTAACAAGAGGGTCAGCCTGTCTCTTGACTGACTTCTCTCTACCTACAAAAGTCCCAGATGGCATCTCCTTCCAAGAGAAGGCTGTTGCACTTACACTGAAAATCTGCTGTTTACTTCAGAATGATCTTAGCTGGACCTTCTGGAGAACTTGCTGTAGCTTCTCCATCAGCACCTGCTTCACCTTGCATTTGTGTGTTACAGACATGGCTTCTTTCCTAAACCTCATGGAGTAACTTCTCTGCCAGCTTCAAAGGGAGCTCTGCAGCGTCTTTACCTCTCTCAACTGTCATAGAACTGAAGAGGGGTTGGGTCTTGCTCTAGATTAGGCTTTAGCTTAAGGGAATGTTGTGGCTGGTTTGATCATCTCTCCAGACCACTAAAACTTTCTCCATATCAGTGACAAGGCCGTTTCACTTTCCTATCATTTGTGTGTTCGCTGCAGTAGCTTCAAGAACTTTTCCCTCGCATTCACAAAGGCCTGGCTTTCAGCCTGTCCTGGCTTTCGACATGCCTTCCTCACTAGCCTTGATCACCTCTAGCTTTTGTCTTACAGTGAATGACATGTGACGCTTCCTTTCACTTGAATGCTTAGTTAGAGGCCACTGCAGGGTCGTTAATTGCCCTAATACCAATATTGTTGTGTCTCTAGGAATTGGGAGGCTGAAGGAAAGGAAGTGGTCGTAGGGACACAATGCACACATTTACTTATTAATTCACGATCTTATGTGGATGCTGTTCTGGGCACCCCATAACAAATATAGTAGTAACATCAAAGATCACTGATCACAGGTCACCATAATAAACATAATTACGATGAAAAAGTTTGAAATATTGGGAGGAATTACCAAAATGTGAGAGACACGAAGTGGGCAAGTGCTGTAGGAGAAATGGCGCCAATAGGCTTGCTCAGTACAGGGTGGCCACAAACCTCCAATATGAGAAAACGCACTGTGTATGAAGGTGCAGTAAAGTGAAGCCCACTAAAATGAGGTGTGCCTGTGAATGTGCTTCCAAGAATGCTGATTATGTTTCTCTGTCTCTGGTCTTCATTTCATGATGCCCTCTCGTGTCTTGACCACCCCTTCCCATTCACAGTTCATTTTTCGTCTTCCCATTTTCTTGTTTTCCTCCTTGACCTAGATCTCTTGGACAGCTGTCTCAATAGTTCTTTTTTTAGATCTCTTGCATTTTTCAAGGACAAAGCAGTTAATAAAACGTACTTGGTATACAGTATTAGCATTTTGGTATAGATCTCTTTTTTGTTGTGTTTAATATACAGTTCTATATGTTTATATCCTATAATTTTTGCTTTCTAGTTTTTGCATTCTCCACATTTCATACTTCAAAAACTCTTCATAAATATTCTTATTGGATACATAATATTCTGGTCAGTGGGATCATGATCTACTTACCTAATGTCCTAATGGTATTTAGCATTGTTTCCATTTTTCCTGCTGTTAGAAAGAATTGACCTAGAATTTACTAGGTTAAAGGTTAAAATATTTTAGGTTTTTGAACATTGTTGTGTTGGGAGGCCTGTAGCTGGTGTATTACATTAAGAGTATGCAGGTTATACCATAATGGGTATTTACCCAAAGAAAATGGAAACACTGATTTGAAAAGATAGATGCACCCTTATGTTTTTCGCAGCGTTATTTACAAAGCCAGTATGGAAGCATCCCAAGTGCCCATTGATAGGTGAGTGGATAAAGAAGATGTGGTATATAAATACACACACACACACACACACACACACACACACACCCCTACATACATTCATACACACAATGGAATATTAGCCATAAAAAAGAATGACATCTTTGTGACAACATGGATGGACCTAGAAGGTATTAGGCTAAGTGAAATAAGCCAGACAGAAAAAGATAAATACCATATGATCTCACTATGTGGAATCAAAAACAAAACAAAACAAAACAAACAGACTTTTAAATACGGAAAACAAACTGGTGGTTGCCAAAGGGGAGGTGCATTAGGAGATGAGCAAAATAGATGAAGGAGAATAAGAGGTATAAACTTCCCATTATGAAAATAAATGAGTCGTGGAGATGAAAAGGAAATAGGAAATACAGTTAATAATATTGTAGTAACGCTGTATGGTGACTGCACTTATGGGGAGCATTGAGTAATGTATAGAATTGTTGAATCACTGTGTTGTATACTTCAAACTAACATAACATTGTGTTGTAAAAAGAGGAGGGATTTAAGGGAAAAAAAGGACTCTGTGGATTATGACCTGCACAAACCACACACATGGTGCTGGCAGGTAGCTCCCTAAGCACCTGAGCTTCCACTTTGGGGAAGTGAGAACCCTGGGGTGGTTTTGATTTGATTTGTTTTGGCACACTCACACAAAGGAAGTAAGGTCAAAAGATGTATTACTTAAGGATCCCAGAAGTGTTGAGGGGGCTGGGCGCAATGAGCTGGAGGAAGGCATGCTTCCGTCCCGGCTTACCGGCAAGCAGGAAACAGCACAGGGTATCAAGCACCTGTTACTTAGAAGGTGGTTGGGACGACAGTCACTAACTTTTCACGGGCCCAACTCTGAGTAGTTATTTAACAATGTGCACCAGGAAAAGCAAAGCAGGAACTGGTGGTGGAAATGCTAAGCTCGGGTCCTTATCCGGAGGACCAGACTCTGCGTGTGTGTGGGGTTGTCCTACTGCCAGACGCCTAGGCAGCAGCTCAGGGTAGCTGTTTCCTCCTCACGGCTGCCAGTTGCTGTTCAAAGAAGTGGTGCCAACATGTGAATGTGGTTATTTCGTGATGGCTTCCCCGGCCTTCATTTCTGTTTCTTAAAGATTGCTTGCTGAATTAATGATGAAAATGGTATCCCATTTTGTTTTCATTTTCAGTCATTATGTGGTAGTCCCTAGGTCCATAAACTTTTCAGTCAGGATACTTCCTGTCTTTTAAGTGTTCTGCTTATGTCCTTTGCCCATTTACCCATTGGGAATCTAAATATTTTTCTTATCAATTTTGTAAGCTTTTGATGAACAATCTCCTTTATGGTATTCTCTTTGAATATTTTTATTCAGCTCATTACTTC
Organism: Lynx canadensis; assembly: GCF_007474595.2. Lineage (NCBI taxonomy): Eukaryota > Metazoa > Chordata > Mammalia > Carnivora > Felidae > Lynx > Lynx canadensis. Next base: position 18,938,391 of record NC_044316.2, read on the forward strand.
CACATAAAGAAACTTGGGAGTTTTATATAGACAAATCCGTCGATAATTTCTTTGTGATTTTTTTCCCCTTTCCTAATTAAAAAAAAGGTCTCCCAGAGATTTATAAATACGTTTAAATTCTTCTGCTGGTTTTAAGACTTCCTTTTTTTTCTTTTTTTTAACGTTCTCATTTTTAGTTTGCTGTGTAGGTGTATCACGTGAAGTGAGTGTTGAAGTAGGCTGTTTTCCAGTTTCCCCAGTATTCTTAATACTGAGTCTTACCCTTGCCCTTTGATTTGTGATTTTTTTTTCCTTCTAAAGTGAACAATGTTTGGGAATTTCCTATGCGGTAGGCACTGTTCTAAGCATGTTACAGGAATTATCTCATTTTGCCCTCACTCCTCTCAACAACCCTGTGAGGAAATGGAAGTCCTTAGAATTCTCTCTTCTGTGCACAGTACTCTGACTGTGCTTGCATATCTGTGCTGTGGCTGTCTGCCTTTCTATTTTTATGTCCCTACTATTTTGTCTTAGAAGGGTTCTCCTCCAGAGAATGTGTAAGATACCTCTACTGTGTCTTCCTTTTTTCTGTTCTTGCCTATTTATTTTTCCAGGTGACTTGAAGTGTTTTATGTCATGTCTCAAAAAGAATCTGATTGGAATATATTTGTCAGAGTTGGTTTAATCCACGAATTATACCAGCAATAATCTCATTTTTGCGATACCACTCAAGGTGTGTCTTGTGTGCTTAGCCTTGATTCCAGGTGCTGAATAAATGTCTGCTGAGTGAAAGAATAAATGAATGGAGAGATCTTTGTGTATCGTCTTCATCAAGTTTCAGCTAATACCTCGCATTAATGCTTTTTTAGCTTTTCCCCCATTCGGTCCTGCACATTTCATGTGAATGTTATTTCAGACATTGTATATTTGCTTTGTTGTTGCTTCAATGAACGGTATCTTTCTTCTGTAATTTTCTAACTATTTGTTGCCAACACACAAGAAAATCCTTCATGTTTCCATATGCTTTTTGTTATTTAAGGTTATTCTTTTGAAGGCATTCCTGAGGAATCCTTTGGATAGACCATTATTTCAGTTTATTAATAGTAATAGTTTTGTTTCCTATTTCCATATAATTGTATCTGTTATTCCTGTTCTGGAATGTCCCAAATAATGTTGAAAAGATTGATGACAAAATAGGCATCGTTCTGATTCTGATTTTAATAGAAATATAACTTGTCACTTTTAACTGTGATGCTGGCTGGTAGTTTGCCATGCATGCTCTCATTCTTTGTCTAGTTCTTAAAACGCATTGCATAAGGAATAATGTTAAAAAAGATTTGAGGTTGACTTTCATTTGACATCTTTGGTGTTGGTTAAAGGAATTTGCTGCTGCTTCAGAGCATTGTTATGGAAGGTTATTGAATAGCACATACTTGTGATCTTTTAATTTAGCCACAGAGGACATCTTCTTCTTCTGCTGTGATAGTGAATGTTTCTCTTTCTTCTGCATCCCTATTCCACTCATACATCTGAACCTGAACTCTGGAGGGTGGAAAAGCGGCGACTGAAGCCAGCACATCCTTTCATTCTGTTGCTGTTAAGGTGTGGAGCTTGGGTATTCCTACCTGCATTTCTCAAAAGCATTGGGCTTGGGCATATCCATAATAATAATAACCCTAACAACAGCAGCAGCAACATTACTGCATATAGAATGTGGGGGGGGGGGGAGCACGACAGTATGGTAAGGCTGTCTGTGAATTATACCATTTGATCCTCAAGAAAAACACTATGAATAAGTTCTGCTAGTCCATTTTAGACATGAGGAAACCTTGACCCTGAGCAGTGGTAACATGGCCGGGATTGTACAGCTGAGAAGTGACAGAAGCAGGATTTAGGCCTAGAACTTTAGACACATGCTTCCCTGCTATTTTATCCCTCATTGCATTTACTTTGTATTTGTGCTCTTATTAGGATCCTCTTGACTGGTGAGAAACAAAAGTTACTTATAAAATAGAATTAAGCCCGAGGGGTGGATGAATGGATGGATATATATCTAATGAGCTTGAGAGGACTAATGTATTTTGAAATGTTTATGGAGCCAGTAATACAGGAGTTCTTGTCTTAGTGGCAAATAATGAGTCCTCCTCCATTAAAAATGATAAGAACACAATTTCCTTAGAAGGAAGTTTATCTAATTACTTTAAGGCTAGGTAATACTTCTTTCTAAGGATTTGAAATCTGTGTAGTTGACTTGTAAATTTAGTCCGTTTTTTTCCTTTGCGTTTTGCAGACAAGTCAGGAAGATTGGTGTAATCCATAGATGCTACTAATGCTGTAATCCATAATTTCACCTTCTTGTCACTTGTCCCTGTAGCACTTCTAAGACAGCATTGTATTTTTGGCACCCTCAGAGTGAAAGACATCTAAGAAACCTACTTGTTGGGAAGCTCACTCTATGTGTTTCAGAAACCTGACATAAGTGTTTGGTAGAGGAGGGTGTGTAAGTGACTAGTCTTTTTTTTTTTTTTTTTTTTATGTTTGTTTATTTTTGAGAGAGACAGAGACAGAATGCAAGTGGGTTATGGGCAGAGAGAGAGGCAGACACAGAATCAGAAGCAGGCTCCAAGCTCTGAGCTGTCAGCACGGAGCCTGACGCAGGGCTCGAGAACTCACGAGCCGTGAGATCATGACCTGAGCCGAAGTCGGACGCTCAACTGACTGAGCCATCCAGGCACTCCGTAAGTGAGTAGTGTTTACCATCGCTGGCAAAGCGACTAGGCCAGTGACGAGGAGGAGTGGAAGCAGCTTGCCCATTTAGAAAGGTAATGAATTTTAAAATCATTTAGGGGACTTTTTCAAATAACCCCCTTTCTTCATGGTGAGATTCCCTGACATGGTGAGTTGGGTTTGCTGGGGCAGGGGAATGTTTAAGAGCCACTGTACTAGTCAGCCTAGGAGAGAAATAGCCTTATTGAAGCTTAACAGTAGTTTTCCCATAAGCCCGGGCCTTTAAAACCAAAAGAGTACGTTAGAGGGTTATTCCTTTTCTGTCTCTCCCAAACAGAAAGGTTCCCAAACCTGGAAAGAAGTCTTGTCTTTTTTTAAAATTTCCTAGGAAGGAGCATCAGAGTTTCTTTCTGGACTCTTCCAACTCTAGGAATTGCTTGAAATAGAGCCTTCCTTATGTCTCACAATTTAAATCCCTCATTTGTGGCCTATTTCAGCTATGCTGTCTTGCATTTTAATCTAGCCTTGTTTCAGGGCTTCTTTTTCTGACTCGTGGCTATTACTTTTGTTCGTCTCTAATTCATAAGGTGGCTTTCTTTTTTGTATTTGTAGAAAATTCGCCATTTTCTCCTAGCTGTGCCCAGTGCAGTTTGATTTGGAGTGTGAACATCGGTCTTAGGCCCAGCCCTAGTCCTATATTGTGTGTTGTATTGGGTTCATCACCCAGTTGTGGCACCAGATGAATCCCGTCTTTTCTTCCCTTTCTCCTTGCCTGTTTCTTCCTTAGTAGTGCCCATGTTTGTTAGACCCCCCAGGATTTTATCCCGAATCTATCCTTATTTTTAATTGAGGTAAATCAGATTCTGACATCCGACGTACAAAAGGTAAATTTCCCTCTCCTATACGTAGAAGACTTTTCATTTTGTAAATGTGTAAATTTTTCATTAGTAAATGGTCTGTTAAATATGCGCTAAAACTGTCCCTTTACATATCTGTAAAGCCAAACTTTTTATGATATTTTTAATACTTTTCTTAAATGCAAAAAACAAAGCCGTTAAACTTTCCTGATTAAAATGCAAAGCCTAGTGTCTTCTAGCTTTTTGAAGAGCTTTTGTCCATTATATAATCTGTAAAGTAGCCAAGAGTTCCTCAGAAGCAGGACATCATTTAGATTTGAAACAATTATGGCTTGTGTGTAAAATAATGATGTGGCATAACCATTCATGGGGTAGCAACCACAGTTACACTTTAGTGGCAAAATCCTTGGATACCTCCAACATTTCTTTCATCTACCGCACAGACTTTACCAGAGTACCCTAGGACAAAAATGGTTCGGTCATTTCAATTACACTGAAAAGATTAAGTTGGTCTGACTAGAAAGCCAAATGACACAATTATGAGCATAGACCTTTTATTTTTTTTTTCCCAGATGTTTGACAGTGTAAACATACATAAAATACATATTAAAGTTTAGATGCTTTACATTTTGTGCAGTAAATTGAAGCCTCAAAAAGAAAACATTTCATTAAAAAGAAAGAAACTCAGTCGTGTTACTTAAGACAGTAAAATAGCAGCGAGTACCGAGACATTGTGCACTTCTTTTCTTTAAGACAAGTTACTTCGTGTACATCAGAGTCAGAAAGGTGAGACTGGCTTTCTCAAATACTTATGTAGCTTGAATCACTGGTTAGATAGGGGCATATTTTCCCAACTGTACATCAGGGGGGAGCTCTTTCATTGGCTTCAAACGCTGTGGCCCCTCAGCCAGCCAGCATGACCACAGCATTGAGCATCAAGAGAAATGAAGCGTTGACTTTCCAAGCACTTGCCGCAGAAGGTAAGCGAGTCTTTACATTTGTGGTTGTCTCTTCCCTTCGGAAGTTAAGGGTTGTGCTTTGTTGAGGCATTTCAGAGAAATTACTTGGCATGCCACTAGTAATACTTAGGGTCATGGGTGTTGGGGACGATTTTGTTGAGCTAGTGAGGCTTGTGTTTGTAACGATTCCATCTTGGAGATGAATAGTTAGAGTTGCAGCTGCTGCTTCGTGTGAATTGATGGTTTCTAAGGATGTATCTTCGGGGTAGGGCACAAAAGCCTTGTCGGTGCTAGCAAAGGTGGTGTCTTTGCTTAGAGTGGCACCAAACGTTGTTTCCTTCGTTCGGTATTGTTTGGGGGTTTTGGTCACTTTGGACTGAGTTACCATACTCAGAGAGTTAATGGTGTCCACTGTCTGCATCCCACTTAGGGTGAACAAGCTTGAGGTAAATCCAGAAGGTGTGGGATATATGCTATGTTCCTTCAAAGATGATATTTGGCTAGAACAGGGAGTCCCTATCACATGGGCTTTTGTTTCCATCACCCACTTCAATAAGTAAGTGATGTTTTGTTTGTGGTCACATGACCACCTGTTATTGTGAAGGGTTATCTCCTGCAACTGAAAGAGTTGGTCAAAAGCTTGATCTGGAATGAATGTGAACTTATTATTGTGCAGGTAAAGATGTGTGAGATTTGTCAGGTTTATTAATGTTCCTGGAAGGATTTGTGTCAAGGAATTGTTAGACAGGTCCACGATATGTAGTTTGGAGGGCATGTTGGTTGGAACTGTCCACAGTTTGTTACTACTGAGGTTGAGAACCTCAAGACTTCTCAGTGTATTTTTAATGAGAACAACCTTTTCCAGCATATTCTTAGAAACATCCAGATATTTAAGGTTCCACTGATAAGCAGTATCAGATTTGTCAAGCAGTTTAATGTTGTTGTTAGCAGCAGACATGTTCCAGAGGGACCGAGGTAACTGAGCAGGCAGGCTTTCGAGCCTGTTGTTTGAAATATCCAGGGTCCTCAGATTGGTGTATTGGGTTAACTGGTTATGAAGATCGGTAAAATGGTTATAAGACAGATTTAAATGGATAATATTCTCTTGCAGTCCAGATGGTAATGTAGTCAAGTTTCTGCCTGAACAGTCCACATGCCTGTGCCTCTCTGTGCATATACATTGGAGAGGACAAATGCATAAAATACCAGGTGTCAGAAACAGAAGGATGAACAAGCTGGGAGACATTTTCAATATCTGATATTCCATCAAAGCCTGGAAACAAACAGATACACCCTTCTTTTAATATGCAAACACAATTAGGCATCTGCATGGGTCAGTTAGCATTAGGCAAAATTTTCAATAAACCTCGTTGTTGTTGAGTCCTTTTATAATTGTTCCAGTGATTAAACTAACAAAGCTCCCCTTCATTTATAGTCCAAATGCTTAATCCTTCAATTGGGGCTATGTGGTAGAGAGGGACTCTCTCCCCCTACTTGCTCCTGTATTTTCTCCCTTCTTTTTTCCCTTCCTTTACCAGTCTTTCTTATTTATCTTCCCAGAGCCTTAAAATTACAAAATGGCATTCTCTGCAAATAGAGAGTCAGAATCTTAAGCTGTTACTCTTTTTGAGAATATCCCTTCTTACTCAGATAGGAAAAAATGGCTGTCGTGCCTGGGGTTTTTTTTTTTTTTTTTTTTTTTTTTCTTGTTTTGTTTTTTTTAAATCTCTGCGGTAATGTAATAGTCAATATTGTGTATAGAGTAAGATTTGATTTAGATATGAAGACAGTACTTTGAAATTCATCTTTGTCTTTGGGATAAATATGTCCTAGCAAAACATTTCAAGGCACTTGAAAAATTCAGACCAATACCATAATTTAAACCTCCCATTTTATAGTGATTTTTTAATGTATATTTCAGTGCCGATTCTAAAAGAAAGCAGCGTGTATATTTACAAAGTGAATGAATATTAAAAAGAAACCCCTCCACTGACACTGCAGCAAATTTCTGGTGCATGCACTTGCTTGCTACTGAATATATATTCAATCCTCACGTTGACTTTTTCTTTAAAAAAAGGAAAAAAATTCCCAAGTCAGTCTTTTACTGATCTAAATAACAGCTTACCATAGTGTCGTCTTCAGCAGCAGCATCTCATTTTCTCCGGGAAACTTAAGCTTTAAAGGTCGCCTTGCTCTGGAGAGTGGGAGCCGCTTCTGGCTGTGGGCTGTGCTTGCCCGCTCAGCTGCGTTGTGCGGCTGTGAGCCCGAGCTCTGCAGCCACCTGATCAGTCCACAGAGGACTGCAGCGCTGTCATTGGTGCTGACTCAAATTTAGTGCAAGAGGTGCACACGCAACAAAATGGGCCCCCCAAGTTTGTTTGTTTTTTTTTAATTTACAGCATGGAGCATGCCCATCTACCTCCCAATTTGCCAGAGGATGTGGTGCCTCGTGCCCATTAGACCTGGCCCTCACTCGTTTCTGTGTATTTGAGCTCAGGTTCCACATTCTGACATTGCCTCATGAAGAATGTGCGGTTCTCTTTTTAAAGCCTCTACTCCTTATTCTTTTTACACGTTGGAAAATGTTGAACACGAACTTGACCGTCCTTTTCTAAGCTGTTAATTTAACTATTTTTAACTCCTGCCTTTTCATGTTCTTCTAAAATGGTTCAGTTGTCCTGTCACTTTTTAAAATAACAGAATACAATCTATGTTTCATTTTCGGGTGCTCCCCCAACATGCTGATTATTATGTATAATCAGCTTTTCAGATTTATCAACCACTTTAATCTTCCTTTTTCGGAAGTACCGAAGTACTTACATATGGGGTTATTTTGTCATTATCTTTCTGGTACAAAGGATCATTTAGCCCAGACTACACATAAGCAAGACTACATTTTTAAATGAGCATCTCATGCTTTTAGTTAAATTCATATGGTCAGATAAACATGTTTTACTTTATGTCTTTTAGGTTAAGGATCTTTTTTCTCTATGCAACTCAACTTCGTTTAGTGAGTGGGTATATGTATTGTTCCATCCAGAGACATCTTCAATACAACAGGAGTGACCATGTATTCATTTGATTTTGTGTTTTAAAAATAATTGTATCAATTTTAGGTGATTTCTTCAGAACGTTTCACATTTTGCCTTACTGAGAAAGCAATTTATAGTTTTAAAATTGCATATGGGAGCCTGGGTGGCTCAGTCAGTTGAGCATCTGACTTCAGCTCAGGTCCTGATCTCAGGGTTTGTGAGTTTGAGCCCCATGTCGGGCTCTGTGCTGACCGCTCGGAGCCTGGAGCCCGCTTCAGATTCTGTGTCTCCCTCTCTCTCTCTGCCCTCCCCTGTTTGTGCTCTGTTTTTCAAAAATAATAAACATTAAAAAAATTTTTTTAAAGAAATAAAATTGCACAAAATAACGTCAAAGGCAAAACTTTGGTCATGAGTTTTAGAAAATGTGACTAGATTTGTAGTAGCTTCTGCTTCACCCTTAGGTGGATTGATTGTATGAATAATCTGTAAAAGCTCAAATCTAATTCCCAGAATATCCACTTTTCCTTAGAAAAGAAAGCAAATAAAGTTATGGGATTTTCATTACCAAATTGTTACTATTTAAAAACCAATTCTTAGCATGTTACATGTAAAGAAGATCTCCTTATGCCTTGTTGTTAATCCTTGGTTTTTCTCTAAATTTGCCATTCCTTTGCCCCAGATTTTACCCCAAACAGAATTTATTATATTAAAATTTGAAGTTTATTTTCTTAGAAAAGAAACTATACTCTAAGAGTCACCTTTTGTATAAAATTCATGTTCCTCAAAAAGTATCTATATTTTAAAAGTCTGCAGTGTTAGAGATATATTATTGATTAGGTGCTTTATTCCCACTTTACTTGGAGAGTTCACCCTTGGACTCTTAATAAGATTCTTTCTATGGATTTCAGAAACCAGTCATCAATCTTAGTGCTTAAAAGTAATGTGTTAAAAATACTACGTTCAGCAATATTGTGGAAATAGAGAACGATTGTTTTGACATTTAGATTTCTTACATTTTAGCTCCTGTATATACTGTTATACTTCAAGGGATGAGACTGAGGGTCAGCTTACCAGACACCTAAATCTCTGTTACAATTTTAGGAAGTCTCATTACATCAATGTGGAAATAGAATTACCCAGTTCCATTATACTTACCAGTACTTTTTTTTTTTCTGAAACCAGGAACATGTTATTTCGTTAACTTACGGACTCAAATGAATTTGGGTTTAGGCTTTATTGAGATTAGATTCTGCTGTATATACTAGAAAATTCCAATACGGTGGTAGTGACAGTATTTCTCATTTCAAGTTTGGGGACATAACCAAATTGCTTCCTATTATTCAAAGATTATTATAAAATTTTCAAAAAGATAAAGGGGAAACATTTTTAATATATTTGAATTGTAACAATCTGCCCTTATGTTTTTGGAAGCTCTCATCAAGTAAAATAATACCATATATTACTGTTACTCAAATAATTTTGTATAGCCTTAAGTGTTTGTTACAACTTATTTTAGATACGATTTCAGACAAATTGCATTTTAGATAAGTCTGTCAAGTCAGGAGTTCCAGCTATTGAAGCAACTATTATATTCTAGAGACTAAGCTGTATATTCATTTAACATACTCTTTTGTGAAATGCCCTGTCCTAGGATATATTACCCCAACCTTGTGAAAGGTGTAACAGATTGCCCTGCCAGGGAACAACTGTCCCATGGTAATCAACAATTTAGAAGCCCAGTCGGTCGGTCTGTCTGTCTGTTTTTTTTTTTTCTTTTTTTACTGATTCCCATTTTATATTTTTATGAAGTTTTTAAATCTTGGTTCCAGTATAGGTAACATACAGTGTTCTATTCGTTTCAGGTGTACAATATAGTGATTCAACAATTCTGTACTTAGTGCTCATCACCATAAGAGTACAGTAGTTTGTCTTTATTTCTTAAAAAAATTTTTTTATTCTTATATATATTTTTAAGTTTATTTATTTTGAGAGAGACAGCGTGAGCAGGGGAGAGGCAGAGAGACAGGGAGACAGCACAGAGCCTGATGCAGGGCTTGAACTCACAAACTGTGAGATGATGACGTGAGCGCAAACCCAAGAGTCGAATGCTTAACCAACTGAGCCACCCAGGCGCCCCTAAAAAAAATATTTTTTTAAGTTTATTCATTTTGAGAGGGACAGAGAGAGAGGGAGAGAGAATCTCAAGCACTGACAGTACGGAGCCCAGTACAGGGCTAATACAGAATGCAAAGTCCTGACCTGAGCTGAAACCAAGAGTTGGGCGCTTAACCAACTGAGCCACCCTAGCACCCCTGTCAGTCTGTCTTTCTTTTTTTCTTTCTTCCTTTTTTTGGGGGGTTTTTTGTTTGTTTGTTTATTTTTGAGAGAGTCAGAGCATGAGCGGGAGAAGGGCAGAGAAAGAGGGAAACACAGAATCCAAAACAGGCTCCAGGCTCCAAGCTGTCAGCACAGAGCCTGATAGGGGGCTTGAACCCATGAGCCGTGAGATCATGACCTGAACTGAATTTTGACACTTAACTGACTGAGCCACCCAGGCGCCCCTTCATTTCTTCATTTCTTATACTCGTAACATCTGTCATGCTTATTTGAGAGTAAAAGTACTACATTTTCTGTTTTTAGTAACATAGTTGGCTATTCAGACTGAATTTTCTGCTGGAAACAAGAGTACTCAACAAAGTATTTAATGGCATGGATGAACTGACAAGATAGAAATGATCAGGTTAGAACCCATGTGGATCAGTTTCTTGTCCCACCTCCCCACCCCTTTTTTTCCCATGCCACTGGCTTGTTGCCAGAACTCATTTATTCCTTCTGGATTTATGTTTGCTTCCTTGTAAACATTTAACTTGTTTCTCTGTCCACCATGTTTCCTATAAATGGTTCCTAACAGCATTAACAAAATTGTTCATTCGTATCATCGTACAATAGTTTCAAATAATGCCCGTATTGCTAGAGACAGATTACACACTATTGGATAAAATTTAAGATTTCTTTGTAGTTCTTTTTGTTCTTAGAATATAATTCACTAAGGATGTATAGTCCATTCTGTTGTCTAATACAACTTGAAATAATGTTTTTTTCTCTATGTTTATGTCACCAACTTTACATAAAGTTGGGTTCATTTGTTTCTATTAGTTAATAGTTTTTAGGGACTGCTTAAGTCAAAACCATATAACAAGATATATTCAGAGAAATCTTGCTTCTGTGTCCCCTTCACCCTATTCTACTCTTCCTCCTATTGGTGGTGACTATTTGTATTAACTTTTGGTTTTATATTAACTGTCTGTCTTTTTTTCGCAAACATATTAAAATATGTATGTATTGCATGTTCTTATTCCCTTTGCTTGTATTAAGGGCTGTATACTAAATATGCTGTTATACATCTTATCCTTTTTTTCCTTAATATATCTTGAAGATCATTTCCCATCAGCAAATAGAGATCTTTCACATTCATTTCACAATGCTTAGTACTCTTTATGGGATTGTACTTACCATGGTTTATTCCACCATCCCTATTATGAACATCTGTGTTGTTACCAGACTTTTGCTGTTACAGATAATGCCAGTGAATACCCTGGCACCTAAGTAACTTCATATTTTGTCCGGTGAATCTTTGAAAAAGATTCCTAGAAGTAGGATTGCTTGGTGAAAAGGTAAATGCATTTGGAATTTGTCTGGATATTACCGCATTTTTCTGTGTAGTCCATACCATTCTGCAGCCCCCTCAACAGTGAATCACGGTGTCATTCTCTGTCACCTCACCATACACTTTGTTGTTGAACTGTTGGATTTATAGCAATCCGCTGGGATCAGTATCTCAGGGTAATTTTAAATACAGTGCTCTAATTTGAAGAAAGTTGTACATCTTTCTGTTTTCAGGAGCCATTAAAATTTTTTCTTCTGTGACTGTCTTTTACATTTTGGACATTTTTTTTCTATATTGTTGTGGGTCCTTCCTTCCCCCCCAAGTAGAATTTTTTTTTAATTCGGAAATATTAGCCCTTTGTCTTATGGTTGCAAATTTTTTCCAGTTTGCCTTTGACTTTATTACAGTGGAATTTGCTTTTTGTTTTTTGACAGTTAAAAGTTTTTTATATAATTGGATTTTCCTTTTCTTTTTATTGCTTATGGAGTTTGAGTCTCAGCTGGGAAGATTTTTTTCTTCCAGGTTATAAAGCAATTCTCATATTTTTTTCTATTACTTATATAATTTCATGTTTTATATTTATATCTCTGGTCTGTTTGGTGCTTATCCTAATGTATGGATCCAATTTTATCTTTTTCCAAATGTCTATCCAATTGTCCCCATATTTCTTCCACTGATTTGAGATTTGAATCTATTTCTGGACTTTGCATTCCATTTGTCTAATCAGGTATAAGTATCACAGTGCATGATTATTATAATGTTTTAACCATAGGTGCCCAAATATTTTGCTACGTTACTTTTTGATTAGATCTAGGTAATAACAATTACAGCACACATCATTGTGTCCCCCACTACCAACACCAAATGGAGTACATGTGTGATACATATATGTTGCAATGCATGACATAGGTGCTCTTTGGTCCTCTACTAGTGAAAAGAGTCCTGACCCAGGAGTCAGGGAACAAACTCAGCTTTTAGCACCGCTACTAAACAAGTCACTACTCTTTCTGGCCTATTTTCTCATCAGTTAACAAATAAAAGGAGTTGAACTGGATGGTCTTCAGGGTTGTTTCTGAATCTGGTTAGTGCTGATCTGGTAAGAGCACCACTGCCGTATGGTAGTTCAGTCTACGTTTTATCCCCCTGGGCCTTGTCCTTTTCCCATTTTCATGAAACAAAATTTTTCTTCCACTCTGGATCCTGGCTCTTCCATCTTTTTTGTAGGTTTTTCTTTGTTCCAGCACTTTCTTCTCTCCTGGATGTCTTTTATTAGCTTGCATTTCTTTCTGCTGATTAAGCAAGGATCGCCACTGTTTGGCTGCTCAGCTTCCACTGACCTCAGTGGGGAAAATTACATGCAGTAAATGGGAATTCTTTCTCCCCCTGGCAGAGAATTTTTTAAAAAAGACAACACCCAAAACTAGCTGCTGACAGTAAGACTGCTCTTCAGTTGTACAGAGAACAGAAGGAAGAAAGCTGCATGTAGGGTTTGAAGAAATCAGATGGGACTATGACCAGGTCATCGGCTCCTGATTTATCCGTAAGAGTTGGTGTTTCCCTATATTTCCCAGCACCCATCCTTCAAGAGATCAGGAAAAAAGGTAATGAGAAAGAAGAACAGAAGTGTGGAAAGAGCCTCTTGAGTAACCATCTTACATGTGAAATGAGAAAGGTTATGATGATTTAAAGCACATCAAGGTCTTGACCAAATATAAAAACATAGCTTATTTATCCTAAATAGAATTCAGGAAATTCATAGGAAATTCTTAAACTCCTGATTGCTGCTGAGTAGGATTAACCTTAAAAATGCTAAGTTTGAAAAACAACATGAAAGAAGCGTTTTCAAGTGGGAGACGAAGAACCAATGTAATATGGCAAGAGACATGCTTCAGGAATAAACGCCGGGAAAATAAGTCCAAGGAAGTGTTTCTGCAGCTAAGCCTTTTTAATGGTCATTAAGGGATGGTTTAAAAGATTTAAAGGGAAATATTGTGTATAAAATTTCAGTGTCCAGAAAAGCCCGCTAGTTTTTTGTTTTTGTTTTTGTTTTTTTACTAAAGTGGGAGCTTTGTTAGTTTCTTGAACACCAGTGCTACAAATAAATACTGTATTTTGTTCTGAAAAACCCCACAGTAATGAGGAGTTCTTCACGGTTAAACTACTGACAAGACCACCACATTTTATTCTGAGTGATGGCTAGGGTAAGGAAGAAGACCACATGCTTGTTGGGCAAAGAAACACTTTTGTGGGCACAGGCCGGCACCCCCACAAGCCTAGCCCAGGAACGCTCACCGCCTGGACTCTGACAAAGATTAGGTCCACCCCTACTCTGGTAACTCAGTTTCATCACTTGTCAGGTAATGGAGAAAAGACGAAATTCTGCATAGGAAAGGTGGTTTAAGAGTTTAAATGTATAGTGTCAGAAAGTGTCCATTTAGGGAAAGTTGAGAATCATCTGTATTTGATGTAGTCTGTTTTTCTTGGAAAAATCATTCAAATTTGGAATGGAGCCATAGAAGTGTGGTTTTGTGTGTGTGGTTTTATTTTTTGTTTTCCTTTATAAGATTTCATTTTGTTTGGGTGCTAGAGCCATAGAACGAAGAAATTTTTACAGATGCTTAGTTTTAGGAGCGCCTGGGTGGCTCAATCGGTTAAGTGTCCAGCTCTTGATTTCTACCGAGGTTATGATCTCACAGTTTGTGAGTTCAAGCCCTGCATCAGGCTCTGTGCTGACAGTGTGGAGCCTCCTTGGGATTCTGTCTCCCTGCTGCTGTCTCTGCCCCTACCCTGCTCGAATTCTCTCTTTCTCAAAATAAATAAATAAACTCAAATAAAATTTTTAAAAAGGATGTTAGTTTAAAAAATTGTGCTCCCCCAATGTCTACAGTTTATGGTGCATGCTTATATTTTTTTCAGAGTAAACATCCCCAATCCAACCCCCACCCCCACAATTTGATGTTTTAACATACTTGCTTTACTGTTTCCAGTGAGAGCTAAAAGGAAATTTTTGTATTCTCAAACATGCATTTTAGTTTCTCATCCCCACAAACTTGGAATATGTATTTAATACTTGAGGTGTTAATTTAAAATTTGGAGTTTTAGAGCACCCTGCTGGCTCAGTCAGCAGAGCATGCGATTCTTAATCTTGGGGTTATAGGTTTGAGCCCCACATTGTGTGTGGAGATTACTTAAAATCAATCTTAAAGGGGCGCCTGGGTGGCTCAGTCAGTTAAGCGTCCGACTCTCAATTTCAGCTCAGGCCATGATCTCACACCTCGTGAGTTCAAGCCCCGCGTCAGGCTCTGTTCTGTGACAACCTGCTTCCAATTCCGTGTCTCCCTCTCTCTGTCTGCCCCTTTCCTGCTCGCGTTCTGTCTCTCAGAAAGAAATAACATTTAAAAAATTTTTTTAATTAAAAACTTTAAATAAAATTTGGAGTTTTGTTTAAAACTTGGAGTATGTATTTAATTTCTCATCCTCTCCCTCCCCATCTCAAACTTTGAAATGGAAAAACAAAGTGTTATTTATTCAATGTAACTTTACACACAGCTATTCAGGAAAAAGATATATATCCATTAGATGATACTAACTATATGTAGGGTGCTTATTTCCAAAGTGGCTAAGTTACTGACATACATACCATCCACATAGGTAAAATGTTCTCTACATTAAAGTTAGGTACAATAGCTAGTAAATAGATCACTGTTATGTCATTTTTTAAAAATAAGTTCCAGCCATGCACTTGGGCTTTAGCAGATTTCAGGTAGTTCCTGAATAAAAATCAAAATTGGCTACCAGTTGCCTTTTAATATATTTCATCACATGAAGAGAAAAAAAAGATGGAGTTCTGTAGGAAGGATGGAAAATCAGCTAAAAAGCAAATTACAGTATTTATAACAGTTCTTCAGGTGGGGGTGGCAAGGATTCACTGTGGTCTTGACCAGAGTCAGGAGGAATAGAGAATTCCTGACCCTGGATCTCATTGTGGGAATCTTCCTGGTTTTTCATGAAACCTTCTGGTGCCGGGGGCAAGTGAAATGAGTCGGGAGGAGGTGGAAATGATTGTTCAAACTCAGAATTGTAACCTTCACAGACTTGATTGAGACAGTCCAGAGATGGTGGGAGATTGGTGGACTCATTTGGAAGAGGAGATATAATTGTCATTGTGGGTTTGTCGGATTGGTTACTCTCCTGTCCTTCCAAATCAAGAAGTGGGGAAGGTGGTGGATAATCTGCATCATCTGAAGAAGAAATAGCAGTGCCGATCGTTGATCCCCCAGCACTCTCCTCTGATGTACCATTTACCTGATCTTTTATTTTCTCTGTTTTGGCGTTGTTGGAATCTCCAATGTGTTCATTTGATTCAAACAACTTAATTTCTAAGTCATCTGCTATGAGTGTGTTTTTGCTTGGTTTCCAGGGCATAAGTGAAACAATTGATGTCCTTTTCACGGGTGCTTCATTTTCTCTAAAGTTATCCAAACAGATGTCGGGGGTTTCACCATCGGCAAATGGAGACCTACCTGCCCAATTCTGATCATTTGAAACTGGTTTTCTCAAGCATTTCCATAGCACAATCATGATTATAGCTACAAACATAGACGTCAGAATTACACCCACTAATGTGGCAGCTATCAAATTAGAATTGGTTTCCCGTGGGATATTTGTGTTACTGGTAGTTTCTAGGATGAATCCTGGAGTCACCCTCTGTGAACTTTTGACACTTGGGGTTGGTGGTATAGATGGATTATGAACAGTTGGTAGTACTGGTTTTCCAGAAGACGTGTGGATAGACGATGGTTGTTGAGTGGAAGTGTAGAGAAATGGCAGCAGTTGTTTGGTAGAAGTATGGGCAGATGGTGGTAGTTGTCCGGCAGAGGTAAGCACAGGGAGTACTGTTTGTCGGGAGGAGGCGTTGGCCGTTGGTATTGGTTGTCTGGTGATGTCAGAGGCAGGTGGTTGCCCAGCAGAAGTGTGCGCTGCTGGTTTTTCAGAAGGAGCATAGGCCCCTGGTATTGATTGTCCACCAGCAACTTTGGCAGTTGATATTGGTTGTGCAGAAGAAACATGGTTGAATTCTGTTGGTTGACTCCAAGGATTCCCTGTTGTGTTTTGAGAATTAGCTGAGACATTGAGCCTTGATGATATAAATACAGGAGACTCTGTTGTAATGTCTTCTGTCGTTAAGAGAAATGTATCACTGAGGTGTCCACAAAACAAAATTAAGATGAAATATTTGGGATCCATTTCAGAATGTTTCCTTTTTATCAGTGGTTTTATAATGAAAGAAAGAAAGATAGGTGTTATTTGGTGTCTGGCACAAAGTAGGTAGGTATTTGAGAAGTATTTATCGTTTCTAATTTAGACTTCATACACTGCAGTGTAAATACTCTTGAATACATCCTAAACTTAACCATAAAACACGTGGACCTCAGAGGCAAACGTCTCTCTTCGTTCTTTCATAAGATCTGTACTTGGCCCTGCTACCCCTTTAGCTTCATTACCTCATAATCCTTCATTTCACAGTCCTACTTCTTAAACACATAGGCTCTGTGTGCTGGTTCCATATGCTCTCTACTTTTCTCTTCCTTGCAACTAGAAATATACCAGTCCTGTTGCTTTGAAGGACACCGATAATCATCTATTACCTAATCCAACAGTCTTTTTCTTTATTCTTTCTTTTTCTTTCCTCCCTCTCTGAACCACTTTTGACACTATTGACTGTGCCTTCACTACTATTCAAGTAGCTCTTTGTGATAGTCTTCCTTTCATGTTAATCTCACTAGCTCCTGTTTTTCTCTTCTTAAATATGGGTACTTGGTATTCAGTCCTCACTCTTACCAGCTTTTCTCTGATCCTGAATCTATAAAATTTCAGCTCTCGCCTATATGCCATAACTCCCAAACCTGCACGTCCAGCCTAAATCTCCTTAATTCCGATTGCTTTCCATGACTTCTTGGTGGACATCTCCATGTATATATCCTACTGCCAGCAAATTTAACATACTCAGATCAATCCATCTTCATCATCTTTATGTCAAAACTGACTCCTCTCTTCTCTATTTTCATTAATGGTATTGCCTTTGGTAAGTTTTTCATGCGCAGAGTCTACTGTGTTCGTAGGCTCTGCAGCATCCTCAGAGTCTAGCACTATGTCATTAGGACATATGTCATTAGGAGCTCATACTCTTAAAGGAGTCCACTCAACTCAGAATCCTAAGTGATCTCTGAATCTGAGACCGTTCTGTCCAGTTGGTTAGTGTTGTCTTGCCGATGCTCTCATTTATTTATCGATGAACACTATCTTTGTGTCAGGCCTGTTCTAGGTTTGAGAGACACCCCCCCCACACACACACCCAAAATATAGTTTCTAGTTTTCTAGTGGTGGAAACAAGTAATAATTGTAATAATTTAATAAGTTTTCTCATAAATGTATGCAAGAGATGCACAGAGGAACTAACATAGCCTGGGAGGTCTTCAGGGAGGGTTTCTCGGAGAAGTAAAACTTGAACTGAATTTTGAAAGGTCTGTAAGAACGAATTAAGCAAATAAAATATTCCAGTCAAGGAAACAACATATGGACACGGGTAGAGAAGGCACATGTGTAAGTTTGGCAGGCAGGGCTTTTTGTGGGATGTGGTAGATGGTAAAACTTGAAGAGTTAAGTTCCAGGTCTACTTCCAGCATGTAACTCTCCATCTAACTATGAGAACTAGTCATTTCATCTCTCCTGCTCTCAGTTGCCTTATCTCTAAAGTGAGGAGTTACACTAAGACGGTGTTCAACACTAGGTGTGATATACCTGTTTTGTACATCATTAAACACAATGATAACTATTTGGTTGTTTCTTAACATTAGGGAAAGGAACATCTCAGGGTGTTAGATCCTGGTATATATGATTAGAAACTATATGTAGATTAGAAAGGCGTGTCTGGATGGCTCAGTTGGTTAAACGGCCGACCTCAGCTCAGGTCACGATCTCATGGCTCGAAGGCTTGTGAGTTCAAGCCCCACATCGGGCTTTGTGCTGACCGCTTAGAGCCTGGAGCCTGCTTCGGATTCTGTGTCTCCCTTCTCTCTGCCTCTTCCCCCATTCATACTCTCTCTCTCTCTCAAAAATAAACATTTTAAATGAAATATGGCCCTTTGTAGCAACG
The DNA here is from genome assembly GCF_007474595.2 of Lynx canadensis. Lineage (NCBI taxonomy): Eukaryota > Metazoa > Chordata > Mammalia > Carnivora > Felidae > Lynx > Lynx canadensis. The sequence continues at coordinate 18,956,768 of NC_044316.2, forward strand.
TGGATGGAACTGGAGAGTGTAATGCTAAGTGAAATAAGCCATACAGAGAAAGACAGATACCATATGGTTTCACTCTTATGTGGATCCTGAGAAACTTAACAGGAACCCATGGGGGAGGGGAAGGAAAAAAAAAAAAGAGGTTAGAGTGGGAGAGAGCCAAAGCATAAGAGACTGTTAAAAACTGAGAACAAACTGAGGGTTGATGGGGGGTGGGAGGGAGGGGAGGGTGGGTGATGGGTATTGAGGAGGGCACCTTTTGGGATGAGCACTGGGTGTTGTATGGAAACCAATTTGTCAATAAATTTCATAAAAAAAACAAAAAACAAAAAACAAAAAACAAAAAACAAAAAAAAATAAAATAAAACATGCAAAACAGTAAAAAAAATAAATAAATAAAATAAACATTTTAAGAAATCATTTAAAAAAAAAGTTTGCCCAGTGTTATGTCACTATTAGTGACAGAATGGCATTTGTACCCAGGACCATCTGATTCACAAGCATATGCTCTTTCTACTCGTCTAAACCACCTCAGGGTTTACATTTTGGCTCCTTTACAGCAAAGAGCCATGTATGTTAGCAGCTTAGTAAATACCTAACCTGTATTGGCTTCATGGCTCCTTTCCTTTTCAATTTTTCAGTATCTATGAATACTTCTGCCAGAATGTAAGCAGAGAAGATGAAATCAAAGTTATTAAATTATGCTTTGTATCCATTTTGCAAAAGGCTTAATAGGGAAAGAAATGGAACCTTTTGGCATAAATATGGGGATTTGAATCATCTCTAGATGGTATCCATGCACAGTTCCCACTTGCTATTCTTAAGAGCATCAACCCCTCAACAAGTTATTCTTCAGAGTTTCACTTTAGTTTTTTAAAAAATGCCATCCAAAGCAATGGAAAATATAGGCCATAAATTGGCTTCGGCCAAAAATGTTTCCTCTTTTGTGACTTCGCTTAAAATTTGTAAAAAACCCACATGGTTCCTCTTTTCAGTTAGCTGAAAAAGGCGTTAGAGAAGGAAAGACCTCAAACAGGAACATAATTATAAACCTATTTTAATTTGTAAGATCAATTTTGATAGGTTCATCGCTTCTTTGGTCTTCCCGTGGTCAATAGGAAGACCATAAAACTTTTGAGTATATGAGATTTTTTGCTTGTCATTTAAGGGTTCCAGCAATATCAAAACTAAATTCTATTTTTTACCTATCTTATCTCTTTTTCCCACTCTTCAGTTAGCTGTCTACCCTCCTAGCATCTGCTACATCAGAGTGTTAGAATCTGTTAGAATTCTGCAGCAAATCAGAACAGCCCAGAAAAGAAAGAGCAGGATTTAAAAGAGGAAAAAATAGGGGGCCTAATGGTGAAGAAACTGACTTTTTCTAACTCAGAGAAGTGAGGCAGTTGTTACGACCGGTGCAGAAAGAAAGTTCTTTAACATACATAGTTTTTAAAATATATAAACCATGTGTACCTGAAGTACCAACATTGCTTCTGTAGGGAGAGAGGCAGAAAGAAAGAACCATATGGGGCAGGGGAGTAAAAAGAAGATGTCAGATATGATGAAATGAAAAAAGGAGTGCAAAGAAATAAAAAAAATAACACCAAGGAGAAAAATAAAGCAAAAATTAAAGGAAGCAGCAAACATATGGAAAAGGAGAAGGTCAATGGACTAGAGAAATTATTGAAAAGAAAAGTTAATGAAAAGCTAAAGAAAAAGTAGTGGTTATGTAAACTAGCAAGAAATTAGGGTATTTGATTAAGGTGGGCGAAATTAGAAAGAAGTTGGGAGAGAAGATTGAAGTAGATGAAAGGCCCACGAAGTGCTGTGCTCTGTCACTAGCCTGTGTCTGCGGACACAAGGAAGCAACCAAGAGCAGCCTTCCCAAATGGAGGACTTGACTCACCTGTCTTCTCAGACTCCCTTGTCTTTCATTTCAGGCTCTCCTATCTGTTCTAAGTATCCTGAAGACACTTGAAATTTTTTCCTGGCACTGTTCACAAGCATGCCTGCTCATTATTCTAAAGAACCCATGCACGTAGCAAAGCATGTTTCTAAAAATCCCTTAGTCTGCTGCTCAAGCACATCCCAAATTTGTCTACCTTTGTATGCCAGTATCTTGCTCATTATTATAGGCTGACAACTTTGAGGTCAAAAATCTGTGATTTGGGTCCTTTGCTTTTCCTGAATATTTTAAAACGTTTTAAAAGAGGAAGGAAAACGACAGCTATATTTTAACTAACTGTACAGGAAGTTACAGTGAAGTAGGAGTCCTCATATATTAGCCATGTTCTCATTAATATAATGGCATAAGGATATAAAGAGTATAGTTAGGGGCGCCTGGGTGGCTCAGTTGGTTAAGTGTCTGACTCTTGATTTCAGCTCAGGTCATGCATGATCTCACGGTTCATGAGATTGAGCCCCACGTTGGGCTCTGTGCTGACAGTGCAGAGCCTGCTTGGAATTCTCTCCCTCTCTCTCTGCCCCTCCCTTGCTCGTGTGTGTGTGTGTGTGTGTGTGTGTGTGTGTGTGTGTCTCAATAAACAAACTTTAAAAAAGAAAGTACAGTTAAAATTGATTCTGTTAAGTTGCATATGATAAGAAATAGGTCATTGTCATTTTTTTTAATTTTTTTTTTAATGTTTTTATTTTTGAGGCAGAGAGTATGAGCAGGAGAGGGGCAGAGAGAGGGGGAGACAGAGAATCTGAAGCAGGCTCCAGGCGCTGAGCTGTCAGCATGGAGCCTGACATGGGGCTTGAACTCATGGAGTGTGAGATCATGACCTGAGCCGAAGTCGGACGCTCAACTGACTGAGCCACTCAGGCGCCCCAGGTCATTGTCATTTAAAGAGAATCATGGAGATTGGAGAACATATTCTAGGGAAAAAGTCAAGTATAGGTATAATAATACCTGAATTATTATGGCTTTGATATTATTACTGCTTTGATGTAATAAGTTACAAGATAGATTAAAATTTATTATTAGTGTATCTCCAGCTGGTTGTTATTAAATCATAAAAGGAAGAAAACACCAATTCTTTGTCTTGAGGAAGAGTGGCAAAAGAGATTAACCTTGAACTATAATAGGAAGTATTTGGTGACTTTTATCGATAATAATAGCTATCATTTACTGAGTACCCATTAAATGTTAGGTACTACCCTATTTTAATGAGCAAGGTAGTGTTACCTTCATCTTATAGATAAAGAAACTGAGGCACAGAGATGTGGGGTAACTTGCCAGAGTGTCACAGCTGTAAATAGAGGCACTGTTAAAGAAATACCAGTTGTGTACCAGAGCCGTTTCCTTCTGTCCCAAGTCACTAGATATGCTGCACTGTCTTTCATAGTAAAATTACGAAGCAGGAATGTTTCATGAAGGAAGGAGACGTGGAATCTCTGAGAACAGATACGTAAATAACTTTTGGAGGCTGTCTTGAGTAAATGGTAGGGAAAAAACTAGAAAACCATTTATTCCTCTGATTCTATGAAAACAGTTGTGGGATTTTGAATGGTTAGCCTATAAGCTATCATATTTGAGGTAACTTCTAAAGATTGGACATTGAAAGGCATCAGATTTATATTTAACAAATTTGAACTTTTTCAGAATTCATAATTTCCTTCCAAGTAGAGTTATACAGGAATTCGTTGAAAAACACAAGTACTGTTAAACTCACAAGTACTATCGAACTGACCCTTTGAAAATATAGACAAATCTTGTCTAAAAAAAAAAAAAAGAGAGAGATAAAAATCTTTATTTTCTAACTTATGTAATAATTACTTAGAAAAAAATCCAAAGTGGACTTCTATAAGGGAAAGCCATAAATATTTATGAAATGTTGAAACAGAGTATCACCCATTATGAATTTATTCTGTGATATTACAAGTCTATGTAAACTAAACCCTTTGCAATTTTTGTTTTGGAGGGTATTTACTTTGTAACTGCCCAGTTTACTCACAGAATAGGCATGTTTTATGCATGGTAGCAATTTTCTATTATTTATCCTGTGAGTGTTTTTTTCCTATATCTCATACTGGTTACTAAAAGCTCAGATGATAATGTGTGGCATAAATACGTACATGATATGAATACATGTACACACATTTTGTCATAACAGTTTTGTCTTAGTGAGCTTTAAAAATGAGCCATAATATTTTCCTTTAACTTAAATATAAAATTCTTACTTATTACTTAAATATAAATATAAAATTATTACTTAAGTATCAAATTTTTACTTAAAATTCCATTTGTGTAAAAATTAAAGCATATGTAATAATGATAATTGAGTATCTCATCTAATCTCCTTTGCTTTCTTTTTAAATTAAGTGAAGGTGAAGATGACCGTTTTTACCGTGGAAACTAAAGAGGATAAAAAAACAATTTAAATCTATGGATTATGTTACATGTAGGAACATCTTATAAGAAGCAAGTTAGAATTTTTCACAGTTGGTATTTGGGGCTTGTAAATTCACTCATATCCCATGGATTCTAGTTTTACTTCTAACCCTTAGCTTTATCCACTATGTTTATAGTTTATATCTTTTAATTACAGAACTAAGGCTAACTAACCATTGTGATTGAATAAACTTAAAAGGGCTTATATTATACAAACCTAACTGAACATTTTTCTCCAAGGCAAGCTCAACACTGAATTTTTTTGATACCATGCAATAAATTACAAAACCGTTATAGACATCTTTAGACTAGCAGAGTTTATGTTTAAAACCCTAACACCATTTTAGTTTTAAAAATAAACTTTATATATAACAAAGATCAAACCAGATTGCCTGTGTGAAAATTTTCTTACCTCAGCTGTTAACTTCTTTTTGCAGAATGCTAAGTTCTTGTTCTAACTGGACATTTTGGTGATTTGGCTAAGGAAGCAAAAGGGGTGGTTCAATTCAGATTAAAAATGGTCCTGTAGCAAACTGAAATGCTTTCTGTAGAAGAAGAGGAAGTTGATGGATAGTTGGTTCAGGAAGTGCAATAAGCCACAAAATGACTAAGAAAGGCACTACTTTAAGAGAACTTATTTTGAAACACGATTTGCAGCTCTATGATTTGAATGCTTTTAATTAATATTGGTAAGTAAACATTTGAGACTCTCTAGTAATGTGATTATATAATTTAAATATTTTGAATAGAACTTTAGAGGCAACTCACACAGTCTAAGGAAAAACTACCTGTTGGGTTATTACCCACAGTGAGATTTCTTTTCAGAAGAGGCAAATGGTGTGTTCTGTTTACTTGATCACCTTTTGCAAGTTGCTGTACTTCTGAGTCATCATTTCCTTCTCCGGAGGAATATGTCACTTACTGAGCTGTTGTGAAGATTAAATAAGCTAACGTGTATAAATGCCTCGCACACAGTAGGTAGCCAGTGAATGTTAAGCTTCTTTCCTCCTACATAATTTAGACAAAGCCCAGGTAAACTTACAGTCAGTTTTTCTTTGGACCAAATACGTAACGATGTTGGGAGTTCAAGAGCACAACTCTTTGATTATCCACAAAATAGGTACTTCTCAGTAGAAGGTAAAATAAATTGGGAATCATTATTTAAATAAATTAACCAAGCAAAATACAGTGAAAAGAGAATGCGTCAGTCTGAATAAAAATTTTCTTTGGACAGGTCACCTTGTAGCCTCTTTCCTCATCCAAAAAAGGGAGATCATGATTCCTAACTTGTAAATCTGGTCCAGGATTAAATGTAAAGTGCCTAGGATAGCACCTGTTACAGTAGATACATTACGTTTTAACCCATGCCCTGCTTTTCCCTGGTCACTGCAGAGGATCCCAGACTGTTAAGACCTCGTTCTTAATGTCAAGGTTACTTATAACTTGGTACAAAAAGAATAGTTTCTGTTTTTAAGGGGTCCTATAAAGCAGAGTATAATCAAAACACTAAACTTTTGACTCACTATTTTAAAATCGCTGAATTAAGTGTGTGGACCATAATACCAAGGGGTGGAAACAAAAATGTCTTCGTTCAAAAATAACTTTTAAAATTTGAACTCAAAACATACCTTAATGTATCATGTTTAAACACTGTCAAGTTTGAAAAGGAGCCACTTTTGTTTGTTCACGAGCTGTCATTGGATAGCATCATTCTGAGAGTGTGTATTTAATTAGGGCGTTGATAAATTTTAGGTATTCCTGCAATAGAAGCTTTCTGTTTCGTCAGAAGTTGTTTGACCTGTATGTTGAGTACAAAAGTAGTTACCTAGTTAATTCCTTGTTTTTAAAAAGGTGCTAATTTTTTTCAGTATCCTCTGACAAGTATATATGGCCCCTGATTCAAGGAGCTGTTTGTGTTACCACTATTCGTTCTAGTACACAGTCTCACATTATTAGTTTGTATAAGATGGGAGCTCTGCTCAGTTTCATTTGCCAGTCTGGTCCTTTCTACCCCTCAAAAGGTGACCTGATATCACCATGACTGGCATGAGTGTTCTCTTGCTTCCCCTTTTCCCTTTTTGACATTTAGTTTTATCTAGAGTAATATGGTTATAATTTTTTAACACATTGGTAACACGTTGATCATAAAACGGATACTTGGGGGTTTTTTCCCCCTCTCATTTTAAGATGTAACCTAGATCTTTAGAGCCATGGTACCTGTAAGAAGTGAATTTGGCCAAGAGCAGTATCACCTAGGGAATTAATGCAAAAATTACCAGTGCCTGGAGGCCACCCCCCGTTCCAACTGAATCAGAAAGAGAGGGTGGGAATTAGGTTTTGGCTAGTTTTAAAAGCTCTTCAGATGATTCTGATACACAGTCAGGATGAGAATCACTAACCTAAAAGGGAGAATAAGATTGTGATCGTACTTGGTAAAAATATACAAAATGTTTTCTTACATGGCTAGCGTATTGCCCAAAATAAATGCTCAGTAAGGGATGAGATTTTTTAAATTTAGCTTGGTCTTTAGTATGCCCTGATCAATTTTAGCAGTTAGTTGGAAAGTCTCTCAAACCAACTTTTGTAATACATTCAACTGAAGGTGGAAGTCTTCATTTGATTTAAGTGTAAGTCATTATTTTACTTGAACCCAGTTTCTTGAAAGGTTAAACAATTACCTAGAGCATCTCGTTTTCCAAATTAGAACAAACACACCACCCCCCCCCACACACACACCCCTTTCCTCTGCTCATGTCACATTAGATAGTAAAAATAAATAAATAAAATTGATCATTTGTCAGGCCATTTGGCATCCTTGAAGTCAGAAAATTAATCGGCCTTTGGATATTTGCTATAAATAGTCCAGTAAGCAGTATTTATAGAATAGAGGTACATGGCACTTGAACAGTAAGATATGCTGTACGTTTACACTTGGCCTTCTTGTGGCTCCAGTCTCCCCTGTTTCAGTTGGGCACTATTTCTTATTGATCTTTATAGTGTGTTGTCTAAGATAATAAAATGAATACAAATAATATATGTAGTCAGTTTTATTCTAATGAGTCTTAACTTATGATACAAAATTAAAAGTTTTAATTAAATATTTGTAGTAGAAAAACACTTTCTTATGTGTGCCATACTTAAAGATGAAAACATCTAGCATAAAATTAGCTGTGTTGCTATACGAGCTGGGACAGATTCCGTCTCATTCAGCAGAGGCACCGTTAAACTACAGTTCAACTCTGTGCATTAGGAATTTGGCTTCTGTTAGATGTTGAAGCATATACTTGCCTCTAAGGACACATTAAAACTCTTCAAAGTTTAATTACATTCAGACAAAGATCATCTAACTACTGCTGCTGAACAGGAAATATTTAATTGTTCCTTTCTACCTCCATTAATTAGTTCCTTCAACTCATCTTTAAAACCTTCTCCACGTTCTTGGGTGTTTTATTATTTGCTTCTTAAAATATTCAGTGTCAGAATGAAAGTGCACAGTTTAAGTATTTGAGAAGGTGAACTGACTTCTTCCCTTCTCGCCTGCTCGATTCTAAATTGCAAGGCTGCCATGTCAACAGATTTTAGACCAACTTGTGGCATTTAATACCAAACGGATTTCATTTTTACTTCATAAGCTTTCTCATTGCTACTTTGCATTTGTCTTCACTAAAGCTTCTGTTAGTTAGTGAGTTTTTCAGTTCCTCCTTCATCTTTTCTGTCCCTTGTAGCTGTGAGAGTTCCAGTAGATTGCATCATTAGGTTGGGCCCTGTGAGCTGTTGTGCTCTTTTCCAAGTGTCTGATTCAGCAGGCCATAGACCACTGCTTGCCAGAAAATCGCCGTTGGTTCTCGGCTGACGCTTGCCTACTTGTTTTGATCGTCTGAGGGATGAGACTTTGTTTGCCAGAACTACAGTCGAAAGAAATAGGAGGGTGCAGATAAGAAAAAGCACTGCAATTATAATTAAGCAAATTAGCATAGCCATTTTGTTGTTGTTTTCCTCACAGACCCCTTTTTTGAAAATGTCATGGGGACTTTTGCTTGTGTTTTTGATGCTCGGTACTGTTGGAGAGCTGTTCCTGACAACAGAAGGTATATAAATCTCCAGTTCCGATTTAGGTGTTAGAGATAGGACAGGAGATGACGTGGCGATTTCAGTCATGTTTGTAGAATTACTCTTTTTATCTACTGCAGAAGTTGTAGGGTTTGTGTTCATGTTTTCATTTTGGTTTCTGCCCGTCTTATTTTGAATATCTGGATCCCAGACAGTAGTACTGTTAGCCCACAGATGGGTATAGTTTGCTTTTGTTCCAGGACACAAAGAAAAAGCTGTTGTCATCACAAAGGCAAGATGCAGGTAATGTCCTGCGTGTTCCATGTCCATGAGTATACTGGTAATCTGTTGGGACAGCAGATAATTTGTTAATTTGTGAAAGAATAATGGTTCCTGCTTTTCTGGATTGTAGTTAAAAGGTGGACAGCTGATATCTTATAAGTTAGCTACAAACTCATACCTAATATTTGCTGTCCTGTTTGAATTCCTTCTCAACTGACTTTTTCTATTAGGCTATGTGTAAAGAAACCATTTAATTTCTGTTATTCTTTTAAATGCTAGAAGTTGGCATTATAAATACCTATGAATCATTTTAAACTGAATACTGTGGTTTTGTATAGTTTTCTCCCCCTCAAGCATGCTGAACTTCAGCTTTGAGTCGACAACTTCTGCTTCTACTTTCCTGATTCCTCCTTCCTGCCCCCGCCCAGACCCCAACCATTCAAGGATCTTTCTTGCAGAAACTCCCCACACTCTAACAAATGTGTCACTCATCTTTATATGGGCCTTAAGCATTTTGCTTTAAGTAGGAAAAGAACATGCAAATGGCTTTTTGGGGTTGAGAAAGGGGAAGTGTGGTAGCAACCAAAGGAAAAGGATTTCAAATAGGAATTCAACATATTCTTTAAAAAAAAAAAAAATGGATCAAGATGTTCTTTTATCTTCCTGGGTGTTTATCTTGGAGCTTAGAATAAAACTGGTACTTAGAAATATACTCCTGGGTATTTGTGAAAGCAATTATATATGGTGTTGGTTCTCTCTTTCACATCTGTATCCCCTCACTTCTTGTGGCTTTCTGAAGGCAAAGGCACGCCAGGTTTTTCAACCTAAAAATCTGGCATTACAGTGAAAATGAGGCAGATTTCTTATGAATAATATCGAAAGTTAAATTTATTGACTTTTTTCATCATCATTTATGCCCAGCATTTTTTCCATGAATATTTTGACACAGTGTTTTATTTTTTTTTCAATGTTTATTTATTTTTGGGACAGAGAGAGACAGAGCATGAACGGGGGAGGGGCAGAGAGAGAGGGAGACACAGAATCGGAAACAGGCTCCAGGCTCCGAGCCATCAGCCCGGAGCCTGACGCGGGGCTCGAACTCACGGACCGCGAGATCGTGACCTGGCTGCAGTCGGACGCTTAACCGACTGCGCCACCCAGGCGCCCCTTGACACAGTGTTTTAAAATACATGATACAGGGGCGCCTGGGTGGCTCAGTCGGTTAAGCATCCGACTTCAGCTCAGGTCATGATCTCACAGTCTGTGAGCTCGAGTCCCGCGTCGGGCTCTGTGCTGACAGCTCGGAGCCTGGAGCCTGCTTCAGATTCTGTGTCTCCCTCTCTCTGACCCTCCCCCGTTCATGCTCTGTCTTTCTCTGTCTCAAAAATAAATAAACATTTAATAAATAAATAAATAAATAAATAAATAAATAAAAATAAAAAAAATAAAATACATGATACAGTAAAATAGAGAACACCAGGATTGTGGGGATTTAGACTGAAGCGGGAAGACCAGGCAGATCTTGAGTCTTGACATATAAATAAAAAAGATGAACTTTAGTTGTGGCTTCAGGCTCCTTGGAAGGCAGTACAAAAAGGAGACAAGTCTGTTCCTAATTCTCATTATCCACCATATGATTGAAGATTTAAACAGAGCTGGCATATCTGTTCCAGGTACTGATGAACCAGCGGGAACGATCTATCACCATTATCGAATTATCTCTTTTATTATAATATTGTTTGAGCTGCTTTTTTTTTTTTTTTGTAAGCGTATCTTATTGTTAGCATTTGTTTGAGATAACTGGAAGCAAAACCTACATTATTCTCCTGAGATTGACTCAGTGGAATTGCCTGTTTAAAAACTTTATTTTATAGATGTTCTTCTCAAACCTGAATGTGAATGGGAGTCTTTTTTTTTTTTTTTTAATGTGGATTCTGATTCTGTAGTTCTAAGAGGGACCTGAGATCCCGCATTTCTAGCCTCCTCCCAAGTAAAACAGATGTCACTGCTAGCCATGCTTTTTTGAGTTTTGAGGTTTTATAATAAATAGTTGCTATGTGTCATTGGATAATATTTGGATGCTATTGATATACAGAAATCGAGAATAACAAATGTGATACGTTGTTATACTAACAAAAGTAGCTTATAATAAACAAAGGTAAATGGCAACTAACCAGTGAAGTAATATTTCCTAAAGGAAAATAAACCTTTATTATGTGTTCTAGAATTAAGATTACTTTTTGGATTATGATCTTTAATAGACAGTTGAAGGGATTGTGCACTGACTTCTATAAAATAGTGTTCAGCTTCAGTTTTTAAAGTGAATGACACCAATCTTAGGATACTTTACGGTTCTTTCACAAAGAGAAATACTTTATTTTGGGTTAGCAAGTAATTTCCCTCCTTTCATCCTAGACTAGCCTTCTGCATGCAATGCTAAAATAATTTAAAGCAGGTTATTCCTATCACATTAGTTCATTAACAGTGTAGTATACATCATGGTATTCGTACTCATTTCAGCAGTGCTTACCACAGGGTAGATAATAGGCCCGCTGTGGATTGTCTTCGGCCAGATGTACTGTCATTCCCAGATAAACAAGCTGTTAACAAAATGAGACTTTCTCTTGCCCTTACAAATGCCTGAGAATAGAGAACTGTCTCTGTGTCCCCAATCTATGCCATGGAAGCCAGGTTATGTTACCAAAAGTTCTCTTTATCTCTGGTCATTTTGAATAAAATTTATAATGCCTAAGCATTCATAATGAGAACTTTATTTTTTAAACTTTTTAAATAACAAGTAAAACTTTTCAATTCACTGTGGAGTCTAAACTCAGATCCTTTCTAATCCTCATAAAAACTATGTTGATGATAAATCTTTCCATTCCTAACTTAAATGTTACTTAATAGTACAGAAAAGAACAGTATACATTTTCAATCACTTATGATTCTACTTTATTAGTAAGATTCTTAGGTATTATTTGAAAGCACTTCCTTCAACACTAATCTGTACAACGTTATGAGTAAAAAGCCATAAGAAAAGCCATATATATGACCTACCTTACAAATTCTTGGCCAAAATTTGGTTATAACCTGATTTTAATAAGCCACTTCTTTTCTTGTCTTGAAGCACAGCTTCCAAGTAATTTAAAGCAGAATAGCCTTGGAGAATATGAACCTTAAAGTAAATCTGCAGTGAAAAAAAAAGGATATGTACAGCTAGCTTTCCACTTTTAAAACCAAACCACAGATGACACATTTCCTTTCTGCTGCAACTAAAGCACATGTCACAGGGGGGAAAAAAATCCAACTTGTCCAGTTGGCCACTGGCATGACAGGAGGCTTTGTACAACAAGTCCCCGCCTCCAGGGCAGGGAGGGTTTTCCGCCCCATGCCTTTTGACCTTATGTGCATTACATATGCCTGCTGTGTGCTTTTGAATGATATATTAGTACCATTCAGAAAGAGATGGAAGGGTATTTTTCCTGCAGCATTAAAATCTTCTCTAAAAATTTTATTTGTGTACCACAGGCTGATTTAATGACATGAGTTAGGAGACCTGGGGTATTGGTCAGATAATAGAAACAGTGATACACATAACCGACATCTCAGATTGCGGAGCTACAGCAAAGACTTGAGAAAATGTCTAGTAAACTTAGATTATATGGGGCAGAATATACTTTTGTGTTGTTGAATGTATACACACAAAGTCTCAGCCTCTCTCTCTCTTTCTCCCCCCAACCCCCGAAGGTCCTGTCATCACTTCATATTCAGTATGTCTAAATGGACTTCATTTTCCCTCCAAAAGTGGCTGCCCCTCATGATCTCTTTTTTTTTGTTGTTCATGATAGGAACATTCTTTGTGATCTCAGAGGCTTGATACACAGCAAGTCCTTTTAATTCAAGTCCTTCCTTTTAGCCCTGACCAGAACTTGGATCGTGTTGGCTCTTCCTTCATATTCTTGAATTGGTTTCTTTTTTTTCTTTCTTTTTTTTTTTTTTTTTAACTGTCACCATAGCATTTAGATCCTTAGGAGGCCGTACCTAGACTACTACCATAGCTCTTTTTTTTTTTCTTACCAGCCCCGACTTCTTCATGTATCTTGTATACATCACTTCCTTTGATCATATCACTTCTTTAAGAATATAAAGTTGAATAACTCCTTAACACCTATAGCAGTGATTCAGAAATGTCTGTGTACGTAAATATCAGATGAGGAGTTTTTTTAAAAACAATGAAAATTTCTGGGCCCCGCTGTATACATTCCTATGTAGTAGGTCTGGGCTAGCACCAGGAAGCAGACTGCATTTGTAACAGGTGCCACGGTTGATTGTGATACTGGGCTCCACAGAACATAGTCTGAGAAATATTGGAGAAGACTCAAACCTCTTGAAAAATTTTGATCCCTTCACAACTTAACTCTTACATATTTTTCAGACTGTCTCTCTTTTTTGTGAAGTTAAGCTTTCCGCTTCATTTGGTTTTGTGTTTTAGTTTTTATTGAAATTCCAGTTAACATACAATGTAATGTTAATTTCAGGTGATTCAACACTTACAACACCTGGTGCTCATCACCAATGTGCTCCTTAACCTCCATCACCTATTTAACCCACCTCCTTCCCCTCCCTCAAGTGACCATCAGTTTGTTCTCTGTAGTTAAGAGTCTGTTTTCTGGCTTGCCTCTCTTTCTTTTTTCCCCTTATGATTGTTTGTCTTGTTTCTTAAATGCCACGTATGAGTGAAATCATATAGTATTTGTTTTTCTCTGACTGACTTATTTTACTAAGCATAATATACTCTAGCTCCATCCGCGTCATTGCAAATGACAAGATTTCATTCTTTTTTTATGGCTGAGTAATATTCTATTGTAATATATACCACCTCTTCTTTATCCATTCACAGTTGATGAACATTTGGGCTCTTTCCATAATTTGGCTACTGTAGATAATGATGCTGTAAACATTGAGTTAGTATTTCTGTATCCTTTGGGTAAATACCTAGTAGTGCAATTGTCCAGATTTATCTCTTAAAATGTCTGTACATGAATCCTTCATTCCAGCTAAAATAGTTGACTGTTGCCTCAGCACATCTAGTTATCTGTTTCTTTTCCTCTTTAGAGGCCTCTTTCAGGCCTCTCCATGAGGCCTGCCAGTCCCTCCTCTAGTTGAATTCAAAGTTTCTCCTACCCACTGAAGCCTCAGCATCTTCTGTGTAGCTTTCACTGGCTACCCAGTTTGTGTTCATATCTCCCTCTTCTGAACTTTTTCTCTGCTATTTGTTTGATAAGTGATTACATACAACCTCATACCTTTCCTGTCATCTTGAAATATTTTATTTTGGGGCACCTGAGTGACTTAGTCATTCGAGCGTCCAACTCAATTCAGGTCATGATCTCAGGGTCTTGGAATCAAACCCTGTGTCGGGCTCTATGCCCTTGGCATGGAGCCAGCCTGAGATTCTCTCTCTGCCTCTCCCCCTGCTCGTGCATTCTCTCTCTCTCTCTCTTTCTCAAAAATAAATTATTTTAAAATCATTTAACTTATATTTTTATCTTATTTCCTCCCAACAAGATTTTTAAAAATCTCTGAGGTAAGGATGTTTATCGGGCCTAGTACTACCAGAGTCATCGAGTATAGAACTTTGGGCCAAGTTAACATCAGTTCCGACTTGAAGTTCTAGTACTGTGTTCTTCAGGGCTTTCTGGTGGTCTTTACCTTGGCTGCTCTCACACTGATCAGCATTCTTTTGAGTTGTAAGCAACTTAGGACCTAATATGGCTTAATCAAAAAAAAAGAATTTATTGGCTCACACAACTGAATAGTCCAGGGATAAATTCGGTCCCAGGAGAGGCTTTATCTAGGACTCCAATGAAATGGCTGGGGCCCTCTCTCTCTCTTCATCTCTCTGCTCCATTTCTTCAGTTTTCAGGCAGGCTTTTCTTTCATATGTCAAGATATGAGCTAACAACTCCCAGGGCAATGTGTTTCCTTGTTTATAAACACCAGGAAAGAAAAAGTCTCAATTCCTAACTAAAGCTAAAGTCTCTGAATTGGGCCTCTTTGGCCCTTATTGTCCTGATTTAAGTCATATGATCATTGCTGAACCACCGGTAGTCAAGGTGGGGTGAACGAATTGACCAAAGCCATTCAGATGACTCCAGGGCTCCAGGGGGTCATCCCCACCCAGACTGTTCAGCTGGGAAATTCTGTGGGCCTCGAGGCAACCAATCAGTGTTCACTGCCTTCCTCTGTCTGTGGTGTGCGGGTTTGTTGCTCAAAAGGTTTTGAATTGGAGACTTGTCTCTTCCGTTTTACTTCTACCTTCTCAATGTCTAAAGAATAACTGATTTTAGAAAATGGACTTAGACTTTATATAATTGTTTTATATTAGTTTTCTCTAGAAAGCTAAACAGAAAACTGAAAGAATGAAATAGATTAGTAGCATCTGTATATTTATCCAGAACCCTGTTAACCATCTGTGTCCTTTTTTTGTCATCTTCCTTAGGTTTAAAACTGGCCAAATCAATGGCGATTTGCTGATATACCACGTCTTGCTGACTTTAAAGCCATATTATGCAAAGCCATATGAAATTGTAGTGGACCTTACCCATACTGGGCCTAGCAATCGCTTTAAAACGGACTTTCTCTCCAAGTGGTTTGTTGTTTTTCCTGGCTTTGCTTATGACAATGTCTCTGCAGTCTATATCTATAACTGCAACTCCTGGGTCAGAGAGTATACCAAGTATCACGAACGGCTACTGACTGGCCTCAAAGGCAGCAAGAGGCTCATTTTCATCGACTGTCCTGGGAAACTGGCTGAGCACATAGAGCATGAACAACAGAAACTGCCTGCTGCCACACTGGCTTTAGAAGAGGACCTGAAGGTATTCCACAATGCTCTCAAGCTAGCTCACAAAGACACCAAGGTTTCTATTAAAGTAAGTTTCACTCCTTGTCAGGTAAATGATTTGTTAGCTTTCTCGGCTAAGCAGGCTGTGCTGGTCTTGCTAGGTGTCCTCATAGTGGTGTATTAAATGTAAAGTAAGTCCAGGTGAAGGAAAAACCAAGCTCTCTATCTTCATGGGGGTCCTGTGGAAGATATGAGAGGTGTACGCTTAATTATAGTCTAGGTCGGATTGGAAGCAGGAGAGTGTTGTAGAGAGTGCAGTTTGCCATATATCAGTCAAGTGGTAGGAATGTGTGGAGGGTGGAAATTACCAGGTGAGAATTCTTCTGATGATTACGTGCTCTTTGCAGAGTGGGAAACGAATCAAGAGAAAATCCATAATTGTCCGTAGGATTCTTGACCTTTTTAGAAAAAATAATATTTTTAAATGTTTCCAGTCTCTTTTGAGATCATTTATCATAATAACTATTGAGTCCATTTGAATATGTAACGGTGGTGACTCTTCCTTAAATGGCAAACATGGTATTTGTTTGGTCGGTTGGATGGCTGGTTTTCAGAGCCTCTTACAACTCTATATAGCGGGATTTAATTCTTCACTTCACCCTCTTACACCTTCACTTCCCAGGTTGGTTCTACTGCTGTTCAAGTAACCTCAGCAGAGCGAACGAAAGTCCTAGGACAGTCGGTCTTTCTAAATGATATCTATTATGCTTCGGAAATTGAAGAGATCTGCCTGGTGGATGAGAACCAGTTTACCTTAACCATTGCAAACCAGGGCACACCACTCACCTTCATGCACCAGGAGTGCGAAGCCATCGTCCAGTCTATCATTCACATCCGGACACGCTGGGAGCTGTCACAGCCCGACTCCATCCCCCAGCACACCAAGATTCGGCCAAAAGACGTCCCTGGGACACTACTCAATATTGCATTACTTAATTTAGGCAGTTCCGACCCTAGTTTACGGTAGGTTTTTTAAAAAACCCTCTTCAACTCTATTCAGGGTTTGTTGCTTTTAGAATGAGGCCACTTAATAAGCTTTTAAAACAGCCTTTACCTTAATACTCTAAATTGTAAGGTATGCTGTGTTGGTTAACCAGCGTGACCTCATCAGCTTGTGGGGTATTCACATGAACTGTGGAATTCTAAATAGGGTGATTCACACTAAAGCAGTATATGTTCTTTCTCCAGGAAACTTTCATCTGAAACAGACTGCATAGCAGTTTTATTGTTTTGGGTCCCCCTGCCCCCGCAAAAGCCTTTTTAAAAAAAGTTAGTCCTAAGTTTCTCCTTCTCTGAGTCTTCTAATTATGTTTTCCCCTGTTCAAAACTATATCACTGTTAAGTTTCCTCACAGTCAAATTAGATTATCGTTGTTTGACAAAGGAGGGCTTAATGTTCAATAACTCAGACAGTAACATTGCATACTTTCCACCTATGTGACTTCAACAAAATTCCTGAAGTCTTAAGACTAATGCAGATGTCATCTGACAGAGTATAATTGGTTCTGTTTAGGCTTAATAATCTGAACGTGAATGAGGAAAGGGCATGGCTGGCTTGTGGGGTCAGTAGATTTGGTTTAAATCTAGATCTGCTACCATGTATGACTTTGGGCAAGATCCTAAAGTACTCTTAGCCCTAGTTTCCTCATTTTCAAAGTAAAAGTAACAATGCCTTCCCTATATACCTGCAAAGGTTTAATAGTATATGCAGTAGTATATTTTAGCACCTACCAAACAGTTTCTGCTCGGTTAGTATTACTGCCTCCCAGTCCCCGCCCCCCACTTCCTCTCTCTGCCAGTGTCTCTTTGCACTCCTCCCTCCTTTCTCCCCTCTGCTTTTTATTTTAGGATAATTCTTTGTCCCAGGTTCCTTGGGACTGTCAGGATTTTTACAGGTATAAATTCTTAGCTCCAGAAAATCTTTCTAGGGTTTAATAATATAGCCCAGTTTTATAAGTGGGCCTTTTAGGATTCCTGATTCTTAAATAAAGGGGGGTGGGGTGGGGAATCAAGATTTCTTTACCTGAACGGGGCCTCATGGAGTCCATAAACTCCCAGAAACTATACATAAAATTGTGTGTGTGCTTAGCTTTCATTATCTGCAAGGAACCTGTGACACCTACCCCCAGTTTGAGGAGGGCCCCATTCTTTATAGCTGTTGAAAATGTCCAAGAATAAAAGTCAATGTCAAAATAATGTAACTCCAAATTCCTAGGAGTTAGTAAGAGATACATAAACTTAGAAACAATATTAACATTCTCATTTTAGGAAAATAGAGCTACAAAGCCTGCCTTTAATTTCTAATTCAAAGTTCCTCATAGAAGAATGCTAACATCTTCTAACAGTTATCAGCTTGAATTGATCCTGTATTCTCGTCTGAAATAAAGTGAGCTGACAGCTTCTGCTTTTTGCTGAAGCAGGTCATTCCAGGGAAGAAACCTTTAGGCTGATTCAGATTTCAATGCCTTTTGCCCCCAGATGGTTGTTGCATAAATATAGTAGCATGATGAAAGTTCAGAGGTCAGGAAAACCTAAAATTTACAGACCAAACTATTTCTCTTACCAGATGGGGGAGAAAAATGAAAATTTGAAAATCGAGTGTGAGTTTTTTGACCTGTCTCCTAAATTGCTTAAGTATATTTTCAGACATTTAGAAAAGAAGTTTTGTTTCTAATGGAACCTGGATATATAATTATTTGGTTGTTGTCAGTGGTTATGTGTAATGGAAGGAAAGATGGGGGGACTTCATTACATTACGTTTGACCCCCCCCAGTTTGTAGTATGTCTTGTAAGATACCCAGAAAGAAATTCAGTAGTGTTGGTTAAAGATTTTCACATTTTAATTGGATGAGGGGCCATCTCGTTTCTCTTCTCATGATCCCCATTATAAATGGATCTGATGGGAGGGGAGCCACAATTTGAGGTTTGGGCTTCACTGAAAATATGATGAGCCTCATTCTACTTCTTTCTGTTGATCCACCTTAGGACCATAAATCTCTCCTATTTTATATCCCAGGGAAATGTCTTTTAGGAAGGTCTTAAACTTACCTGTCGCAGGAACCTCACAGTGCTGTTCTGGTTATGTCAAGAACCTCCTTTAAAGGAAATCCATAAATGGTCAAGGGGTGTTTTGTGTTTACTGTAGAATCATAACATCTTGTCTCTAATGGATCATAAAGTTTAAAAATAGTTATTATGCTTTGTAATAGAATCATAAGTTGTGTGTTATGAAAAAAAAATTGGAGCTATAAGAAAAAATAAGTTTTAAACAACTTCATTTGTGTTTTCTCCTAGGTCAGCTGCCTATAATCTTCTCTGTGCCTTAACTTGTACCTTTAATTTAAAAATCGAGGGCCAGCTACTAGAGACGTCAGGTTTATGCATCCCTGCCAACAACACCCTCTTTATTGTCTCTATTAGTAAGACACTGGCGGCCAATGAGCCACATCTCACCTTAGAATTTTTGGAAGAGTGTATTTCTGGATTTAGCAAATCTAGTAAGTAATAATTTTCTTTAATACTAACAACGATTCTAAGAAGAGTCCGAGAAAATCCTTTCATTGCAGAATTTGCCAGTGAAATCATAATTGATTTTTATTTTCAGTTGTTTACCTCCTCTAATTTTTCATCTGCACCTGAGAGAACTCTGCAGGAACTTCCTGGTAGACAACATTGAGAAATCTGCCAAAATTCTGGCCACAAACACGTGATGGCAAGATTCTGATACCTTACATGTCTCCGAGCCACAAGCCACATACAAAGTAGTTTTTGCTCTGTTCCAGTTTAATTGGCTCTAGGATTTGTCTTCTTAGCTGATTATTCCAAATGAGTGAAGTGTCCATGTCATCCCCTTATTTTTTTTTTTTTTTAACATTTATTTATTTTTGAGAGACAGACAGAGACAGAGCATGAGCAGGAGAGGGGGAGAGAAAGAGAGAGGAAGACACAGAATCCAAAACAGGCTCCAGGCTCTGGGCTGTCAACACAGAGCCCGACGTGGGGCTCGAACCCACGAATTGAGATCATGACCTGAGCCACCCAGGTGCCCCATCATCCCCTTGATTTTAAAGAAAGAGTCATGTTCTCTTTTCTTGAGGTTGTCTTTGAACTGTGATTTTAGTGTTCAAGTACAGTGCCTGGAGAATGCAGCGGCGCATAATACAGGGTCCAGAGTCAACTCCTGACTTGGCTTTTAACAAGTCCTAACAGGGGTGCCTGGGTGGCTCAGTTGGTTAAGTGTCCAACCTCAGCTCAGGTCATGAGTCCGTGGGTTCGAGCCCCACGTCGGGTTCTGTGCTGACATCTCAGAGTGTGGAGCCTAATTCAGATTCTGTGTCTCCCTCTCTCTCTGCCCCTCCCCCCAACTCTCAAAAATAAAGATTTTTTTAAAAATTAAAAAAAAAGATGTCTTATAAATTTAACATCCACTCTTTCCATTCATTCATTCTCATACCCTGTAGTAGTATAAATGTTGCTCTTCTTCCAGCTTATTTCCTGACATTTGCTTCCCTTTCTCTCTCCATAATACATAAACTTTTTTCTGCATTCAAACATATTTCTTGATTTCTCAGGTCATTGAAAACTTTGACAATTCCTCAAGACCAGATCACTATATATAGTTACTTAACAATAAGAGATGTAGGAATATAACTCTAAAGAGACAATGTGTTAAGACTGACAAAACAAGAAAAGCATAAAGCTTTGTTAAGAAATATTAATATTAAAAAAAAAGATTCGTGTGAATGACCAGGCATGTTGTGTTCCTGGATTAAACAGTTGTTCCCAGATTGTTATAAATTCAGTGCAATCCCATCAAAATAGCTTCAGGATTTGAGGATTAAAAAGGAGGCAGAACTGAAAATGATTTTAAATTTCACCTAAAAGGACAAGAGTAGGTAAGAAAGTATAGAAAGAAAACTGAGAGACACTTGATGTTGCAGACATCTGGACACATACCAGTACAGTAATTCAAACAGAGGTGTTCAAGAGTCAGCAGTCAGATCAGTTTAAGAGAAACAGATTGATAAAGAAGCATCACAAACTGATGGGGGAAGATTAAATCATTTAAGCAATGAGGTGGGGAAATGCATTAAATTGGGTCCATCTTCACCCTAAACCACAAGATACCAGAATAAGTTCTAGTTATATTTAAGATATAAAAACTAGAACCATGGGGGCGCCTGGGTGGCTCAGTCGGTTAAGCACCCAACTCTTGATTTCAGTTCAGATCATGATCTCATGGTTCGTGGGTTTGAGCCCCACATCAGGCTCTGTGCTGCCAGTGTAGAGCCTACCTGGGATTCCCTCCCTCTCCCTCCCTCCCTCCCTCCCTCTCTCTCTCTGTCTCTCTGTCTCTGTCTCTCTGTCTCTGTCTCTGTCTCTCTCTCTCTCTCTCTCTCCCCGTCTCCCTCTGCACCTCCTCTGCTCGTGCGCGCGCTCTCTCTTCCCCAAAATAAATAAATAAACTTTAAAAATTATATAAAAAATAAAAACTGGAAGCATTAAAGAAGAAAAATGTTTAATAGCTTTCTGAGTGATTAAGGACTTATGAAGGAAAAAAGTTGTAGATGGAAACAAAGGAAATGGTGAACGTAAATGACCACATAAAACTTCAAAACATCTCTATTTCCAAAACTGAAACACAAGTAAAAGATAATAAAAAACTAGGAAATAGGCTTGCAGCACATATGAGAAAAGATTAACACCTTTAATCCAAAGAGTTCTTACAGATTAATGAGAGGTGGATCAACAGCAGTAGCATGCAGGTCATGCTAAAAAAGAGTGTATTTTAAGAAATTCACTAATAAAATCAAAGAAATACAAACTCAAAGAATAGATAACATTCAGTTATCAAACTGGCAAAGGATTTTGTTCACTTTATTTCAGTGTTGGCAGTCGATGGAATTGTGAACAGGGGCAGTGTTTTGAGAAAGCAGTTTGGACATGGGTATCAAGACTCTTAGGAATGTTCATACCTTTTGGCCTCATGATTCCATCTTTTAGAATTTATCCTCAGGAATTGATGTTCAGGTGTTTATTATAGCATTACTTTTTATTTACATTTTTTTTTTAATTTTTTTTTTTTTCAACGTTTATTTATTTTTGGGACAGAGAGAGACAGAGCATGAACGGGCGAGGGGCAGAGAGAGAGGGAGACACAGAATCGGAAACAGGCTCCAGGCTCTGAGCCATCAGCCCAGAGCCCGACGCGGGGCTCGAACTCCCGGACCGCGAGATCGTGACCTGGCTGAAGTCGGACGCTTAACCGACTGCGCCACCCAGGCGCCCCTTATTTACATTTTTAAAATTCAGGCATATCCTACCAGTCAAGTGCCCACATCTTAAGTGAACAGCTTGATGAATTTTTACATGTGAATACATCACAAAACCATCTCCCAGAACAAGAACATTTCCAGCATCCAGAAGACTCCTCTCAGTCAGTACACCATCCCCTCACCAAGAGTAACCACTCTTAGGACCTCTATCGCCATGGATTTATTTTGCCTACTTTTGAACTTCACATAATGTTATTTATAACAGCAAAATATGGGAACAATCTAAAGGCCAAACAATGAAGAACTAATTAAATTGTCAGATTTCCATATGATGGAGTAACATGAAACCGTTAAAAATATTTTGGTTCAGAATTTCAGTTTGGAAAGATGAAAATATTCTGGAGATGGAGACTGGAGATAGTTGCACAATGATGTACGTAAGGCCACTGACATGTGCACTTACCAATGGCAAATTTCATGCCGTGTATATTTTACCACAATTAAAAAAAAGCATTTTGGGGACTCTAGATAACGTTACATGGAGGAATTTTTGTATCTTTTTCTAAGTCCGAAGTTACTTCAAAATGGTTCAAAAAAATGTTTATGGAGAATTTTTAATGATGAGTAATAACCTCAGTATAACGTGTGGTGCAGAAGATATTCAAAACATACTGCACGTACAGCATAGCCCCCGTCTTTGTGGAAGACATGGGGTGGCTTTTCTGTGTATACGCACACGTAATGTACCTCATCTCTGCATAGCTTTGAAAGCCTGAGGAGAGAGAGATTAATCTCAGCTTCATTTTTGTGGAGATGCTTTCCTTTTCCCTTTCTCGGATTGCCACATATTCCTTTTACAATGAGAGTAAAAATTTTAACTAGAAAGTATTAAGAGGGAGAAAAATAAGATAAACCTTTTCAAACATGGCTAGTTGGCTTCTAAGATTACTTTCTTCATGGCCTATTCTCCTCGTCTCTGTCTTTAACATGGTGGCCAAATCTCTTTTCTCCAGGCTGTCTCCTAGGTAATGATCTTTACCTTTTACCTTCTTTCTCCCAATCCCTTATTTTTATTGTGGATGTCCTGTTCATTGGCCATCTATGCTAATGGTGTATTTTTTCCCAGGTATTGAATTGAAACACCTTTGTTTGGAATACATGACTCCATGGCTGTCAAACCTGGTCCGTTTTTGTAAGCACAATGATGATGCCAAACGACAAAGAGTTACCGCCATTCTCGATAAGCTGATAACAATGACCATAAATGAGAAACAGATGTACCCATCTATTCAAGCCAAAATATGGGGGAGCCTTGGGCAGGTATTGAGTTTGCTCAAATATTTAAATGTCTAGTACCTCCGTGATGCAGATATTAATCTAGTACCCCCTTTGTGCAAAACATTGTGCTAGGCATTAGGGATACAGCTGTGGAAAAGACAGTCCCCTCTTTCAAAAGGCATGCAGACACTCCCCTGATTCTTGATCTGGTTCAGAATTGTAGATGTCTAATGCATGTTTCAGAGCCAGAAAAAAACTAGTTATTTTAGTGCTCTTTTCCATGACATAACTATATAGGATTTAACTGTAAAACTCCAGTGTTGTTTCTAGTAAATAGTGCTGTGTAACATATTCTAGTACCTGACATACCAGAGAGGTCAGTAGATATTTGTCAGTTGATGTTATTTGGGACACCTGCTTTCTTTTATAGTTCTCTCTCACAAGAACACCAGGAGTAAAGTACAGAATATACTGTAATGTATTCCTTTTTATCTGACAAGAATTATGCCCATCATTTCTTCAACATTACCGCTTAAGGAAGTGATCCCTTACTCAAACAACGCTGCGAATCCTCCAAGTAATTTGAAATGACCTTGGAGCTGGTTTTAGAGCTCTGTAAAACATCTCAGCACTTGAAGTCATTTCCTATATATTAAAACAATTGTATTTTATATTAATCACACATGACTGTCTTAGGAGACAACAGAGGTGCTTTGCTAGTGGATGAAAATAATACATGTGGAAATTTAAAATTTTTGCATGCCAGTCTCTTCATCTCTGACGCAGTTGAGTGAATATCTTCATACTCCTTCGGATATGTAATGATAAATTACATTTATTGACAGGTCTCTAAATGAAACCTAGTGTTTTGGAGGCCTCAGGGAAAGTAGAAGTTTCATGTTGATTGGGCTGCTGCTTGCAGTATTTTTAAATTAAAAGTTAAGTTGGCACAACAGATGGCTGAAACATACATTATTTCTCCCTCTTCCACTAGATTACAGATCTCCTTGACGTTGTACTAGACAGTTTCATCAAAACCAGTGCGACAGGTGGCTTGGGATCAATAAAAGCCGAGGTGATGGCAGATACTGCCGTAGCTTTGGCTTCTGGAAATGTGAAATTGGTTTCCAGCAAGGTAATCAACTTTTCCTTTGCCTTCTGGACCATGGCATGATGTGTCTGTTTTTATTACCGAGAGGTTTTTTGGTATGGTGACTAGTCATTTTAGAGTTAAACTGAAATTTTTTGTGATAAAACTTTTTTTAGCCCTTGTGTTTCTTAAAATTCTGTTTCTTGACAGGTTATTGGAAGGATGTGCAAAATAATTGACAAGACATGCTTGTCTCCAACTCCTACCTTAGAACAGCATCTCATGTGGGACGACATTGCCATCCTCGCACGCTACATGCTGATGCTGTCCTTCAACAATTCCCTTGACGTGGCAGCTCATCTCCCCTACCTCTTCCACGTTGTTACTTTCTTAGTAGCCACGGGGCCGCTCTCCCTTAGAGCTTCCACACACGGATTGGTCATTAATATCATTCACTCTCTGTGTACTTGTTCACAGCTGCATTTTAGTGGTGAGTTCCAGGAAAGTAACTTGTGTTTTGTAATTCCTTTCTCCACTTTATATAGCCTGGTTGGCACAAATTATCCTAGTTGTGAGTACGGTGCCTTAACACTAGCTGCTTATTGGAGCTTGTGATAGTGGCATGAAATACTATCAAAAAGAAAAAGAATAAATTAATTCCATTCCATTTCAAGCTATAGCCAAGATTTTGTGTGTGTATTTGTCAGGTAGAATCTTGTAGCTATCACAGAAGCTAAAGCCTGAGCACCAGTTGACGGTATAGCATTACTAGCGTGAATTTGTAGAGAAATGGAGCTAAAGCAATGAGCATTGAGATAATGTATCTAGAGGGTTGGTTTAGGGAGCATGGTTATATAATTTTGATCTGCTACTCAAATTTTCCAAATTCAAAGTGAAATTTGCCACGTTAAAAAGTTAATATCTTTAAAGTCTTCACTTGTTCCTTTTTTCTTTTACAGAAGAGACCAAGCAAGTTTTGAGACTCAGTTTGACAGAGTTCTCATTACCCAAGTTTTACTTGCTGTTTGGCATTAGCAAAGTCAAGTCAGCTGCCGTCATTGCCTTCCGCTCCAGTTACCGGGACAGGTCGTTCTCTCCTGGCTCCTATGAGAGGGAGACTTTTGCTTTGACATCCTTGGAAACAGTCACAGAAGCTTTGTTGGAGATAATGGAGGTACACTAGGCAAAATGATAAGAAACTAAGGTTATTTTTTTAATCCGTTAGTACTGTAAAGAAGAAATACTAGTTTATTCTATTTTACGCTTAATGCTTAAATAAAACTCCCGTGGAATGTGTTTATTGGTAATATATATATATATATATATATATATATATACACATCGCTTATTTAATGACATTATAATAAGCATTATTTAATGATTAGTATACATTTATGTGCATGAATCTATTTAGAGTATCCTTTTTTTAAGGCATGTATGAGAGATATTCCAACATGCAAGTGGCTGGACCAGTGGACGGAACTAGCTCAAAGGTATGTCCCAAATAAATTTAACTCATAGGAGTATGGGTATTGTTGAAAATGTCAACATTACTGCAGAGTCGATATTTTAATTAATTACCTAGTATGTATAAACACAAAGGTTTTCATAGACTTTTTGGGTCTTTTAATTGCAGATTCGCATTCCAATATAATCCATCCCTGCAACCGAGAGCTCTTGTTGTCTTTGGCTGTATTAGCAAGCGAGTGTCTCATGGGCAGATAAAGCAGATTATCCGTATTCTTAGCAAGGTATGTCTCTGTCCCTCCTCCCAAATATCTGTGGGTCTCAAGTTGGAAAGCGTATCTTGCATGTTTCTCAGCGACATCTAAACTTGAAGTTAATAAAATATCTTGCATGTTGCTTGCTAAACCTTTAAACAATGGATTTGGTTATTTTCTTTATTATAATTCTTTTAAGTGAAGAAACCTTTTCTAAAGAAGACACCTTAAAAGAAAATATGTATTGTCTCTTTGGCTAAGAAGGTACTCTTAGTATTTTATCAGTTTTCAAAGCATTTAACTATATGGTAGAACTTGCCTTATATAAAAGTATTTAATTTGTAACAATATAATAATGCACAAAATATTGTATTGGAATATAACATAGAAGTATTTAAAAATGAAAACCCAAATGATCTAGCTACCAAGAATACCACAGCATTGGAAATAATTCTAGCACTTACTAACCAAGGAATTATTCTGAACTGATTCTGAGATCCAGTTTAGGAGTTTATGTTTTATTTCAGTGAAAGTAAAATAAAAAATTCTGTTTCCCTAAAAGGCACTTGAGAGTTGCTTAAAAGGACCTGATACTTACAACAGTCAAGTTCTGATAGAAGCCACAGTAATAGCGCTAACCAAATTACAGCCGCTCCTCAATAAGGTAATTACTGTACAGAACGAGCCCATTTAGTTTGGGCATTGGTATTAAAAGTTTCATTTTGTGTCAAAGAGTTCAGAAAATAAGTTGGGCTGAGAAGTTATAAAGAAGAGGAGGTAGTTAAAGCAGAACTTCCTGTCTTTAAGTGTAGTTGTTTGAAGAACTCACACTAGAGGAAGATAAGTATGCGGAGGATGTTCTCGGGTGCTTCTAAGTTTTCGTCTCATCAGTGCTAAAGGAAGACAGGTGTAGACTCTGAATTGTCTTGTCCAATAAGTGTTCATTGAGCACCTGCTATGTGCCAAGTACCATTTTAGGTTCTAGAGAGGTAGTACCTGAACCAAACTGATAAAATTCCCTACCCTCATGGAGCTTACATTCTGGGACTAGTGTGGGAGTTGGGGCATGAAATAGATAATAAAATAAGTACGATAATAGTGCACGATCATTACCATGGAGAAATGTAAAGCTGGGTGAAGTGTACCTAATCACCAAAGGAGTTTGGGTGCTAAATGAAGTTGATGTTTAAAAGGAATGAAAGGATGAGGCCACTGATTTAGGATGAGCTGAGCTTATCTCAGCTTTGTGGCCTGGAGCAGGTCGTTTAACATATCTGGACATCATATTTCCACATTGATAAAATGAATAGACTAGATGATGGTGGAGCATTATTTTCCAACTCTAAAGTTGTATAATTATATGAATTGAGTACAAAGATTTGAGGGAGGTTACAGAGAAATAAATACCTGTGTGCTCCTCCTATCAAGTTGTATCTACGAGCACATCTTCTAATCCTAAATCACACAAAATGGTTCGCTCGTCCTCATAAGTTAAAATGAGGCTCAGAAGGGCTAAGTGACTTCCCCAAGGTCACATACCTAATAAGACAGAACCACGATTCTCTTCCAAGGCT
This sequence comes from Lynx canadensis, assembly GCF_007474595.2. Lineage (NCBI taxonomy): Eukaryota > Metazoa > Chordata > Mammalia > Carnivora > Felidae > Lynx > Lynx canadensis. The sequence continues at coordinate 18,984,334 of NC_044316.2, forward strand.
GTCTGACCCTGAAGTCTATGTATTTTCCCCTATACCACACTGCTAAATAAGGGTTCCCCCAAATCAATATCTTTAATTCATAACAGCAAGAGATATTATACTGATAAGGGTGACAAGAAAATTAAAAGGGTAGAATCTAAAGTTAAAGAGATAGTGGGATTTAGTGTAGAGAAAGGGAGAAAGCCTTGCATAGCAAACCATGCAGCAGGAGGGTCATACAAGAATGCTGGGACAGTGAAGGGATGGTAAGCAGAATATTCTAGTTGTATGGAGAAATTTTGCAGGAGAATAGAGAGAGGGAAGGTTGTAAAGATTGGATAGAACTAATCTAACATCTAAGACCCTTCAGAAAGGAGTTTGGAAATGTCCCTGTATGTTTTCAAGCAGATAAGTAATATGACAAAAGGAAGGCTTAGAAGGGTTCTTCTGGGGGCATTGTGCACCGCAGATTGGAGTAGGGGGAGACCAGAGGCAAAAAAGAATCCACATTTACAGTAAAGAAGGTTGGTGTAGAATAAAGTCGTCAGCAATAAGCAAATACTAAAGAGACTACTTTGGAAGGATCAACAAGACTTGGTGACTGGAGTTTGGGATCAAAGAACAGGGAGAAACCAAAGTAGGTGTTAATGTTCTCAGCCTGGCTAACTGTGTCTTTAGCTATACACATGCAGTAGATGAAGAGCCTACCCGTATATTTACCTTCTTCAGAAGAGAAAATATGCATCATCTGGGCGTTAATGTGCTCTGTTTGATACTGCAATGTGTTTTGAATGAGACTGTTTTGTAGCTCATCTCACTAATCTGGAATGCGTGGCCTTTGCCAGGACTCCCCTCTGCACAAAGCCCTCTTTTGGGTAGCTGTGGCTGTGCTACAGCTCGATGAGGTCAACTTGTATTCAGCAGGCACCGCCCTTCTTGAACAAAACCTGCACACCTTAGACAGTCTGCGGATATTCAACGACAAGGTAAGCAAGCTTTCATTTGGCATCCCTAGAGTATGCACGTTAAGAATTCCTCTCTTTTTTATTGTTGTCCTTTTAAAATCAGAAGAGGTCCATAACTTCAATATGAATTTCTTTAATGCAACTTATTGTGAGTATAGCTTCTTAACAACTCATATAAAACTAAACTTTCCTATGTAAAAATAGCAGAAAACAGTATTCACCCAATACTGGTAAATAGAAGAGGGATGAAAAATACTGAGTAGTGGGGCACCTGGGTGGCTCGGTTGAGCACCTCCTGTCAGCTCAGGTCATGATTGGTTCATGGGTTCCAGCCCCTGGCAGTGCAGAGCTTGCTTGGGATTCTCTCTCCCTCTCTCTGCCCCTCCTTAGCTCGCACACACACTCTCTCCCCCTCTCTCTAATTAAATAAACTTAAAATATATATACATATATTGAGGGGTCCCTGGGTGACTCAGTCAGTTAAGCTTCTGACTCTTGAGTTTGGCTCAGGTCATGATCTCACAGTTCGTGGGTTCGAGCCCCACATAGGGCTCTGCGCTGACAGTGCTGAGCCTGCTTGGGATTCTCTCTCCCTCTCTCTCTGCCCCTCCCCTGCACACACACTCACTCACTCACTCACTCTCAAAAATACATAAACAAACTTTTTTTTTTTTTAATTTACATCCAAATTAGTTAGCATATAGTGCAACAATGATTTCAGGAGTAGATTCCTTAGTGCCCCTTACCCATTTAGCCCATCCCCCCTCCCACACCCCCTCCAGTAACCCTCTGTTTGTTCTCCATATTTGAGTCTCTTCTGTTTTGTCCCCCTCTCTGTTTTTATATTGTTTTCATTTCCCTTCCCTTATGTTCATATGTTTTGTCTCTTAAAGTCCTCATATGAGTGAAGTCATATGATTTTTGTCTTTCTCTGACTAATTTCACTTAGCATAATACCCTCCAGTTCTATCCATGTAGTTGCAAATGGCAAGATTTCATTCTTTTTGATTGCCGAGTAATAACTCCATTGTATATATATATACCACATCTTTTTTTTTTTTTTTAATTTTTTTTTTTAACGTTTATTTATTTTTGAGACAGAGAGAGACAGAGCATGAACGGGGGAGGGTCAGAGAGAGGGAGACACAGAATCTGAAATAGGCTCCAGGCTCTGAGCTGTCAGCACAGAGCCCGACGCGGGGCTCGAACTCACGGACCGCGAGATCATGACCTGAGCTGAAGTCGGCCGCTTAACCGACTGAGCCACCCAGGCGCCCCTATACCACATCTTCTTTATCCATCCATCCATCGATGGACATTTGGGCTCTTTCCATACTTTGGCTATTGTTGATGGTGCTGCTATAAACATGGGGGTGCCTGTGTCCCTTCGAAACAGCACACCTGTATCCCGTGGATAAATGCCTAGTAGCACAATTGCTGGGTCGTAGGGTAGTTCTATTTTTAGTTTTTTGAGGAACCTCCATACTGTTTTCCAGAGCGGCTGCACCAGCCTGCATTCCCACATAAACAAACATTTTTTAAAAATATATTGAGTAGGGGTGCCTGGGTGGCTCAGTTGGTTGAGCGTCTGACTTCAGCTTGGGTCATGATCACACAGTTCATGAGTTCAAGCCCTGCATCAGGCTCTCTGCTGTCAGCGCAGAACCCGCTTCAGATCCTCTGCCTCCCATCCTCTCTGCCTGTCCCCCACTTGCACTATCTCTCTCAAAAATAAATAAACATTAAAAAAAAATTGAGTAGTAATAGCTACTATGCTAGGCTGTGTGCTGTGCTGTACTTTGCACTGTACTACATAGGACCATCGTTATTTGTGATTTCATAACCCAAGGTTAGTGTTCTCTACCTCCCATTTCACGGATGAAGAAATAATGTATACGTAAGCTTATTTTTATTGAATAATGGTACTTAATGAAAAATAGGGTGGAGAGTCTAAAGGACACTTTGGGGTACTTAATTATACTAGTTTTTGGTTTTGCCTAATCCCACTTTGAAACATACCATTAGCGCCCTTCGTAATGTTTATCAACCTTGACTGTGGTTGGATTTTGGTTCACAGAGTATAGAGGAAGGCATATAACAGTATGAAATGATGTCCCATTTGTCTTTGGAGAAAAATGGGATAAGTATAGGAAAAAGAAAGGGGAGGAATTTTTTTTTTAAAGATATGTACATGTTTATAACAAGAGATTTACTTGAAGTGAGCTGAACAAAGCTGTGAGTGGGAAAAACACAGAGAACAGGAGCATGGTTTTAAGTGTGAAGATTTGGGTTAAACACTGTTTCATCAGTCTGCCAGATGTGGTATACACTTGGAACAGCCACCTTGAAGTTTATCCATCAAACCTCCATTTTACAAAACACGAAAGAAAAAAGTTAACTAGCTTGTCCGTGTTCGTACATCTGATTGGGGACTAG